>NW_022196913.1:45099353-45150207 GCF_008632895.1 Mastomys coucha | reverse complement strand
CTCTCTCTCTCTCTCTCTCTCTCTCTCTCTCTCTCTCTCTCTCTCTCTCTTCCTTCCTTCCCTTTTATCTAGGACAATAGGTCTTAGACATTAATCTTGTGTATCTTGTACAGCTTGTAAACTATTGCATCCTGGAAACTACAACTGTGTTACAATACTGATATTGAAGTTACTAATTTGAGAGACTTATAGGCAAAAATCCTATCTTCTATGAGATTTCCAATGACTGTTTTCATTGTAGGCAATTTTATATTATGATAGTGATAATAGCCACCTCTGCTGGAAATAGTTTGCTCCTTAGCCATTTTCAAAGACAAAATGCCTTTGCTCTTTCTGGAGTCCTCTGTTGTTCTCCTTGTCATATAGTTGGAGGAGGGGAGAGCGTCAATCAAAGGCAGGAGCCCCTCCTTTCATCACCTGGAGAATTTGACACAAATATGCTTGGGTATTGTCTTAGGGTTTTACTGATGTGAACAGACACCATGAGGAGGAGAAAAGACACCATTTGGGAGGAGAAAGAAGGTCTTCTTTTCTTGGCTTCTAAGGACAACATTTAATTGAGGTTGACTTACAGGTTCAGAGGTTCAGTCCATTATCATCAAGGTGGGAACATGGAAGCATCCAGGCAGTAATGGTGCAGGCAGAGCTGAGAGTTCTATATCTTCATCTGAAGGCTGCTAGTGGAAGACTCACTTCCAGGCAGCTAGGATGAAGGTGTTAAAGCCCACGGCCACAGTGACACACCTACTCCAACAAGGCCATACCTTCTAATAGTGCTACTCCCTAGGCCAAGCATATACAAACCATGACAGCCTTCAGTTACCTCAAACAATGCATGATAAGCTCCCAACCCTAGATCCACAAAAGACATTTGCTCCTCTGTAGATGGAAGAAGACAGAAAACCATTGCTTTTTCTAAAGACATGAGACTTGGTGTTGAATCCGGTGATGAAAGGAGGGACCCAAACTATCTGCCTTTCTTATAACATGTGTAGATCTGTCCAGATGAGTCTTATCTGTTGAAGCCTGTTTCCCTACACTGCTTCGATGGCATTACTTTTTGGAAATAGCTGTAGCCATCTTGCTTCAGTCCTGCCAGCCATCCCATATTGCTGATATAGACAAACAAAAAAACAAACAAACAACCCAAAAAACCAGCCTGAATATAGACACAAAAACTAATTTGTCTAAGAGCAAGGTCAAATTGACCATATATCCTGCTATACTCAGAGGATTGTTAAGATGTTTTGATGTTTAAGATGTAACTGCTCTTCTTGGAAATTTCCCAGCTGCAGCCTTCACTCAGGGCCAAGCAAGACAGGGGACAGCTAAAAGGCTGATGACCCTACAAGCCCCTGTATCTGCTTATGAGCTCATTATAGTGTTTCCCTGTATAAACTGACCCTGGATAATATACCGGTTCATAGCTTTCAGCTCCTGAGTCTGAGTCTTTAGGTGTGTGTTCTATAAACTATCCCTGTATTACTGAGATTGGTGTTCCTGTGGTTTGTGGAGTGACTATTGGAGTGTTGACTGGGGAGCCCCATACCCTTGAACATCACCAAGCCATCTGGTTCTCCCCTGAGCGAGTAAGTTTCTTTTTCTTTTTGTTTTTTGTTTTTTTGTTTTTCTTGGCTTGGTTTTGTTGGTCTGGTGCTTTTAGGTGACTCAAGGATGTGGGATGCAGCAATTCTCTTTGAGTTTGAGGGCGGGGGACTCCCTGATTCTCCTCTTGGTGAAAGGGACCAGGTTACAATCTACCCCTTTGGACTTGGACTTGATGGAGATTCTTGTTTGAGAGCCCCTGGGACCCATGACAAATCAGACCACTCTGGTCCAGGGTGCCACAGGTACTAAATTCTACCAAATGACATGTGGGCTTGAGCAAAAGAAGACTGCCACTCATTCTTCTTGGTAATTCCTGAATGTCCTTATCCTCTGCTGAGGAGGGATCTCCTCACTAAAATGGGAGCTTATATTCATTTCTCCTAAGAAGGCAAAGTATTTGTACAGAGCAACTCAGTTTTGGTTTGTGTCTCCTCACTAGAGGATGAATATTGCCAGAGGCCAGATGATCTAGGGGCAAACACTCTATAGCCTCTTTTGAAAGAACTCATGGATTTGATCCCCCAGGTATAGGCCAAACACCCCATCCGCACACCCCATCCCCAGACCCGTGGTGGTAGATCTAAAAGCCATCGTTAGTCCTATCAGAATGATGTAATATCTCCTGTTACCACAGGGGCTACAAGTTATAAGACCCCATATCAATTGCCTCAGAGAACATCCTGGTCCCATGTCATTCTCACTGGAACACACCTTTGCTGCCGGTCAAAAAGCTTGGAGGAAAATATTATAGATCAGTGCAGGTTGTAAGGGCGGTAAAACCAGCAGGTGGAAGACAACCACAGGACAGTACCAAATCCATACACACTCCTGAGTTCCTTACCACCCAGCAGACAAAACTTACATAGTCTTGGATTTAAAAGATGCCTTCTTTAGCATTCCCCTAGATAAGAACAGCCAGCCACCTTTTGCCTTTGAATGGCAAGGTCTGACTTGGATGAACTGCCATAGAAATTTAAGAACTCACCCATTGTCTTTGATGAGGCTCTCCGCTGGGACCTAGGTAAGTACAGACAGACTATGCTGCATGTTTCCTTGCTTCAGTATATGAATGACTTGCCTTTGGCTGCCACTGATGGTTGATTCTTGTACAGAAGCAATCAAGACTCTTTTAGAAACCCTACAAAATTGGGATATAGGATGTCAACCAAGAAACCTCAGATCTATGTAACTGAGGTGACCTACATGGGTTTTCAGCTCAAAGTGTGTGTGTGTGTGTGGGGCACTGAGGAAGTCTCTCTCAGACCCATAAAGAAACCATCTTAGGTATCACAATGCCTAAGACGAGGCACCAAGTATGGTAGTTCTTGGGTCAGCCAGTTTCTGAGGCTCTAGATACCTAGGTTCACTGAGATAGCTAAGCTGCTCGATGAGACCACAAGTGGGCACAGGAGACTTCCAAATGGACACAGGAAAATCAGAAAGCTTTTCAGAATCTAAAATTAGCTGGCCTTGGCTCTGCCTGATGTGACTAAATCCTTCCATTTGTTTGTGGACGAAAGCCAAAGCATTGCTAAATGTGTACTGACGCAAAACTTGGGTCCCTGGCCATAGCCAGTGGCCTCTCTGTCTAAGAAATTGGACTCAGTAGCATCAGGATAGCCAAACTGCTTGAGGATCACAGCAGCCACTGCTCTGCTGACTAAAAAATAGAGATAAATTAACCCCAGAATAGCATCTGACTATGACCACCACTCATGCCCCAGAGGGAGTTCTTAAGAATCCCCCTGATTGGTGGATCTCAAGTGCTAGATTGACTTACTATCAGTCTCTGTTACTTAACCACCCTTGAGTGTCCTTTGTGACCAACTTCTCTTTAAACCCTGTCACCCTGCTACCCAACCTGGTCCTGGAGAATTAGGCGATACGTGATTGTCTGGAGACCCTGTAACGTGTACATGGGACACAGCTAGACCTGACTGACCAGCCCTGGCCCAATGCAGATCTCATCATGTACACTATTGGGAGCAGTTACACAGAGCATAGCATAGGTGTGCAGGGGTGGCAGTGGTGGACTTGGACAAGACATTATGGGAGTCTCCCCTCTCCAGTGGGATGTTGGCCCAGAGAGCGGATTCAATAGACCTCACCAAGGTGCTCAAACTGGTTAATTTTTACACTTATAGTCAATATGCATTTGCCACAGCCCATGTTCATGGGGCAGTATACCATGAAAGGGGACTATTGACTTGAGAAGGAAAGACAGTTAAAAATAAACAAGAGATCTTAGACCTCTTGGCTGTTCTCTGTCTCCCAAAGAAACTGGTCATTATATATTGTCCTGGACATCAAAAGGGACAGATCCCCCAGAGGCCATAGGTACCCATAAAGCAGACTTGATGGCTAGAGAGGCAGCCAAGAAACCTCTTCCACATTTGCCAGTGATGCTTCCAGACCTGGTCTGCCTGAACAGCTGACTTATCCCAAAGATGACCAGGCTTATCAGTTCCTGCCTAATACTACACCAAGGATGAATGTCTGCACACAACAGATGAAAGAAGAATCTTACCAAAACCCTTAGGCAGAAACTTGGTTAGAGATCTCCATGCGAGCACACATCTGGGAGTACACAAACTAAAAGAGCTAGTATCTACAAAGTTTCTCATTCCAGGATTGACTAAGGAATTACAGGGCATTGTCACTAGACGTCACTCTTGTCAACTGACAATCCCAGCTGTAAAAACAACACAGGCCAAGAAAAAGAGAGGGTCTGCTATGCGGTTCTACTTGAAAACAGACTTTATATAGGTACAACCAGGAAAATTTGGCTACAGATATCTTTTAGTTTTTATAGATACCTTTTCAGGATGGACCAACGCCTTCCCAACTAAGAAGGCAACAGCACAGACTGTCATTAAAAAACTCTTAAATAATTCCTCAGTTCCAGACTCCCACAGCACTGGGTTTAGATAATGGTCCAGCCTTCACCTCTCCAGTCAGTCAAGCTTTGTCTAAGGCATTGGGGATAAATTGGAAGCTTTATTGTGCATACACTCTCAGAGTTCAGCTCTGGTGGAGAGGGCTAAATTAACCCCGGAAACTGGTAATGACTTTACTCTCCTTTAGTCTCCTCAGGGTTAGAAATACTCCCTACATAGATCAGGTAATCCCCTCTGAGGTAATGTTTGAGAGGCCCCTTCCATCCTTCCCTGTGTCAAAGAAGATTTACTAGCTAAAATGTCTAATCATGATGTTCTTAAGTCAGTTCAGGCATTCCAGAGTGTCCAGACCTATCTACATGCCTATGTTCAACATCGACCTGAGTTAGGCCCCCAAATCACCCCTCATTGGTTCTAAATGAGATCTGGTCCTGGTTAAGGGATGTCAAAAAGTAACCTCTGGTCCATGATAGAAATCACTTCGTGATTCTGACCACTGACAGCCTTAAAAGTAGATGGGATCCTACCCTGGATTCATCATTCTCAACTGAAATTTGATCCCCACCTGCAGCCAGACATCAGAATCCAGACCAGCAATAGGTTATCAGACAATGCCCCTAGGACCTGTTAAGAATCAGACTGGTAAAAGATTCCAGAGATGAGTTTTCTATTTTGTGCTGCCTTGGGCTACAGAGGCACATGCTCGAGTACAACCCATATGGACTTTGATTAGAACTACAGATGAGAGAACCCAATTGCTAATATCACTGCCTAGGTTTCTTTGCCCTCATGTTTGAATTATGCAAATCGTTTAGGTCAAAATATAATATATGCCCAAAGACTGCAAACATATATGTCCCTTCATTCTCTAGGTCTTTTGGATTTGGGGTCCAGAGTATGGAAAATACTTTAGCCATCCTTCAGGTATATGCCTATCACTGAGATGGAGACAGGTCCCTCAGATGGGGGACAAGATGTGTACTTTTGTGCTACATGGAGATGTGGAACATTAGCTCCCTGGGTCATTGATAGGGACACTTATATTCAGTTACAGAGGCTTGACAGCAAGTCTGAAAAACTGGGAAAAATCAACCCCATTCAAATTAAGATCAGAAATGCTATAAGTAATGTACAGGATACAGGAAAGACTTGGAGACTCCACCATTATGCATCTAGTTATGACCCTGGGATGATAGTCACCATTTAGAGATTCCAAGTCACCATTAATTGGGTCTTAGACATCATTGTTCCCAATAAAGTGTTAAATCCTCTCCCTGACCCAGAAGACAGTCCCTAGATAAGAGCTAACCATCCAGCAATCTGTTTCTGATGCTAAACTGCTGACAGGCCTCTTTCCAACCTTGGTTGTCATTCCCTCTACCCCAAGAGATTTTCCTTCCCTCTTAGGAACTGAAGAAACTGATGTGCCTAGATTCTTTAGCCCATTATTGTATACTTATCAGTCTTTAATTCTACCAACCTTGACCTAACTTTTGACTGCTTGCTGTGGCTGGGTGCAAGACCCTCATACTCTGTAGGAATTGCAACTAGCCTAACATCTTCTACCCAAAACATAGCTATAGAAGAGATGGGTACACAAATACACCAACTATGCCCTTGTAGGGCATGGGCTTTGACTCTGGGGGAGGGGAGGGATTGAAAGACAAGGCCTCTGCTTATACACAGACTTATATAAGATATGCGAGTCTCCATACCTTCAACATTATAATGTAACAATTCACCTACAGATGTTAACTGCAGGAGTTTCCCCTTAGTATTTAGTACTTCCAAAAGTCTCTTTGTTTGCCTCAGGACTAACTCCCTATGTTAGTCCCTTTATCCTCACTGAAATTTCTGACTTTTGCTTACTTGTACATCTATTGCCTCAGGTGTACTACTATTCTGGAGAGAGTGGTTGGGAATCCCTAGGACTTCTACACTGATCCTGGATGGCCAGGGAAGCTCCAATAATAGTGCCCCTCCAAGTAGGCATGGACATAGCAGGGTCTGCCAGTATGGGAACAGCAACACTTATTAAGGGAGATCAAAATTTTAAATACTTAAGTCAACAAATCGATCAAGACCTGTCAGAATTAGAAAAATCATTTAGTCGTTTAACTTCTCTTGATTCATTAGCTGAAGTCATATTACAGAACAGAAGAGGGTTTGACCTTCTCTTCATGCAGCAAAGAGGTTTATGGATGGCTTTAGGTGGACAATGCTGTTTTTTAATGCTAACCATTCAAGTATAATTAAAGGAAGCCTAAACTTAGTCAAACACTTCTGTCCCAGAAATTCTGGCACAATGGCAGGATAGCAAGAGATGCTATAATTGCAGCAACATTCGGGCAGCATTGGGGGGGAGACAACATCAGAGAGAGAGAGAGAGAGAGAGAGAGAGAGAGAGAGAGAGAGAGAGAGAGAGCGAGAGAGCGCAAAATGGCAACAAAGCCTGGTGTGAAGGTATGTTTAACTGGTTCACCTGACTGATCTCATTAATAACAGCTTTATTTGGTCCTTTGTGCCTTCTAATAATTTTGATTTGGGGGCCTTGTATTATTAATGACTTAGTTTCTTTCTCTTCTTTTTTTTTTGTAACCAAGAAATGCATGCATTTCAGCTGTCCAGCTCATGGTTCTTCAGACCTAATACAATCTCCTGCTCCTAGAACATAATTGAGAGGCAACAATTTGACTCACCTAACAGCTCAAGGGGAGACTCGGGTTCTTGAAACCTGTTTTCTGCTTCCCTGGTATTACTTTTTTGGCCTTGCTGAGGGTGGAATGACATGGCTCCCACCCCTGAGACAGGGCCAGCAGGCATGGACTTCCATGAGTGCTGTGGACTGTGGTGGTGTAAAGCTTGTTTTTATAATAATGTACTTGTTTTTATGTTCCTCCAGCAAGGACTTTCCTCCCTGTTAATGTTAGTGACTCCTAGTCAGAGACAGCAGGAATCCAGGAGGAGAAGGTGTGCCTGATGTCTTAGCAAGATGGTAGATGCTGGGACCTTCAGTACAGCCCTAAGGCTGTGAGAAAAATCCTAAAAGTGTGAGTTTGAAAATATATAATTTCCCAACTATGCAAAATTAAGGATGCAATATGAATTATAAGGGGATTCGTGAATCTAAAGGAACAAAGGAAGTTGCATTAATCAGCCAGCTTGACAGAAAGATACAAACACAGGCAGATTCCTGAGTTCAAGGTCAGCCTGGGACACAGAGAGGCCAGGGCCAGGCTTGGTAGAAATGGTAATTTCAGGGCAGGGTCCCACCCAGATAGCTTAAGGTCTGTGTTTTTTAACATCTTTTGCTGTGTTAAAAAGAAATGTGTTTTCTGTCTCTTAAGGATCCCAGGGCTGATTCAAAGGATAATCAAAAGGGAACCTGGATTAAATAAGTGGATTGATATGTAGAATAAAAAACTGATCTGCAAGAGATGAGCTATCCAGAGAATTTTTTAGAATAGCAAGAAAGACCTGCTTGGAGAAGAAGAAAGAAAGCAGAGCAGAGAGAAAACAACCTGGAAAGCAGTCTCGAGCAGAATGGAGGCTGCCAGCTTGATCCCACCATTTGACTTGGAGTAGTTTGTTTTTACCGTTCCCAGACACCCCTTCTCTCAGAACTCCTCTCCAAGAAAGGCTGGTCCTTGGCAACTTTTTGGAAATAACTGTAGGCAATTTGCTTCAGTTCCACAAGCCATCCCATATTGTTGAGTGAAAAAAAGTAGCCTGAATATAGATACAGAAAAATAATTTGGCTCACAGCAAGGTCAAGTTGACCATATATCCTGCTATACTCAGAGGATTGTCATGTTTTGAGAATGACTCTCCTTGGAATCTCCCCAGCTGCAGCTTTCACTTGGGGTAAGCAAGATAGGGGTCCCCTTTGAACTTTATGTCTAAATTACTAAAGAAACTTGGTAAAAGGCTAACCACTCTACAACCCCCTGTATCTGCTTATGAGCTCATTATGTTTTTTTCCTATATAAACAAACACTGAATAACATACAGACACTCAGCTTTTAGCTTTCAGACTGATTGTCTGTGAGTCAATCAGTCTTTAGGTGTGTAGTGTGCTCGATAAGTTATCCATGTCTGACTGAGATCGGTGTTTGTCTGGTTTGTGGGGCAGCTCCTGGACATTGTTATCTGCTGGTCATGCACTGGAGATAGAAAGTGACAAGAATCAGAAAAAAATTAATTTATTTTGTTTCCATTTAGAGTGTTATCAGAGGTGGGACAATTGATTTTGAAGGTTCAACCTGATATCAACAGACTTATACAGTCATAAGTGTGTGGCAGCCAGTACCTATGGTCAGGGAGGACCAAGTTAAAATATGTATCTTTGCCAGTGTCTAAACTGAGATTCTCCTTGCCTAGGCTTGGTGTGACCAACTTCTTGAAAGACTGGACCCATGAGTAGTTATCATGTATCTGTAAGTGAAGTCAGACAATTTGAAAAACATAATGAGTACGACCCCCCTCCTGTAAAGGGATCAAGTTGTAGGATAAAGTAATACTATGAGATCTTTCACTAGAAACCACTTTTTAATTCTCTAACTTAAGGGCAGGCTTGAGTGGAGAAAACCCGCAGGCATTATCTTTTTTCATTTTTCTTTTTAAGATCTGGGTTAAACCGATACAGTCTAGGAGTAGCTGGTTATACAAAAGGAATGTATGTTTGAACATCTTCTATCTCTCCTTTGCCCTCTCCATCAGAGCACTCTCTGGAGGTTCCCTGTATTCTTCCTTTGTAAAGCTACTATGAGGAAAGACGAGGCCTATCCAAGTAGTCACTCTTTCCAATGGTGTCTTGGGTTTCCTGTAGCTTGTTCTTCTGCATTAAGGGCGGTGAGAAGAAGAAACCCAGAAGACTATGGTTTTTCTGACGTGTGGCCTTGATAAATCCTCTGTGTATTCTGCCTACCTGTATTGGATCTATCATGGAGAGAAGTCTCTGAAGTATATACTGACCCTGACATATCAGGGAAGTCACTTAAATTTCTAATGGTTATGAGGCAGGGAGGGTTTCAGCTCCTTTGTGGATGGAACCTTTAATACTGCCCTTAAACATTCCCTCTGGCCAGGTGTTGGTGGCACACGCCTTAAATCCCAGCACTTGGGAGGTGGAGGCAGGCGGATTTCTGAGTTCAAGGCCAGCCTGGTCTACAGAGTGAGTTCCAGGACAGCCAGGGCTACACAGAGAAACCCTGTCTCGAAAAAAAACAAAAAAAACAAAAAACAAAAAAAACAAAAAAAGAAAAGAAAAGAAAAGAAAAGAAACATTCCCTCTGACCTTTCCCCTCAAATTCATAGTCTGTCCATCCATATCACATTTGCTCCATCTGGATAGGAAGCAGACATGATAGCACTCAGGGTGAACTTCCCATTTAAAAAGGGATATCAGTAGGGTTGCCTGGGTTGGAAGAGCCATGTTGTAATTTACCAGAGGCAATTTGGATGTGAGTGCCTGTACCCTTAGAGACTCTGAACATAGAAAATCTAAGAGAACTAGGAAAGAGATGATAATCATAATGGTTTTTCTCCTTAGCCCGTGTATGTCACAGCAACTAGAAACCAAACCAAGAAGAGTCCCACTGTACTCAAAGCACAGTGTGGCAACAGTTTTGAGGAAGGGAAGAAGGACACAATGTCGGCCAGAGGAAAATGGGGTCTGGAGACTGGGTATGAAGACTCCATGGAGCCAGAGGCTGCAGTCTCCCTCCTGCTGCTGCCTTCACTTGCACAGGGTTTGTCTGACACTTTGTCTAGAGAACTGTCCTGTGGGATTCAGAGGTAGAATCTGTGCTTTCTCTAGTGTTCCCATATCCAGCTATTTCAAAGTGCTATTTCTCTGTGCATGCAGCATTGTAGAGAATATTCTTACCTAGACACAAAGCTCCAACAATGTCCTATAGAACACACACACACACACACACACACACACGCACGCACGCACGCACGCACGCACGCACGCACGCACGCACGCACGCACGCACGCACGCACGCGCGCGCGCACTTACTCTTACTCAGGCTGGGCTTCCTGATTGGCTCCTGGGCTCCCAACCCAACTATGTTCTGTTCTCAAGTGAGAGAGGTACTGAGGGAAGGGGGACATAGGAGCGAAACCAACCATGCCTTCTATCTGCAGGTGAGGATGCCTGGAAGACAGAAAATAAGGCAAAGCCAAAGCAGGAAAAGCTGACGTTGCTCTGGGCACTCACCCTCCTTATGATTTCCAGTCCAACATAGTAGAAATGAACTACCCTATTGTCTCTGAGACCACCAGAGCCTTTCTCTTCTCAAGGAGCTAGGTCCTAGAAAACTGGACAGCTACCAAAGGCACCCACGGGTTTTCTCCCACGAGACAGGGTTTCTCTGTATAGCCCTGGCTGTCCTGGAACTCACTCTGTAGACCAGGCTGGCCTCGAACTCAGAAATCCACCTGCCTCTGCCTTCCAAATGCTGGGATTAAAGATGTGCACCACTACTGCCTGGCTGGCTTTTGGGTTCTTTTCTTATGAACCCAAAGAATGAAATCTGTGGAATATGGAGGTTTATTGTAGAAGATTCATGAGAGAAAGGGTGAGAAGGGAGAGAGAGGGAGGAGAGGGGGAATCATGGAGTAGAGCACTGAAACCTTTTTGAAGACAGAAATTTATGTGAGGAAAGTGGAATGTGGTGAGCTGGCTAGTCCAGTTTGGCCAACCAGGGTTCCTTGTGCCTCATCTTGGTTTCAGTGACCCAGCTGTGGTTAGCCTTTAGATACAGGTGTTCACTTGGGAGATAGCAAAGGTCCAGGAGCCAACTGTCTTTGCAGGCTTCCAGCAAGGACATTTTTGTTTGTTTGTTTGTTTTGTTTTGTTTTGAGACAGGGTTTCTCTGTGTATCCCTGGCTGTCCTGGAATTCAGAAATCCGCTTGCCTCTGCCTCCCAAGTGCTGGGATTAAAGGCCTGGGCTGCAACTGCCCAGCAGCAAGGACATTCTTGGAGCTCCTGCTTTGGAGTCCTGGTCCTACTTGACCAGCTTCTGTCCCCTGTTCTCATTATTGAAGAGACTCAAAGTTATCTTCCATGGCAACTTCTAAGAAGGAGATAGACAGGCAGCTCCCAGTGTGAGTAGGAAGGTCTCTTCAAAGATAATTATGACTCCACAGAATGTGGAAGCTCAGCGTCCCAAGGTCTATGGAAGCTTCCTTTGTATTCTAATACCAACTTTCTTGATCTTGTTCCTTTCTGGCAATTTTTTTTTTTTAATAATAGGCATCCTTCAGAGCTGACAGTCCAAGTATAATTTAGCCAGTCTCCGAATATGATGCTTAGCCCTGTGGCTCTTTGGGAGCCCAAATAGAAATGTTCACATTATGTATCTGGATCTCTGAGTATTAGAATTTTGAGCTAATTTTTTCCTTTCTCCACATTATCCAGTGACACTAAGAGCTATAGTCTTACCTCATTATATTCATTGTTTTCTAGAAAAATTGTCAAAAGTTTCAACCAACCTGCTTCTTTATTCTTACAAGCTGTTGATTAGGAACATTCAATGTTAGTATTTTACAGGCCTTTGATGCTTTAAAAGTGTACACTAAACCATTCCAAGAGATATAAGTGCTTTATTATTCTTTATTATTGGAAATGTAGTCTAGTAGTGAATTTACATCTGATGGCACTTAGAAAGTTAATTTAAAAACTCTAGGTCTACTTCAAAAATCTTATTCTTGATACAAAATTCCCCCAGACCTACAGTGTACATATACACAGTAGGCCTTTTGTATCTGTGCGCTCTGTATCTGTAGGTCCAACCAATCACAGGTTGAAAATATATGGGAAAAAAGCTGTGTCTGAACAGAACATATACACACATTTTAATGTTATTATTCATCAAACAACACAGTACAAACTCGTATTCACATCACACATTGTATTTAGTACAAGTAAACTTAGTTCAGAAGTCAGGTGACATTTACATTTTTAGTCTATTCAGAACTTTTAGTTGATTGGTTAATAACTGGTCACCTTAGGAAAGGCTATCTGATTTTCTTTGTTTATCAATTTAATTATGAGTCTCATGCAGACACAAACACATGGATAAGCACAAGATAACACTTGGTTAGATATCTGGGTACATCATGGTCACATCAAGCTTGCATATAAAACCCCATTATAGCCAATAAGAAAGTTAAAGTTCAAGAGGAAAGATTTTTCCAGTCAGACAGGAAAAGAGCTTCTTTGTATATGTGCCTTTCTTTTACTGCATCTAGCTGTGTATACAGCAATGCTGCTAAACCAAAGAAGTTACTTTTTACATAACACATAAAAAACAATGGTGGGCTCATTCCACTCCATGTTAACAGCTCTCCCTGGCAGGTATCCCATGACTCTGGCATGTCCAACACCTTGGGGTCTGCAAGGCAATCCAGGCTTCACTTTCACAGCTTCACAGGATGGCCTCTCTGATCCTCCATGCAGGAACAACCCTGCACATACCTAGCCTTAGCAGTATTTCTTAACCATGGAGAGAGATTTCCCAATCCTTTTCTTGTATTCTTCACTCTAAAGCCAGAGTCATGTGACCAAAGCTGCCAAGTTCTGCTGCTTGCTGGGACTGCAACCCGGCCCCTTCTTCAATTACATTTTCACCAGCTTTCTCTTTTCAATGGTTTCCTTCACTGCTTACGCTTTTCTTTAGTTCTTTTTCATGTGATGGAAGCTTTGCTAGGAGTGGTGGGCGGTGTCTTGCCCTCAGGTCACCACTCCCTTTATTCCGTTTAGCACCCGGTTTCTCTTAGCCCTTTTATCGCCTCCAGCACTGGCCTTAGCCCCCTTATCCATCTTGGTGCTCCTTTTCGCCTCAAACTGTACATTTTGCCCTCTGTTGTTGTTGTTCAGCTTGCTGCTTCTCATTAGGGATCTGTGTAAGATAACCATGAGTAAATAAATACTAGGCTATCTTGAAATCTCCTCTGCCAACAACACTGATCCAAAAACTCTTCAATCTAGCATCGGGCAGATTTTTGGATAAGGGCAAAAAGCAGCCACATTCTTTTCCAAAATAATATAAAGTGGTTTCTAGTCCACTAACTAATATTATTCTTCTCTGAAAGTTCTTGAGGTAGGCGCCCACAGTTCAGATAACCCTCAACACTGCCTTCCATGCTCCTATTAGTATGACTCACTAAGTTCCCCTTAAAACATCCAATTACTTTTCTTAATCCAACGTCCTAAAGTCCACATTCCACTGACAAGCATTATGATCAGGCCTGACACAGCAACACCACACTCCTGTCTTAGTCTGTGTTCTATTGCTATGAAGAAGATCATGTGACCATGGAAACTATTATAAAAGTAGGTATTTGGGCTGGTGAGATGGCTCAGCAGGAAGGTCATGAGTTCAAATCCCAGCAACCACATGGTGGCTCACAACCACCCGTAATGAGATCTGACGCCCTCTTCTGGTGCATCTGAAGACAGCTACAGTGTACTTACATATAATAAATAAATAAATCTTAAAACAAAACAAAACAAAACAAAAGTAGGTATTTAATTAGGGCTGGTTTACAGTTTCATAGATTTAGCCCATTCTCAGCATGGTGAGAAGCATGGTGGCATGCAGGCAGACATGGTGCTGGAGAAGAGCTGAGAATTGTATATTCATATCCCCAGGCAGCAGACACACTGGGTCTGGCTTGGGCTTTTGAAAACCTCAACACCTCCCCTCAGTGACACATTTCCTCCAGCAAGGTCACACTTCCGAATCCTTTCAAATAGTGGTATTCCTTGGTGACCAAGCATTCAAATCTATGAGTCTATGGGGATCATTCTCATTCAAACAAGCATACCTATACTTTCTTACAATTTGGTTATTCCTTTTGTTCCTGGATCTGCTTCTGTTTACCTACTACTGAGCTTGTGCAAAACGTTTTTTTAGCATAAAAGCTGATGATGATCAGCTGGATCCAGCTTTTCTCAGGCCTGTTGTTTTCCTTGACTATTCCATCCTGATAAGGTTTTGACTCACTCTTTCCTTATCTGTGGTCAAGAATAACTCCACCATTATGTCAATACTTATTTAAATGATTTAGTTGGACCTTATAACAACTTCAGTATTCACTGCGTGCCATACTCATCATGTGGATCAGTTTTGTCACAGAATCAATCAGTAAGAATTCCAGAGACATTTGGCTACTTTCCCTGCAGAATCTCTCATTACTGTGATTCTAACACAAGTGGGACTCAGACACAAAGGCACTGAGAAGGCTAATACTATCCATGATTCAGGCTTGAGTTGGTGTCCAGTACAAGATGGCTCCTTTTTGCACAGTCTCACATAGAAGTGAGCACCTTTTGCAGACATGAAATATAAAATTTTAGAAGTTCCATATACCAACAAATTTAGTTCTTCTTGGGTCTGAGAGATGGGTAATGATAGTAACTGATATCTTTCATGGCCCCTCCTACCTACATTATTGAGAATTTTACTATTGAAACAAACCTTTGTGTCCTTGCTGAACTGATTACCTAACTTCACTTAGCCACCTGGGTCCCCACTGTCCTAGCTTGCTCTTTAGTTTCCCATGTTATCATAATATTACCATTGTGATGCAAGGACATTGGGGGAACTCATATCACCCTGTAACAGCAAGATAAGCCAGCTGCAGATCTTTTCCATAGCTAAGAGATCTGGTTGACATTGGCATTGTCAAGCATCTCCTGTCTCAATGTTGTGTAAAAATTGTTTTCCATCACCTCTGATTGGTTAATAAAGTGCTGATCAGCCAATAGCTAGGCAGGAGAGGAGGGAGGGGGACTTCTGATGCCAGTGAGAAGGTCTCTGGTGAAAGAAGAAAAGGGAGGGAGAGGGAGAGGGAGAGGGAGAGGGAGAGGGAGAGGGAGAGGGAGAGGGAGAGGGAGAGATTCATTATGAGAGATTTATCATGACCAGGTTGCCAGGGGAGTTGTCACGAGGACACCAATGAACCAGGAGCAACTAGGGCAAGATTAAGACGACAAGTAATGAGGCTGGGAAGCAGGCCAGCATAGTTGGGTTAAGATAGACGAATATCTGCCCAAGTATAGGGCTTAAAGATTATTAATAAATATAAGGTCTCTGTGTCATTTATTTTGGAGGTAAAGGGGGAAATATAAAAGCCCCAATTTACTTCTATATTTGGCGTTCAACTTATTGATATATTATCCAAGCATCAAGCCCGAGAAAGCTTAGAAAGCCCCATAAGAAAGCCATGAAAAAAGGCTGGAAAGGCAGGGAACAGATGCAGCTTCCTACTAATGCAGAACCCCTGCTTACAATAAGGCTTTCTTGAATGGCAGAAGCTGCCCAACTGGGAATGGGGCTTCATACCTCCCTCGGCTGAGGGTTAGCAGCTGGGAGCAGAGCTCTGTGCAGAAGGCTAGGAAAGGGGCACACAAGCCCGGGACCCATCCTGCTACATGGGTACACCACCTTCCCAGAGGTCAGAGACCAGACAGGCTGCCTGAAACTGGGACAACAGGGAACCAGACTAGCTGAGGCCAGCCCACTCTAACCCCACGGGAAGGTTGGCCTTGCAAAGACGCGGGGAGAAGCCTCTACAGGTTCTCACACAGCATGGGTGCTAGGGTGGTCATCTCATGAGCTGTGGCCCAGCCTGCAGAAGCACTTCCCAAGTGTCATAATTGGTGGCGCCTGCCATGAGGCGGGGTTGAATGTCTAGTGAGACACAGTTCCCGGCTGATACCTGGAACACGAGACTTGGAGGTTGCCAGCTACAGATGTGACAAGAGGCTGAAACACTTCCTCTCAGCAAGGGAAGGTCTGGGGCGGGGCTAGTCACAGCAGGGATTGTGGAAGCAGAAGCTAGACACAGAGGAAATCCGAGCACAGCCAAACTTCTGATCAGGTTAAAATATTTGGATTTATGATTAAATGCTAAAAAGAAAGAAGAAGGGGCTGGTGAGATGGCTCAGAGGGTAAGAGCACTGACTGCTCTTCCAAAGGTCCTGAGTTCAAATCCCAGCAACCACATGGTGGATCACAACCACATGTAATGAGATCTGATGCCCTCTTCTGGTGTGTCAGAAGACAGCTACAGTGTACTTATGTATAATAATAATAAATAAAGCTTTTAAAAAAAAAGAAAGAAGGAGACTGGGTATGAAAAATCATAGATATAAATAATTTAAATTTGGTAAAATTCAAAGAAATAAGACATGATAAAAAACCAATAAGACAGGGTGTTCAGACCCTATATAATGATCTTAGACTCTCAACTTACTAATTATGATTATTATCATGCTGGTATTCCTTATCCTAATCTTAATAATCATAATGGCTTTCTTTGCCTTCTCAAAGAAAAGGGCTTTACAGATACCAGAAAAGGAGAAAAATGAAGCAAAGCATTGGAAAAAAATTAACAAATAAGAACTAGAAAGATACTCAGATAAAGAGAGATGAATTAAGACTTGATCCTGATCAATTCCTAGCAACCACCTGGTGTCTCACAACCATCAATAATGGGGATCTGATGCTCTCTTCTGGTGTATCTGAAGACATGGCAATGTACTCATATACTTAAATTAAATAAAAAAATCTTAGAAAAAAAAAAGACTTGAGCCTGTGGCGGTAACACTACTATATAATGAAAATCAAGAAAATTAGCCAAAGGATTTTAGAAACCAATCTTAGCTTGTCCAGTTACAATATGGCAAATGCCAGCAGATGCTGGACATCCCCAAGGTTATGACGAATTTGGGTGGCACCCAGTAGATATGATGGAATTGAAAAAAATTGAAGAAAGTATCAACTTGTATGGTATGCACTCACCATACATGGAGCAGATTTCTTGGTTGATTCAAAATAGAGTAATTCCCCAATACTGGAAAGATATGACGAAAGCAGTATTGGGACCTAGTTCTCAGTTACCATGGCAATCATGGTGGAAAGAAGAAGCTAAGGGGACAGAACAAGGAAATAGGGCCAGAGGCATCAACATTTCCCAAGAGCAAGATAAAGGTCAATGTGCTGAGGTGCAGATGCCAGTTTATATGACAAGGCATCCTTGGCATTATGTCATACGGCGGCTTGAAGGGCTTGGGCCAAAGTTGAAGAAACAGGAAAAAAACTTGAACTCTTTACTCAGATTATGCAAGACACAAAAGAAACATTCACTGACTTATTTCCAAGATTGACTTCAGGTGTAGATAGAAAGGTATCAGATCCAGAAGCCAGAAAGTGCTGATTGAATCTTTAGCTTTTGAAAATGCTAATTCTGAATGCAGAAAGGTGATCAGGCCTCTAAAGGCAAGATAAGCACCAACAGATGAATGGATTAGAAATATGGTTGATATTGGATCTCATTCAAATGATATGACTTTACTAGGAGAAGTGATTTCTAAAGGCTTTGAGAAAATCCAAACTGTCAAATGTCTTAATTGTGGTGAGCAAGGTCATTTTAAAAAGAATTGTAGACAGAACCAAACTAATTTTGAAAGAATCCCTAAGTCTTCTGGAATATGCAGAAGATGCAGCAAGGTCCACCATTGGACTAATGAGTGTAAATCGACAAGAGACAGACAGGGTAACCCCTTATCAAAAACTGCCCGGGGGGGGTCCTACCTCTTGCAGGCACCAATATCAAATTCAAATCAGCCACCTCAGGCCAACAGCAGAGATACTCATCTGCAGGACTATTAAGCAATATTGCTCTGGAAACAGACATTAAAACCCAGATATCAAAGTCAAAGGGGCCTCAATAGATAAAATAAAAAACACAGAAGGTACTGAGAAGCAAAAGCTTGGCAAAATTCTATAGATGATTAGAGGCCAAATTAGAGGGATTTATAAATAATATTGAAATTGAAGGAATGATAGATACTGTAGCAGATGTAAGGGCAACCTCACCAAAACCAAACTGGCTTCTTTAGAGGGTAGATATGCAAATTTTAGGGGATGTAACTTTGTTTCAGATAAAACAAAGTGTAAAATGGCTTAAATGTATAAGGCCGCCGGGTGGTGGTGGTCCACGCCTTTAATCCCAGCACTTGGGAGGCAGAGGCAGGTGGATTTCTGAGTTCGAGGCCAGCCTGGTCTACAGAGTGAGTTCCAGGACAGCCGGGGCTATACAGAGAAACCCTGTCTCGTAAAAAATAAAAATAAATTAAAAAAAAAATGTATAAGGCCTAAAGGTCAAATAGGAAAATTAAGGCCACATGTGGCTGATAGAGCAATGAATTTATGGGGAAGAGATATGTTGCAGCAATGGATTAACAGTATATTAACAGTATAGATTAACATTCTTACAACTTTAACCATTCAGTTACAGAGTGAGTCTACAGGGTGAGTTCCAGGACAGCCAGGGCTATACAGAGAAAGCCTGTCTTGAAAAACAAAAAAACAAAACAAAACTTAGGACCTCCTCAGACAGCAGAAAGCAATTTTTAAAATTTGACACCCCATTCCTAAGAAGGGGAGGTGCATGGCTTTTGGTAATTTTATGGGTGATGGATTTTTGTTGACATTTTAGGGGGTGTGGATGTGGTTGTTAATGGTCTTGGTCAGGGAGAATACAAAGGAAAGGAAGTTAGATTCAGGTATTTCTTTCTTTTTCTTTCTTCTCTCTTATCTGTATGTTATGGGAAAAGGGGAAGGAGAAGGACTGAAAAGAAAAAGGAGGGAATATAGGAATGATAGGATAAAATAGTAGATTATTGAATCTACTTTTATGCTAAAGAGCAAACAAGCCAAATGTTTTACATTTATACGGATTTTTTATATTGATACAAATTTAAGACTATATTTTGTTAGAACATACTATATACATTGTGTGTGTGTGTGTGTGTAAATTCTCTTTTAAGGTATTGAATCTATGTAACTCATTTAAAAATGAAATATAAAGGGGCTAGAGAGATGGCTCGGCATTTAAGGGCACTGACTGCTCTTCCAGAGGACCGTAGTTCAATTCTCAATAGCCACATGATGGCTCACAACCATCTGTAATGGGATCCAATCCTCTCTTCTGGTGTGTCTGAAGGCAGCTACACTGTACTCATATATGTAAAATAAATAAATAAGTCTTTTTTTAAAAAAAGTACAATATGAAGTTTTAGTCCTTTTGAAAACTCCATTACAAACTGTTTAGGTTAATTAAGGAATGCAAGTTAATAGTTTGTCAATCAAACTTTTTGTCAACTAGTTTAGATAATTACAGAAATATGTTTCCTAGTTTGAACAGATAGGAAATAGCTAGAAACAAGCAATCGAGATATACTATAGATAGATAGATGGTCTTCAAAAACTTCAGATCCATAGAGCATGGCATTAAAGATGTTTTGTTAATAAAAGGTTTTTTGTTTGTTTGTTTTTTATTTTTTGTTTTTGACATATCAGCTCTAGGTAGCACCCCCATACTATTTCAGAGATGAAGAGCATTGATGAACCTCCACATGAAATTTGCTTCACAAGTGGCAAGCTAGCTACAAGAATCTACCCTTGCTTCAACTACAGACAAAATGCTGCCCAAACTGGAGAAGCAGGATGCAGGAAAGTCCACTGCCGAGCTTTGCCAAGACAAAGTAAGAAGTCCTTCATAACGCCTGCTTCAAAACAAAAGCCCCCCAGTCTACTTCTATATGGCTCTACACCAAGATTAACAAAAGGAAGAAACCATTAGGAACAGCTATTACTCTCTACCAGCCTCCAGCCTCTTGTAACTTGCTTTTCTTTTTCTTGTATGGTCAAACCCATATCTGGGAGGGACCAGGTTCTGAGTACATTAGTCATTACTAACTAAATAGGTGTCATTATTTTAACTTCAGTGGTCTCTTGTTTGTCTCTGTGATGGTTAGCTTTAATTAATTAATTGTCAACTTGATAAAACCTAGAATCACCTAGGAAGAATGAGTTGCTGTCTATATTGGGTTGGTTCATGGTCATATGGGAGATAATGTTTCAATTCAATTTATTAATGAAGGAACATACAGCCCACTATGGTGGCAGGTAGTCTTGAATCGTACAAGAATGGAGAAGCCAAGTTGAAGCAAGCAAGCAAGTTAGCATGTGTTTATTCTTTTCTCTGCTCTTGACTGTGGATGTCTGTGACTATTTGAAGTTCTCACCTTGTCTTCCCTCTCAATGATAGTCTGTAATGGCAAACAATAAGCTGATCTAACTCCCTAAACTATTCTTTGTCATCCCACAAACAGAAAGGAAATCAAGACAGTGTACTTGTTACTTTTTATCAACTTGTTATAAATCAGAATCATCTGGGAAGAGGGAACTTCACTTGAGAAAATGTCTCCATTGGATTGGCTTGTAGGTAAGCCTATGGAGCATTTTCTTAATTAATGATTGATGTGACAGGGTGTAGCCCACTGTGGGTGGCCCATCCCTGGGTAGGGTTGTATAAGAAAGCAGACCTCTCAGAGGTTACGAGCACTGACTGCTCTTCCAGAGGTCCTGAGTTCAATTCGCAGCAACTACATGGTAGCTCACAACCATCTGTATTGAGATCTGATACCTTCTGGTATGTCTGAAGAAAGCAATGGTGTACTCATATACATAAAATAAATAAATCTTTAAAAAAGAAAGAAAGAAAGAAAAAGAGAGAAAGGAAGGAAGAAAGAAAGCAAGCAGGCTAATGTGCTTGAGAGGTTGCTCAGTAGTTAAAGGCATAAACTGCTCTTAAAGAAGGCCCATATTTGGTTCCCAAAACTTATATCAGGGAGTTCATCACTGCCTGTAATTCCAAAACAGGGGTATTTAATGCCTTGGCTCTGAAATATTCAGGTGCATATACCCATACACAGACACACACACTTAACAGTAATAAAATTTTTCTTTAAAGAATAAAGAAAGAAAGCTGAGCCTGCCATGGGAGAGCAATACTGTAAGCATTGTTTCTCCATGATGTCTACTTCAGTTCCTGCTTCTAGGTCCTAGCGTGACTTCTCTTCATGATGAACTGCAAGGTGTAAACTGAAATAAAACCTTTCTCCATGAGTTACATTTGGTCATTGTGCCTATCACAACAATAGATGGGTGTGAAAGACCCCTGTGGGGAGACCCCACCCAAATCTCGGGAGAATGTGCACCCAAGGAATCACAAGAGACTGTCTTGATGTAAAAACATGAGGCAGTTTAATTTCGGGGAGCTCTGGGCTGACTCCATACCTATCTCATGCAGGAGATAGTGGAATCGACCATGAGGCTCGAAAGTTAGAGGGTTATATAGGAAAAGGGTCTAGGGGAACAAAGGAATCGGTATGGTTACACGTGGTTGGCTGGTTTAAAAATACATGCAGTCCAAAGCAGGAATTTCTTAAATAGGCAATGTGTGGTTTTTCTGTGGGTGATACTAGTCTGAGTCAACAATTTTTTCCTGCTGACCTCAAACCATATCTAAGGGGCCAGATGGTCCATTACTCAGGGCCTGCCCAGGCACGTCCTTGCATGCCTGGACATGTCCTCGTTTGCCTAGACATGTTTTCCTCTATGTTTATAGTTTTATGTCTTCTTGACCTGCCAGCTCTTATGATATCTAACAACTTGCTTGCTCATTCCCAGGCCTATGTGGGCCAGCTTGTGATGGATTCTTAGGCCCATGACTTTTCTTCCTTGTCAGCACAGGTCCAGAGCTTTAATTTTTCCTTTCAGGGGCATGAGCCATTTGGCATCATTGTGGGCCACACAGGACTGTTGGTACCAGCATACAATCTACTAGCCCATCATTAATTAAATTGATGACTTTCCCCCATATTGTTTAAATTAGCCACTTTCATAGCTCCAGATAGCTCTGCTGGTTCTTAGGCTGTCCGGTTAACAGTGGCCTAGGGTAGGCATGACTACCTTTGTTTTTATCAGATTAGATATGGGAACCCATCAGATTTAATATTTATTTCAGTAATACATGCAGATAGAAGAGATATTAATATCTCTTAACCATTGAGTCATCTCTCCAGCCTGAGATATTAATATATCTCATGAAGTATATTCAAAAGTTAGACATGTTTGCTGAGCGTAGTGGTACATGCCCTCAATCTTAGCACTAGGGAGGCAGAGGCAAGCAGATATCTATGAGTTGGAGGCCAGTCTTGCCAATATAGTGAGTTCCAGGACACGTAGATTTACAGATTTGAGATTTTCTGTCTCAAAAGCAAAAACAAACAAACAAACAAAAAGCTGGGCATTGAGAATGGGGTAAGCAAGGCAGGAGAGTCTCTTCCCAGAGGTCTCAGTTAGCCTTGGCAACACACTGAAACTCCTGCCTTTAAATAACTAAATAAGGAAATAATCAAGGTGAGTGTGGTAGTGCCAGTCTGTAATCTTAGCTATTTGGGAGACTAAGATGAGAGGGTCACAAGTTCAAGGCCTGAAGATATAACTTAGTGGTGGAGGGTTTGCAAAGCATATGTGAGGTCCTAGGCTCAGTCATCAGTAACACACATGTATGTGTGTGTGCACACACAGGCAGGCACACACTTTTCCCCTAAACTGTCACAGTAATCCCCTCACATTTTGCTCTCTGTCCCCTCCCAATCTCACCTTTGCCTCCATAAAGATTTCACTCAAAGATTTCTTTTCTTTTTTTTTTTTTTTCTTTTCGAGACAGGATTTCTCTGTGTAGCCCTGGTTGTCCTGGAACTCACTCTGTAGACCAGGCTGGCCTTGAACTCAGAAATCTGCCTGCCTCTGCCTCCCAAGTGCTGGGATTAAAGGCATGTGCCACCACCACCCGGCTAACTCAAAGATTTCTGAATCATGACATAGACATCTCTGTGAAGGAATTTTAGAAAACTTCCATTGAAAGGTGGAGCTTAGTGGTACATACCTTTAATCCTAGCACTTGAGAGGCAGAGAGACAGCTTGAGCTCTGTGAGTTTGAAGTCAGTCAGCCTGGTCTACAAAGTGAGCACCTGGACAACCAGGGCTATGTAGGGAGACCCTGTCCTTAAAAAGACAAAAATTAAAAAAGAGAAGAAGGAGGAGGAACAGGAGGAGGAGCAGGAGGAAGAGGAAGAGGAGCAGGAGGAGGAGGAAGAGGAGGAGGAGGAGGAACAGGAAGAGCAGGAGGAGGAGGAACAGGAAGAGGAGCAGGAGGAGGAGGAACAGGAAGAGGAGGAGGAGGAGGAGGAGCAGGAGGAGGAGCAGGAGGAAGAGCAGGAGGAGGAGGAACAGGAGGAGGAGGAGGAGGAGGAGGAATAGGAGGAGGAGGAGGAAGAGGAGGGAAAAAATCCTTCCATTTGCCCTTCCGTGGCTGTAGTGCACACACATGTGCCTCTCAGCATAGCTCCTTAGCTGGAGTTCAAGCCTGAAGAATGAGGCCCACACATCTTTATCTTCATTGATTGACTTCACTTTATCTGGGTATGGTTTGCAATGGTAACTGTTCCTGACTTAGAAGGGGAACCTTATACTTTGGGACATGGTTCTAGAGTCTCTCTAGTTCATCCAGCCTTTGTGATGTTGTACAAATCTTTCATTTCATCAATGTTTGCCACACTTGTCCTTTTTTTTTTTTTTTTTTTTTTTTTTTTTTTTTTTTTTTTTTTTTTTGAGACAGGGTTTCTCTGTATAGTTCTGGCCGTCCTGGAACTCACTCTGTAGACCAGGCTGGCCTTGAACTCAGAAATCCACCTGCCTCTGCCTCCCAAGTGCTGGGATTAAAGGCGTGCACCACCACCACCCAGCTACAAACTATTTATTTTATAAATCAAGATTAGACGGTGCATATGGTTATGGCTGAACAGAAGAAAACAAGTGAACTACCTGCACATGTGAACTCTGATTCAGTCCTGACCATGGAGCAGCATTCCAAGGTACACCTTCTGAAAGGCTTATAGAAATGTGGGCTCCACAAAGGAAGGTGGACAGCGACCACAGGTAAGGAGCAAGGCCAGGCCCTCTACCCACACTTTAATTGCAAGTTGTTCCATTTAGTTCATTTGCTAACAGCAAAAATCTCTATTACAGTCTTTATATAATTGGCTTGAAAACATCTCTAGTGATTCCTGTGTCTGTCCATCATAACTGGGTGTTTAATTTTCACCCAGTTAATCCTTTTCAGCCAAGACAGTTCTATACTGTCAAGCTATACCCCCTTCTCACTATGTAGTGCCCTTGGTCTTGAACTCAGTTTGCATCCAGCCTGGTCTAAAACTCGATGCTCCTGTGTCTGCCTCCGAGGTGCCACAGTTACAGACTTTTAACAATACACATAAAATGTCTCTGCTAGGTTATGAGATGCATTAGCTAACCTCACACACTTTGTGCTTTTCCCCTGTGCCGTGCACCGAGTCACTGAGTCTTTCAACTTTCCCAAAGCATTTCTGTTGGGTTCTAGAACAGAATAGGGTGTTGACCTCTGTTTGCTTAAAGCTTTTCTTCCAGACCAGGATTTACACTGTCTTCTAGCAGTGCCCCAGGTGACTAGGAATAAGGAGAATTGGTGCTCGCAACATCTCATGCCCATCCAAGAGCTAACCCTTCTGACTCAGGTCTTAGGGGCTTTTTGATTTTCTTCTTTTCAAAGGTTAAAGGTCAACTGTTTTCATCCTGCTGGTCTGCTCTCCTGAACTGGGGAGAATCTAAGTATTGCTGTGTGTCTCATTGCTCTTTTGAGAAGTTTTGTTATGTTTTTACTACTTCACTGCCATAATTTTGACTTCATTCAATTCTTTTAAGTGTTTTCGGTGTCTGGGGTATGGTTTGTTCAAATAATGGGCTAGATCAAACATGGTTGGTATTTCATTGTCCTGAAGAATGATCTAGTTCAACTAATTACAGTATGCTCACGGCATCTGGCATGCGCAGCCAGTGGCTCTTAGTTCATCAGGTGTTTTGTGCTCTAAGTTTTCTTCTTTAAAAATTCTCCACTCACTTCTGATGTCTGGCTTGTTCCTCAAAATTGGAATCAGCCTGGGCAAAAGAGAAAAGTGTGGGGCAGGGAGGTAAGACTTCCTAAGTTTTACAATAGGACCAATCGCAATAAACTAACATAAAGTGAAGGTATGAGAAGTGTGCTTAGGGACTGGGAAGATGGTTTTGCGCTTAAAGTGCTTGTTATATAAACATGAGGACCTGAGTTTGGATTCTCCTCACAACCTGAAAGGCAGAGGGTAGCATCTGAAACCCCAGCGATGGGAATGGAGAAGCAGTTAGATCCCTGGAAGTCAGCAAGCTCCAGGTTCAGTGACAGAGACTCTGTTTCAAGAAATACCATGAGAGGAGGGGCTGGAGGGATGGCTCAGTGGTTAAGCGCATTAGCTACTCTTCTAGAGGACCTGGACTTAATTTCTAGAACTCACATGGTGTCTCACAACCACCTGTAACTCCATCTCCAGGCGATCCCACACCTTTTGGCTTCTACAAGCACCAATCATGCACAGAGTGCTCAGCCATATGTGCAGGCAAAACACCCACACATAAATTTGTTTTTAAAAAAAGTAGAGAAAGAAAGGTCCTTAACATTGAAGGTCCTCAACACGAAGTCAATATTGACTCTCCTGACCTCCACATGCACACACACACACACACACACACACACACACACACAAGTACACACAGACACATGAATACACATGTACTGCATATACACACAGCATGCACACACCAAAAATTCTTGTTTACTATGCCTAACTTGCAATCATCATAGCACAGCACTAAATGAACCATGAATGGCTCCCTCTGTGATGGAAGGATGACTGAAAGCTATAGCCATTGTCCTTGCTCAGCTGAGCCAGAGGGAATTGTCAAATTGACTACATTGCTAGCCCAGAAAAGATTCATACTTTCCTACCATAATGGTCTATACCCCTCAAACCTTAAGCCCAAATAAGCCTTTCCATCCTTAAATTGTGCCTGTCTGGTATTTTGTTACAAGGGTGGAAAAAGTAACCAGTACAGTCAGAGGAGCTGGACTTAGCTTGGTGACATAAAAAGTTCAGTGTGAGTGACTACACTCTGATTATTTTTAGTCTGATCTGCTGGGTGGTTGTAGAGTTTTACACCAAAGCAATGGTCTTCAAGATTTCTTCCTTAACTATTATATTTTCCTAGAAGAGATGCGTTGCTGAAGTTCCTGGCCACTATTTCAAGTCTCATAGGAGTGTCACCCAAATCACCCTTCAGGACAATCTCTCTGGAGTTTCTTAGTGATGTTTGTAGAAGTATCAGTCACAAGTCAAAGGATCCAGTCCCTGTAGTGACCCAGATCCTGCCCACTCTCCCTTCCTGGCATGGAGCAGGAATGACAGGGCTGCCTTTATGTAAACACTGGGGGCCATGCAGCTGCAAAAGCATCACCTGCAGGAGGACCTAATTGAGGATTGCCTGAGAGAACAAGGATTGCTAGTACAAATAATGCCAGCCAATCAGGAACTGCTGTTTAGAACAGATGCTTTCTTGGGACCAGTCGGGGTATGGGTGGAGTATGTTAAAGGAGCTTGCTCAGGTGAGCTTGCTGTGGCATTTCTCTCCTTCTCCCAGAGTCTGTGTCATTGACTCTGCACCAACTCACCTCCAACCCCCAAGGGGAGGGAGGGTCAGGCGGAGAGCTGTCCAGGGCACAGGCAACACTGGTAGTCTCCAGGTCTGCAGACTCTTCCTCCTAGTTTATTCCCTCTCTCCATTTCCATTGCGGACACAGCTCCTTTCACTTAGTGGCCATCCCAGTGCCATTGTCTGTACTCAGCTGCAGAGAGTTTATTGAACATTTACTGTATACCAGGCACACAGAGTAGGCACTTCTCTTCATGGGTTTTCATTTGGAATAGGAGGCAGGAGAGGGATGGGCAAACAATAAACAACCCAGTAGATTTTCAGATTCTTATACACAGGTGATGATGAAAGATAGATATGTTAATGAGCTTGGCTGTGGGACTCATTCATGATATATAGATTTTCTTAAACCATCATGTTACGCCCCTTCAACACATGCACTTTTGCTTAACAAATATACTTTAATAAAGCTCAGAAAAGAACAGTGTACCTCACAAGTAAGGCAAGTTGCAAGGTGATAAGTTTGTGCTGGGTGGGATCATATCTATAGGAATTTTAATCCAGCAACATGGCTTCTCTGGCAAAAGATCATATCCAAAGACATTCTAGGTCTTTGTGATCCAGCTAGAATGCAGACACGCCTTTAATCCCTCTTGTTGGAATATAGATTTACCCTTAGTACACACCTTTAATCCCAATCAATGATGTCTAATTGAGGGTCAGACAAAATTTTACAGAATGAGTCAGAGACAGGATATGCCCAACTCTCAAAGAGAACAGATGGGAAAACAGCTACTTAAGCACAGCTCAGGGAGAGACAGTTCAGTTTGGTGCAGTTCAGTTGAGTACAGTTGAACTCAGTTCAGTTCAGAGCAGTTTGGTCAGTGCAGTTCAATTTGTGGCATGCAGAGGCAGTTTTTTTTCAAGCAGAGCAATTCAGTCAGAAGCTGAGAGAAGCCAGTTTAAATCAGTCAGCTTGGAGAGGAGTTTGAGCCAGAACAGTTGAGTTGAACCAGCTAGCCAGAGTTCATTAAGAGCTAGAAAAAGTGAGTTTATTCAGTCAGACAGATGTTGATAGAGATCTTGGCATATGAGAATGCAAATACTGAATGTAAGAGAGTTATTAGACCACAAAAGGCAGAGGCAGCATCAATGGATGAGTGGATAAGGGACATGACTGATAGTGGCTCTCACTAGTATCATGCCAATATCATAGGATAAGCTATTACTAAAGGTCTCCTATATAAAAATGTCCAGTGCTTCAATGTGGTAAATTTAGCCATTTACAAAGAAACTGTGACCAAGCTTCCAAAAGCCTCGATCTCAAAAATGCCTGGTACACTAATTGTGAAAAACATGGTACTTTCTACCAGAGAAGCAAGCAAACAAACCATTTCTGGAAGTAGTGGGTTTTCAGAATGAATGCCTAAGCTTCCCGAGGTTTGAAGATATTGTGGGAAGGGATAACATTGGACCAATGAGTGTAGGTCCAGGAGAGATATCCACCGTAATTTTTGCCATCAGAAAACAGTTTTGGGGACCTAGCTGGAGGCTCCACAGCAAAAAGAATGGGCCATGGGCCATTTCAGACAAGAACAGTCGAGTGTCACCAGGTTACAGAAAAAAAAATTACTCATCTGAAAGTGTTTGGTTCATTGAAAATGTCTCTCTTTATAGTTAGCACAATTATTGGCTTAAAACAGAAAGGGGGGAATGTAGTGAAAATTCTTGGTTTCTTTTAAAAAGCCAGTTGTGTTATGGAAATATATTTTTGTTTTAATCCCAGGTGTGGAATATGGGGCTGCTTCAGATTGTCCACAGCCACTATGATTTGTGTCATGCTCTGGCATGGCATAATTCTGCCAGTTAAAGATTGTTTTGGAATTCCAGGAACTCTTGTGAGAGTCCATAACTGTCATAGCCCCAAGAGAGGAGGTGGCTGCTGTTGCTGCTCATTCTGCATGCTGCTCATGCTGTTTGCTGATTGGAGATATCCTGATGACGAAGATTAGACTTGCCCCAAGAAACTTGATGGCCCTAATTAGCAAGAAGTAGTCTAACAAGACCTTTGCCTCCTTTCCTCTCTACTTTTTCTTTTACTTAGTGTTAGGGGTTGGAAGGGATTGTGGTGGAGAGGAGTGGTGGGTAAAAAAAACCTAGTAAAGTAGCCATAAGTACGGTTACAGAAAGGGACTACAGGGACAGTGCAAGATATGGGGAGGGCAGTCCTAATGAAGGACACTGTTCACTGACAGGCTAACTTTATGGAGGTAGTGATTGTGAGTTTGAGACCAGCCTGCACTATAAACAAACACCCTATCTAAAAAATTCAACAGTCAGAAACTAAATACCAACCTGCTCTACACAGGGAGC
This sequence comes from Mastomys coucha, assembly GCF_008632895.1. Lineage (NCBI taxonomy): Eukaryota > Metazoa > Chordata > Mammalia > Rodentia > Muridae > Mastomys > Mastomys coucha. Next base: position 45,120,840 of record NW_022196913.1, on the reverse strand, counting down.
TCCAGGCCAGCCAAGGTTCCATAGGAAGACCCTATCTCAAACAAAAGCAAAATGAAAAACTAAACTAAATATAATTTAAAATAAGATTGGGTTTAGGCTCTGTAGCCAGATTAACATCTTAAATGTGAATTATATGCTGCATGGCTCCAATTGAACAGCTCTTACTGTCTGTACTCTGTACCCCCCTTTTTCTTCCCTTCTCTCTCCTCTCTTCCCTTTCTCTCCCCTCTCCTCCATTACTCTTTCTATTTGCATTTACATCATAACTTTTCAAATATTTACTCATATCTTCAATAAGATGAAGAAAACCAAGTAGTCATGACTTTGAAAGGACACTGCGATTTGCCCCATGACAAAGGCAACTCAAAACAATAAAGTAAAAACAAATGGATAGTGTCAGCCTGAGGTACAAAACAAAGCCAACATAGGCTAGAGTGAAAACATCAAAAAACAGGGAGTTTCTCCACAGTGCCTTGTCTGTATCTCCCTTAAGAAAAGGGATTGGGTAACCACAATTCTTGCCTTTATTTGTCTCAGGAGAAGAGTGACTTACCCAGCTGAAGAAAGAACAATAGACCCGTTTGTTTCACTGGCTTGGCTGCTCTGTTTTTCCACAGGGTTTAGTTCGCCTTGGAGAATATGGATTCTCTGCTCTGTGTCTCAAGTCTTCCGTGAGCAGAGCTTTTGGCCTGGTTGGACACGGTGTGACTCTCTAGTTTAGGAATTCAACCAGCTGGCCCATTTTATCTACAAATTAAGCCACATTCTGTAAATGGATAATAAAAGTAAAAATCAACACACCTGAGTTCAGATTTTTAAGCATCCAACAGAAAAAGCTAGATGAGGTATACACCTGTAATCCTGGGGTGAAAGAAGTGGAGGGTAGGGGTGGGAGGAGAAACCAGAAGGTCCCTGGGGGTCCAGCTGAGTTAGGGAGCTCCAAGTTCAATGATATAACCCATCTCAAAAAAATGGGGTGGTGGTGGAGAGTATTCAAGACCCAGACATTGACATCTGACCGCCACATGTATACACACACACACAAACACATACTACGTATACCATGAAATGACTTCAAGGTTTTAGTTAATTTACTAATGGGGAGACTAGTGAAATGTCACCAGTGATTCAAAGAACAATGAGACAAGACATGTATAGATGAGGGGTACTTAAATGAAGTCATTGCTGTGTATCTTTAGTTGGCCTGGGCCCACCAATATAGACCAGGCTGGCCTCAAGATAGCAGCTAACCTCCTGGTCTGCCTCTTAACAGGTGGTGTTCCAGGCCTCCCCCACCATACCTTGTGTCTTAAGTGAGCATTTGAACAGAGTCAAAAAGAGGGTGTTTTGTTTTTTTTTTTCATAGCAGGAGCTGAATTTTTTTTCTTTTTATTAGATATTTTCTTTATTTACAAGTCATATGATTTCTCCTTTCCCAGTTTCCCCTCCAAAAAACAAACAAACAAACAAAAACAACAAGAACAAACCCCTGTTGCCTCCCCCTTCCCCATGCTTGCCAACCCACCCTCTCCCACTTATTGGCCCTAGCATTCCCCTACACTGGGGCACAGAACCTTCCTACCACTGTGCCTACCACTAGCACAGTCCTGGGTGATGATGGTGGCCTCTTCCAGCTCCCAGTGACTGCCCTGTGCAGATCTTTTGCACAGTCTTGTTTCTTGGTCTTTATCATGGGGGATAGATTCTCTCTCTCCAAGAAGACTGGACACTCTGACGGGCAGTTATAAGATGTCCTACCTCTTAGCTTTTCCTGTGGCTCAGGAGAACAAAGCATTAACACTTGTTATGGTAAAGATGATGGTGAGGACAGACTCATGCAGAATGAGATACTTAGCACATTTCAAAATCCAAAGTGGATCTCAGTAGCTACTGTGCCCTTCCTCCACCCCCACCCACGATGGTTTCACAGCCTGGCCCAAACCTGGCCCTGCTGCTGGCCTCGCCTGCATTTGCAATTCCCTACCAGAGCTTTGAGGAGTTGATGGCCTACTGAGCTTGCTTTGCAACTCAATCCAGCTGAAACAAAGGTTGGGTCTGTGGGTTTTGCCAGTATAAAATGGAGAGCTGAAAATTAAACTTTGAACCTTGACCTTTGTCTTGACTTCATCCTTCTCTCTCCCGCACATCCTTTTTCATTTCCAGCCTCCCTTTCAGGTACCCAGTTTAACCAAGGCTGCTGGAGAGTTGCAAGCTACTACAGTAAGACATTGGTTATTGCTTTGGAGAATGTGTGAGTTGATTTTCTCACTGTTGTATCAAATACCTGTCTCAGCTTATCAAATATATGTCTTAGGGTTTCCAATGTTATGAAAAAGCACCGTGACTATGGAACTCTTATGAAGATGAACATTTAATTGGGGCTGACTTACAGTTTCAGAGGTTTAGTCTGTTATCATCATAGCAGGAAGCATGGCAGCATGTAGGAAGACATGATGCTGGAGAAGGAGCTGAGAATTCTGCATCTCTTTTGGAGGCAACCAGAAGAGACTGTCTTCCAAGCAGCTAGGAGGAAGGCCTCAAAGCCTACCCCCAAAGAGACACACTTCCTCCAACAAGGCCACACCTCCTAATAGTACCACTCTCTGGGCCAAGCATATTCAAACCACCACAGAGCATAAGAAAGGAAGGGCTTGCTTTAGCTCACAGTTTGAGGGGATGTAGCCCACCATAGTTTAGTAGGTATTGTGGCAGGAGAGTGAGACAGTTGGTTACACTGTGTGTAGTCAGGAATAAGGAAATGGATAGGAAGTGTGGGGTGTGGCTAGTTTAATAAAACTGTCTTTCCAGTGACCCACTTCCTCTAGTTAGGTTCCACCTCTTTCCGAAGCACCCACCTTCTAGGGACCATGTGTTCAAACACTTGAATTTTCAGGAGACATTTCACTTTCAAACCACAGTGGGGAAACACAATGCTTTAAGGCAGGTGCTGGGTAGTGTCCAGCACACCAGCTTCCTTTTCTAATATTAGCAGGGAAAGAACGAAGTCCTGCCTGTCCCCACATCTCTGTTTAGTCCAGAGTCTGTCTGTGAGAACTTCTTTCCAAGGTTTGACTCTTGCAAACAGCATTGGTATAGTAAAGAGATACGCCTTATTGGCCCCTGTCTTTTCAAGCTTATTCTTTATAGATGCTTTTGCCATTCTTAACCATTTCCATAAATATTCTACATCCCTCTTCTATCATTCACTGAGGCAGGATCTCTCAACCAAACCCAAATTTCTTCAGTGTGGCTAACCATGTTAGCTTGGTAGTCACTTGAGAGAGAAGAAGGGAAAGAAGGAAGAAGAGAGGAAGAATTGTTTTTTGGTTTGTTGTTGTTTTGTTTTGTTTTGTTTTTTGATTTGTCTTTCTACACAGCCCTGACAGTCCTGGAACTCTCTATGTAACCAAGGCTGGTCCAATGCCTCAGAGATCTACCTCTCTCTGTCTCTTTAGTGCTGGTATTTAAGGTATGTGATTTAAGAAAGGTTATTTGAGGTAAGTCTTGCTCCATAGCCTGACTGGCCTCACACTTATGTCTTCCTGTCTCTGCTTCCTGACCACTTGGATTACAGGTGCATACCACCACACTCAGTTGCAAGTATCCTTTAAATGATTATCATTGAAGTAGCTAAATGATACAAATCACTACCTTAAATTATCTAGCAAATGCTGAGAAGCCAAATATCTTTTCTGAAAATTGTAGAGGTATTAGACAATATATACTAGAATTTTTTTCTTATTATTTTCATGTGATGTGTGTTATGTGTATGGCATGTGTGTATGTATGTTTGTGTAATGGGGTACAGGAGGCAGGGCATGTGTATGTAGAGGCCCATGATAGATATCTACAATCTTCCTTAGCCACTCTTCCTCCGAAGTCATTGAAGAAGCTGCTCTCAATTAAACCCAGAGCTCATTTATACGGCTGGGAATATATTTCACCTAGGAATTCCTTACTTCTACATTCTGAGGCTGGAAATACACAGTGCACTGTGAATGTCTGTCTACCTAGCACTGCTGTGGGGTCTGGGATTCCAACTCAAGCACTCTGGCTTTTGCACCAAGCACTTTAACCTTTGAGCTACATTGTTAGCCTTTGCCATTTGAGCTTGGGCAAAGTTTAAGCACAAAAAATAAATTCACGATAGCCAAAAAGAAGAAGAGGACTTAGCTCAGAACATTCTGAACAATGAAAGGCAAAGTCTTTAATCTTTGGAACTGGAGGCAAATGTTTGTAACATGAAGACTAGACATTATAAATAAGTCACTCATTTATAAGTCACTGTGGGAGTCAATGTGGTCCTGAGTGATTATGTATTATTGACAGGAACCCTGAAGCCTCAAGCATGTGGGAACTATCAAAGGCTTCCCCAGGCCAAGTTAAGGGATTTGGCAAAGCCTTCTGGTCCAAAGAGGAGGTTGACAGAGCACACAGATAACTTCAATAGCAGCTTCCTCTTCTCAGATATTTACAGCCTCAGACTGTCCCCCATTGAGTCTACCCATGGAGAGGAGCTAGCCCCTCCCTCTGTGTGTATAGAATGAGCCATCTAAGGTTCTCAGTTTTCTGCATCTGTGTGCATGTATGTATGTGTTTGTGTGTATCTATGTGGGTTTGTGTCTGTCTGTGCGTGTGTCTGTATGTGTGCGTGTGTTCTTTCTTCATTCCAGTATTGCCCCAGTTAGGTTTCCAGGACCAAGCTGAGCTGGAGGAGACAATGAAAATGATAAAACCACTAACATGGCTCTAAACACAGAAGCTAATCCAATGGAAAGGTAAGCAAGAGACAGGAGTGGGCAGCTGAAAGACTTATAAACTAATGTGGACACATCACTGGAATGGGCAAAGTGAGAGTAAAATGATGTCAAGGTGACTATTTGGGGAGTAAAGTTAAGATCAGAAAGTATTGTATTTACGTTGCCTGAGATTAGAGAGGAACAGTGCTCATATGCTATGACCATTTTTGGAGAAGACACTGTTTGGAGCAGTGTGGCAGTGTCTATCCTTGTACTTCATACTTTCTGTATTTGTATGGTCGATCTACTTGTAAGGATGTCTTCACGGAGATAGAGAGATGGTTCAGCTGGTTGCTCTTCCAGAGGGTGGGGATTCAATTCCTTGCACCCACATGACAGCTTACCACCATCTGTAACTATAGTTCAAGGGAAGCAGTACTCAACCTGTGGGTCTCAACCCTTTGGTGTGTGTGTGGGGTGTGTAGTGGGAGTGTCAAATGATCCTTTCATCAGAATTGCCTAAGACCATCTGGATATCAGATATTTATATTACCAATCATAACACTGGCAAAATTACAGTTATGAAGTAGCAAAGAAAATAATTTTATGCTTGGGGAACACCACAACATGAGAAGCTGTATTAAAGCATTAGGGATGTTGAGAGCCATGACTCTTTCCTGGTCTCTGATGGCACTGCATACAGATAGCACATAGACATGTAGACAAAACACCCATAAACATTAAAACAAAATAAGTGAAAGGGAAGGAGAGAAGGAGGAAGGAAGGGCCTTAAGTTCGAGGCCTTGAACTTAAGATCCTCCTGCCTGTTAGGATATTGTCAAACTCTTCAGATATCTCTCCCAGAACTGGGTAACTTAGTCTAAATGGAAAAACACAGGTTTGGCCTTGACAATGACTGCTAAATAATTTTGTTTTGCAGAAATAACTCATTTTTTCCTTAGTAGGTGTTATTTGTGAAAGATTGCTTCCTAATGTCACAGAAATCAATGAATGCATAGGTAGTGATCTTTATAACATGTGAGTGTGTGGGGGAGTGGGGTTCATGGGAAAGAGAGGGAGAGGGGAAAAGGATAGAAGGGAGAAGGGGAGCAAGAGAAAGCAGGGAGAGGGAAAGAGGAGAAGGGAGGGAGAGGAGGAGGAGGAAAAGGGGAGGGAGGGAGGGAGCGAGAAAGGCAGAAAGAGCAGTGATATGGTGCCACCTGCCGCTTAAATTATAAATTACAAAGATTTGAGTAGCTGGGTTTGACCAGTTGGGCAGTCATTTCAGGACTCCATTAAGAACTAATTTAAAAACACCAGAGGAAGACCCTGGCTGCTTGTTTCTTAAGGAAGGCATAGTCACACTCCAGGACAATGCCTTGTTCCTGTGGGTGGGCCCCTGCTGGAGACCTACCTACAGGGGTCCATCTCATGCCCCGGGTACAATGTGGACTTTGTGTATGTCAGAATCAGCAAGCCCTACTGCTAGAGCCCCTGCTTCAGCTCCTTCACAGTGAGTCAATCCATCTGCATGCAAAGCACTGGAACACTGGATTCTATGTGAGTAACCCAGACGCTACTACTAGAGTTACTCAGGAAGGTTCATTGGTGACCTAGGAAGGCTGCTGCTGTGGTGGTGGACAGTGTGAGAGAGGATCTGAGAGATATCCCCACCAGTCAGATATCTCGGACTAGCTGGGTATGGTGACTTGAGTGTTTCATCCCCGCACTAGACAGGTAGGGGCAAAAGGGCTGGAGCTGGAGACAAACACAGACTGCAGGGTGGGATCCTACATCAGAAAGAAAAATCCCAAAGACGAAAATCATTTCAGAATGCGTTAAGGACAGACGCAGGAAAGTTAACAAAGCTGTGCACACTCTGAGTATGATAGAGGTCTGTGTGGGGAAAGTGATGGCAAAATACACACAGCCTAAGCGTTTTCATCATAATGAGTTTTAAGTGTACAGGTCTGTGGTGCTAAATTTATTTACATGGTTGTATAAGTGTTACAGACCTCTTCATGTGGCAAAGCGGAAAGTTTGTCCCCATTGATCTCTCCTTTCCTGCCCTCACAGCCCTTGGCAACTAGTATTCCATTTCCTTTCAATTATGGTTCTGTGAGTTCATTCATTTATTTGTGTGTGTGTGTGTATGTTTTGAAAGCATGTGAGGGTGTGGGTGTGTAATGCAAGCTTGTGTGAAGGGGCAGTTTCTGGTTTCTTTAGAGACTTACTTGTGCCATGGGATGTTTTTCTGGAAGCTGTCTTATGAGAGGGAATTTTTGCTGAAGCAGACACGTGGGAAGATGTTTTCCTAAGAACAGACACCTGGTGTTTTTCTGGAGGCAGCCTGGAAAAGAGACTTTTGATATTTTCCTAGAGTGGATGCTTGGAAAGCACACATGATGTTAGGAAAGGATATAAATATAGCCCAACCGACGATGGAGATGCTGGATGGTGTTGGTACACCTTGCCATTCTCTGTTAGTCATCATTTGTCGTGACTTCATAGAGAGAAACACACCAAAAAAAAAAAAAAAATCTGGTGGTGCTCCAGAGAGACTTGCAATTTCTTCTGGATCTACTTGCCATTGCTGATTCATAAATGGTACTTACAAATAGATTGGGCTGTCGCTACTGATTCATGTGAACTAAACTACTGATATCCTGACAATGCAGATTAGATTTGCTCCAAAAAATATTTCTAAACAGGTCCACATCCTCCTTTGTTTTATTAACTTTTCCTTTCCTCTACCTCTGGTAGGTGGTGGACTAAAGGGGATACTAAAACATTAAAAAACCCTTATTAAAGCTGGGTGGTGGTGGCACACGCTTTTAAAAACCAAAACAGCAACAACAACAACAACAACAAAAACCCTTATTAAAACTAGGTTTTAAAAATCTGGCCGGGCAGTAGTGGTGCATGCCTTGAATCCCAACACTTGGGAGGCAGAGGCAGGCAGATTTCTGAGTTCGAGGCCAGCCTGGTCTACAGAGTGATTTCCAGGACAGCCAGGGCTACACAGAGAAACCCTGTCTCTAAAAAAAAAAAATCTAAGCGTACATATGTGAGATTATGCGTGTGTGTATGTTTGTGTGTGTGCATGCACATGCATGTATGTGTTTATGAAGAGGCTAGAACAGAGTTCCTAGTGTCATCTCTCATTTTTTTTGTCATACTGCCTTCAAACTAGGTCTTTCACTGTGGTGGTTTGAATAGGATGTCCCCCATAGTCTCCAGTGTTTGTTCAATACCTGGTCCCCAGTTGCTGGCACTGTTTGGCGAGGCTTAGGAAGTGTGGTTTTGCTGGAGAGAGTGTATTACTGGGGTTGGGCATGGAAAGTTCAAAGCTTTGTGCCATTTCTAGTTTGTTTCCTCTGAGTCCTGCTTGCAATTTTGAAGTTGGACTAAATGTATTTAGTATTATGCTATGTTTAGGTATGGTCCCCATAGACTCACATGTTTGAACAAGCCTTTGGGGGCCAGGAAGTGGAATGTGGTGGTTTGAATCTGCTTGGTCCAGGGAGTGGCACTATTAGTATTTGTGGTCTTGTTGAAGTAGATGTGGTCTTGGAAGAAGTGTGTCACTTTGGGGGTGGGCTTTGAGTCCCTCCTCCTAGTTACCTGGAAGATAAAACTGCTCCTGGCTTCCTTTGGATGCAGAAGTAGAATTATGAACTCCTCTTGTGCCATGCCTGCCTGGACACTGCCTTGATGATACTGGACTGAACCTCTGAACCTGTAAGCCAGCCCCACTTAAACCTTGTCCTTAAAAGAGTTGCCTTGGTTATGGTGTCTGTTCACAGCAGGAAAACCTGAACTAAGACAGAGTATGAGCTCAAAATAAACGAGTGCTTCTGTAAGTCGGCCTGCTCATGGTGTTTGTCACAGCAATAGAAAAGCAGCTAATGCGTTCATTGAATGTGAAGCTCACTGTTTCAACAAGGCAGACCAGCCAGGGAGCTCTCAGAGTCTACCTGTCTCTTCTTTATCATTTTATGTTTTAGTTGTTTTTAATAGAAGCCACCCTAATGTATGTGGGGTGGTATCTTAAATCCCTAAGCCATGGATAGACCTGGTGATGTCTCTTCTTGGTTGCCAGTCAGGTTCTGGAATGAACTACAACCCAGAAATGCAGGGCATACCTGTGATCTGGATCTTGAGGCCAGAAGACACCTGCTTTTGGTTGGGATCTTGAGGCACACATTCTGCTGAAGCCTACATAAAGATAATGGAAGAAGGAAGGGTCTGTTCTTCTTTACTTGCTTGCCCTTGCCTTGCTAGCACATCCATTCCTTTACTGGCATTGGAGCCTACTTCTTCAGGATTCCAGCGTAAATGCAAGACCAGCTGAGACACCAGCTGAGTCTCATGGGACTGACCAAATACTAGATCGTTGGCCTTTCTCTTCACAGCTGGCCATTGTTGGATTAGTTAAAACTGGAGCCTGTAACTCATTTGAATACATTATATACATATACACTAGACAGTATATACAATATGTATATATACTATATATAACACACATAAATATTATATATGTACAATGTATTGGAATGACTTATAGGCTCATATATTATATGAAATGCAATATTATATATATGGAGAGAGAGAGAGATTCATTCCATAAGTTCTGTGATTCTAGAGGACCCTGACTAACACAGACACTGACTTTAAGAAAACTGGATACTTGTATTGTGTGATGACAGGACATTATTCCAGCAGTTTGGGTCTTTCTTCAGAGTGAGAGCTGTAACAACAAAGCCACCTCCCCATTCCTGCTTATGCGTTTCTCTAGCAACATTTTCACCTTTCAGTGTCCAAACCCTGTGCCTTCTCAGTTTGGTGCTAAGAATTATAATTGGCCTCAAAGACAGAACCACTTTCTTTATTCCTGGCATTCCCTGTCATGCTTTGGGGGACACCATTGTACACGTTGCAACATCCACGTTCTGGGCCAATAATATATTACTTTTGTAATAATGTCATTTTTATTAAAAATCATAAAATAGTCATTTTTTTTTATTATGGCCTTTCAGACAATGTGTTTAAATAAATCTATGAATGAATAAAGATGAAGAGGCTTTCTAGTGTGTGAGTATCCAGTTTGTCTCAGTTGTGTGCTTTTGACCTGGCATCTCAGAGTGTTAAGAAATGCTTACTTTTGTTAATATCACCTGCTTTGGCTTGAGAATAGACAGAGATTGATGCAGGCAGGGGACATTATTAGTGTTTGGCCCTTGAGCTTGATTTCAAACCCACCTGCCATCTGCAAGGCTGTTCCGTCACGGAGCGAGGCATCTAAGGAGACCCAGAGGATGTGACAGCATGAGGGGTGAGCACCCGTGTGAGGAGAGCTAAGGTGTCTCCTGCTGAGTTATGAACTAACAGCAGCACATGAATGCCCAGAACGATGACTTGCCTGCTCCTGCTTCAAAGGTCAAAGTTTGAAGCCACACCAATAGCAAAGGTCTGTTGATATGACCTTATCCATCAAGGAGAATCAGATGATGGGATAGAGGTAAATGGGCTGGTGATTGCTTTTGGTCTTCTAGACACATCAGTTCTCTGCTAATCCATAATAGAGCCAGGTGACAGGACTGGGGAGCACTCCTTCTCATGTGGGGTGATCCTAGTAAGCCAGTGCAGAAGTGACTTGGGGACAGCTGAGAGAGGTGGTTATCAACCTTCCTAATGGTATAACCCTTTAATACAGTTTTTCATGTTGTGGTGACCCCCAACCATAAAATTATCTTCATTTATACAATCATAACTGTAATTTTGCTACTGTGGTGAGTTGTAATGTAAATATCTGATATGCAGAATATCTGACCTGAAAAAAGGAACTCACAGGTTGAGAATCATTGGTTTTGAGAAACAAGTACATGTATATTTAGAAGTTTTTCTCAAGGTGTTTTAGCCTTTCCTTGCCAGAGCTCCCCTAGTCCCAGCATGAGACACACAGTATTAGCTCTAGTCAAAATTTGATCACCAGGCTTAGAGTGTTTCCTATAATATAAATTAAGTAATATTTATGTTTTTTAAAATTTTCATACAGGTATACAATGCATCTTGAATATCTCCAGTTTGAACTTTCTGTCTGTTACTCCTGTGAGGCCCTTCAATATTATCTCACTTCCAGCTTCGTGACCTTTCTTTTTCTTTGCTTATGTAGTGAACTGAGTCAAATTTGTGCTGCTCATGTGCACATAGGTATGGGGTCATCTACTGAGGCACAGGCAACCTGCTAGTAACCACCTTCTTCCAAAAATGACTCTCTTTCCCAGCTTGCCCCTTTCATTAAAGTGTTCTTTATAAGAGCGAATTTTAGTGACCACACAACAGAATTTATAATAGGTTATTTTGAGATTTCTTTTGTCAAAGTAGGTAATCTAAATCTCTTCTCTTTAGCCTCAGGCAGACTCTTCAAAGGGCAAAATGCAGTCACATTCTTCACCAAAATATCACAAGAACAGTCTTTCAGACATGTATTAAAATTCTTCTCCTCTGAAATCTCTAGAGCCAGGCTTCCACAGTTCAAATTATCCTCAGCAACACTCTCCCATATTCCTATTATGATGGCCCATTAGGCTCCACTTAAAGCATTCCACTGCATTCCAAATCCGAAGTCCCAAAACCAACATTCTTCCAAGCAAAAGTATGATCAGGCCTATCACAGCAATACACCATTCTTGGTACCAACTTCTGTCTTAGTTAGGTTTTTACCGCTATGAATAAATATCATGACAAAGGCAACTCTTATAAGGACAACATTTAAATGGGGCTGGCTTACAGGTTCCTAGGTTCAGTCCATTAACATCAAGGAGGGGAACATGGCAGAGTCCAAGCAGGCATGGTGCAGGAGGAACTGAGAGTTCTACATCTTCATCTGAAGGCCACTTGAAGAAGACTAGCTTCCAGGTAGGTAGGATGAGGGTCTTAAAGTCCACACCCACAGTGACACACTTTCTCCAACAAGGTCACACCTACTCCAACAAGGCCACACCTCTGAACAATGTCACACTGTGGGCCATTATTCAAACCACCACACAGCCTAACTCCTTTAAAATCTGTTCCAACATGCATTTTCCACATTAAAAAAAAAAAAAACATGCTTTCTTGTGTTCTTGGGGTGCAAATGTTCTGCACTTCTCCTGAAATTCACAAAGCTCTGATCTATTTAGAAATAAGGAAATAATGCATGTGCAAAGGAGTAGATGTTGGAAGAACAGGCATGCTCTGGTAGGGTGACATTATGGAAAGGTTTGCAAGTGAGTCTGGCACTTGAGAAGCACTGCTTCTGCCAGCAAGAAAGAGACTTGAGTACTCCAACTTCTTACAATAGCTCACTCAGTCAGTGCTGTCACATAGAAGTCTTCATACCTGTGAGTCTGTAGGACTTGGGTACTTCTTCGTAGGGTGCTTGTCTAGTGTGTACAGGCTCCGGCTTCCATGGTCAGCACAGAGAAGACGAAGGACGGAGGCAAGGGGGACAGATGGATATTCCCCCCGTGTGAGGACAAAACACAGAAAGGAACCCACATGCTGAGCTCTTGACAGATAATGAATATTCTGGCACTTAGGTCATGGACCTTCCAGACTTCAGAAGTGTGGGCGATACATTTCTGTACTTTATAAATGATCAGTCTAAGGTGACTTGTTATAATAGCCTCAGTGGCCTGAGGTGGCACAGAGGGCTCACCTAAGAGAGCTTTCTTCTCTTAGATCCATGCCCACTTCAGGAATCAGCTCTGTGTTCCCCAGAAGAATTAAGCTGACATTATGCTGGAACTTGGAGTTTATCGATATATTTATTTGAGAGTGTACGCATGTGCTTGCATGTGTGTGTGCATGAGCATGCATGGACAGTAAATATGTGGCTTCACTTGCCATTGTGCTTGTGTAGAGATCAAAGGACAACTTGCCAGAATTGACCCTCTCCTTCCACCACTTAGGTCCAGGGCTTGAGCTCAGGTCTCCAGGCTTAGAAGCAAGCACCTTTACCCACTTTTTTACTTACGGTTTTATTTCTGTGAAAAGTTGCTGTTTTTTTTTTTTTTTTTTCACCACCAGCATTCCCTTTAATAAAATATGGAAGGTTCTATGACAGGAAAAGGGAGGAGTAAAATATGGCCATTTACAACAACAACAACAACAAAAAAGAAAAAAAGAAAAAAAAGAAAAGAGAAAAAAACCCTCTGTACAGGTCTAGCGCCTGGCAGGGGGAGGCAGGCAGGACACAAGAGGCCAGCTGGCCCTATTTGTAGAGGATATCGCAGTGTCCAGGTTGGTAGAGAAGGTAGACTTTGGGGTCTGAGCCCTCAGGGAAGACGTGTGAGTTGGTGGTGCCGCCCTCACCCTGGTCCATGTATTCCACTTGGATGGACACACTGAGGGCCTGGGCCAGTGTGATGATGTGAATATGGTCGCTCTCCTTGCACATGGGTTCCACCTCCTGCTGGCAGAACTCCTTAACAGTCTGGCCACCCTCTATGAAGTGCTCAAAGAACTTGCTCTCCCGTTGCAGGTAGCCTGAGGTGAGCAGTCGCAGGTAGATCATAAGGTAGTCTGAGGTGCTCTGGTCGTTGAAGGAGGCCAGCAGGTCAGCTACTGAGGTCTGCTTCTCCACCTGCTCGATTAGGTCCATGAACATGTTGTGCAAGTCCTCGATTGTGAATTCAGTGACGCCCGGGGACACCAGGTCCTCTTTGCTCTTGGCAGACACAGCTTTGAACCGCTGCAGTTCCTTGCTGTCATCTAGCAGTGCCTCTAAGTGGGAGAAGCCGAAGCAATTGTCATCAGGCCGGGTCTTCCGTATGAGTGAGTACTTTTTGTGGAGGTCCTTGATCTTCCGTTGGTAGATGCTGTCATCCTCAGCATCCTCTTTGTACAGGACTGAGAGTTCCAGCCGCTCTGACACCAGCAATCTCTTGCTGAATTCGGTCCTGTTGAGCCAAAATGGCTTCATCATAGGCCAGACAGTTAACACCTTCAGAGTCACTGCCCAGCGGCTCCTGCTTCTGCTGCTGAGGTTCCTCCGCCGCCATCTTTAAACAGCGCCACACTCTTATAAACATTTCAGTTGGGCTGGCTTACAGTTTAAGAGGTTTAGTCCATTATCATCATGGTGGTAAGTATGGCAGTGTGCAGGCAGACATAGTGCTGGAGAAGGGAGCTGAGAGTTCTACATGAGGATCGGCAGGCAGCAGGAAGTGAAGTGCCACACTGGCCAGGCGTGAACTGAGACCTCAAAGCCCACCCCCTAGTGACACACTTCTTTCAACAAGGCCATACCCCTCATAGTGCCACTCTCTATGAGCCTATGGGGGCCATGCCTATTCAAACCGCCACACCCATGGAGCAACTCCACTGTCTCTATTGGTTTAATTTTTGAGACAGATTGCATCCTGTAGCTCAAGCTGGAACTCTTTATCCCAAGTGCTGGGATTATCAGTGTGTAACACTACTTCTAATGTTGTCTCTCAAAAAGATGCATTAAAGGCTTGGTCCCCAATATAATGATGTTCAGAGATGGGGCCTTTGGGGTGTGATAAGACCAGATGTACTTTGACATCATGAATAGACTCATAGCTAGTGGGCTACTGCAAGTGTGTGGAAAAGTCAGGAAGTCAGAACTCACTGTAGGAAGTAGGTCTCTGGTAGCATGCCTTGGTAGATATACTTGGTGTTCTGTTCCTCCCTCTGTCTTTCAGATCCCCTGCCAGCATGAGACATGTCCCTTCTCTCACCACTCAGTTGTGCTGTAATTGCTGCCTGGCCAACAGCTAAAAGCAACTGATCTGAAACCTCAGTATCTGTGACACATGTAAACCTTCTTTCTTCTTAAGTTGTTTGTCTTAGGCCTATTGTCACAGCAATGGAAGGAGGAAGGACTGAGCAGAGTGGGCAGATACTAAACCCAGTGATGGAACCAGGTGGCTAGGAACAACCACTGGGGAAGGGGCCCAGGAGCTGAAGGCAGCTGCTAGGGTACTGCAGACATGTTCACCTTCTGCCATGGTGCATGGGATGACCGAATCTGGGAAAATACTCTTTTCTCTGTTTCCTGGTTTTCTAAGGCTCCCGTTGGAACACGAGCTCCATCATGACGAGTCCCCCCCCCCCCCCCCCCCCGCCTCGGTGCCCACAACAGGCTGTAACAGTGCTCTGTGTGAGTTCACAGAATGACACTCAGTATGCTCAGAATCGACCCCAGAGAAAAGAAGCATTCGTCCTCTGTGGTGAAGGGAGTTCTTAGCATAGTTTCAACCTGTAGCACCAAAACCTAAAAATGAAATAATGTGGGATGATGGTTAGATGACTCATGTGGTGATTTGAAAAGGCTTGGCCTCCACAGGTTCATGTATTTGAATGCTTGGCCATAGAGAATTGGCACTCTTAGGAGATGTAGTCTCGTTGGAGTAGGCACGACCTTGTTGGAGGAAGTGTGTCACTGTGAGGACAGGTTTTGAAGTCTCCCATGCTCAAGCTACGCCCAGTGTGGCACATAGTCTCCTGCTGCCTATGGATTATGATATAGAACTCTTAGCTCCTCCAGCACCATGTCTGCCTGCACATTGCCATGCTTCCTGCCGTGATGATAATGGACTAAAGCTCTGACACTGTAAGCCAGCCCTTATGTTTATATATATATATATATATATATATATATATATATATATATATAAGACCAGTCTTATAAAGGAAATGTTTTTCTTTATAAGAGTTGTCTTGGTCTTGGTGTCTCTTCACAGCAATAGAAAGCCGAAGACAGCTCAGTGGGTAAAAGCACTTGCCACCAAGCCTTGTGACCTGAATTTAATACCTGGGACCCACTTGGTAGGAAAAAAGAATTGACTCCCTCCAGTTGTCCTCTGGTCTCTACACATGTGCCATAGCACATGTGCACCCACACACATACACACAAAGTAAATTAAAGACTAATTTAAAATTTATAAGAAAGCTGGGCCAGCCGGGCAGTGGTGGCACACGCCTTTAATCCCAGCACTTGGGAGGCAGAGGCAGAGGCAGGAGGATTTCTGAGTTCAAGGCCAGCCTGGTCTACAGAGTGAGTTCCAGGACAGCCAGGGCTACACAGAGAAACCCTGTCTCAAAAAACCAAAAGAAAAAGAAAGAAAGAAAGAAAGAAAGAGAGAGAGAGAAAGAAAGAAAGAAAGAAAGAAAGAAAGAAAGAAAGAAAGAAAGAAAGAAAGAAAGAAAGCAAGCTAGGTCAGATGCTTCAGTGAGTAAAAGCTTGTATTCTGTATGCATAAGGACTGGAGTTTGAATCTCCAGCACCCACATAAATAGTTGAGCATAGCTGCCCTGCTCCAGCACTGGGGACCAGAGACAGGCAGATCGAGTGAGCTTATGACCAAGCCATTCTTCTAGCAGAGTGTCTGAATCAGAGAGAGACCCCATGCTCCGTGTTGAGGGAGGGATGTGGGAGAGTGTTAGAGGGAGACACCTTATTAAAGAATGACTGCTTTGATTTCCATCTCCATAAAGCAGAACAGAATCACAGATGATAGAAAACAGGTGATCATGAATATATGTTGACATCATGGCTGACAGAGAAGACCCAGTGTCTCTGTCTGATCATGTTTCCTGTTCATTATCAAAAATAGAGAAATTTCTGAGTCTGACTGCAACTATGATTTCATTTCTCCCTTCACTGTTGTGGGGGCCTGCATATGAGGCAAACACCTCACAATACTGAGCCACATTCCTGGCCCTTCACTTCACCTTCATTTCTCTGCAAGTCAATGAGATACCCCCTTACTCACTGTTGGCGAAGAGTTAATGGGTTCTAATTCATGTTTTAGAGATCCTTGTAACATACCTTGCTGATTATATAAAAATGATTATAATGATAATATTTACTATTAATTATATATTTTATTTCTTTGGATTATCACAACAATGTCATGAAGTAATGGTAAATTTATTTATTTTTTTACATTTATGCCCATAGATTTGTGCCACTCTCAATCTTGGCCAAAGAAGCTTCTCTACAATGGGCGGCAGTTAACGCAGAGACTCATAACTGGTCAAAATGCTAAACAAGACTTTCTTGAGTGCTCAGCCCTAAATGGGACATTTGTGCCAACCTCTACCCCAAGGTTCAGGGAACATATAGAAAACAGAGAAATAGGGCATGAGCTTGCCTTTGCTTATAAAGTAAACTGGCTTCACCTTTGCTTTAGCTAAGCAAAGGCTATGGGCCTTTATTATTTTATTTTATTTTTCATGCCTAATGGAATATTACTGACAATAATTGTATATATTCTAGGTGTGTGTGCACTATTTCGACATGTGTACGCATTGTGAAATGATGACAAAAACCAAACTAGGTGACATGCTTGTCATGCTACCTAGTTTAACTTTCTTTTGAGAGTCATGAGCACACTTTATATGGTGTTTATTCCAAGTCTGTAACATGATCATCCGGAGTTGTCTGCATGATGTACATTAAGCTCTACGGTCACTGCAGCCCTTTAGTACTTTGTTCTCAAATGATGCTTGACCAGTTTCTCTGTTTAAACCCACCAGTCCAAGATCTTGTTAGATTCTGAGGCTATAATGGTCCCAGGTTCTTCGCAGTTCGAGGCGCTTCTGACATGGCTGGTCTAGAAAGCGCACTTTCTGCCACAAGGCGGTGCTTATGCATTTCTTTTTTCCTTTTTTAAAATTAAGATATAATTCCATCACTTTCCCTCCCTTTTCTGCCTCAAAAAGAGTCAGCGCAAAGCAGTACTTTCTTTCTTTCTGTGGGGGAGGAGTAAGGAGAAGTTGAGACAGGATCTCACTATGCAGACCAGGCTGGCCTCAAACTCACAGAGATCTGCCTGCTTCTGGCTCCCAAGTGCTGTGATTTAAGACTTGTGCCACCAGGTTCTGGTTCTGCACCCTTCCTTTAGAGCCAAGGACCTCAGTATCTCTTCCCGGTCCTCATCAAGGGATAGAGCTGTCAATACATGGGGGCTTTCCACTCCCAGAAATCAGAAGGGTACTTTATAGGAAAATTGGCTGAGTGACATCAAAATTCAAAAGTCGGGCCTGGGTATCCTTATTTCCGTTCCAGTAAACGCATTCGAGTGGTTCTCAAATAAGCATATTGGTTTCAACAAAAGGCCACTAGCCAAGAAAGAGAAAGAGGACTGCAGTGAACATACATTGCTTTAAGTGTTTTATGCTCTTTGCACAAGCAGATGCTGGGAAATAACTCTTCTCTTTGGTTGCAATTTGCTGAGCTTTCTGGTACGCTCTGGCTGTCACTAAATATAGTTTATTTATTCTTGAAAGTTCCAGGAAGCTACTTGAGTTCTTCCAGGTCAGAACGCCTTTAGCCTCACTGCCACACTAGCTTTTTTGTTGTTGTTGTTGTTGTTGTTTTTCGAGACAGAGTTTCTCTGTGTAGCCCTGGCTGTCCTGGAACTTACTCTGTAGACCACGCTGGCCTCGAACTCAGAAATCTGCCTGCCTCTGCCTCCCAAGTGCCGGGACTAAAGGTGTGCGCCACCACCACCCAGCCCACTATCTTGTTTTTGTTTGTTTGTTTATGAATGCCTTTTATTTTAAATGTTGCATGTCGTTTATTGCTGCATAAATACAGCGGTATTTGTTCCTTGTGTTCCTAATGTAGTTAGATGCATACACAGAACATCTGGAAATGTAAATACAACTAAAATCTGCTACATTAACTACAAGATGACTTAAAAATATATTAGTCTCAAAACATATTTTCTAAGGCTTATTCTTCCTTTCTTTTATTTATTTATTTTTTCTGTTTGTTATTTCTTGCAGTACTGGGGCTCTTACCCAGGGCCACACATGTGCTAAGCAAGTGTTCTACGACACACCCAGTTCCTCACCTGATTTTTATGTAGAAGACATACTTCAAAAATATCGTTCTAGGGCTGAAGAGATGGCTCAGTGGTTAAGATCACTGACTGCTCCTCCAGAGGTCCTGAGTTCAATTCCCAGCAACTACATGGTGGCTCACAATCATCTGTAATGGAATCCGATGCCCTCTTCTAGTGTATGTGAAGACGGCTACAGTGTACTCATATACATACAATAAATAAATATTTTAAAAAATATTGTTCTAAGTCTAGAAGCTGTTGAAGTTATTCCTAGTTCTTTCTCCCATCCTCATGCTTCCAGAAATAAGACTCAGACTCAAATTATATTTACAGATACCTTGGCTGTATAGCTAGGGTCTTCTCTGACTAGAATCATGACTTAAGATAATCCATTTATTTTAATCTACATTCTGCCGCATGGCTGCTTAACTCTGTTCAGGTACCATGTGTCTTGTTACATCTTCCTAGTGAATCTCCTGCCTGGCTCTCTCCCAGAATCCTTTCTGCCTCCTGGATGTTCCATCTCTTTTTGCTTCAGACTTCTGTCCCAGTTTATCTGACAGACATTTTAGGAAGCAGGAATTATGAAGGACATGCTTACCCTGTCTTGGCTGAGCTTGGTAATCAACTTGCCTGCATCCATTTGTCCTTTATTTGTCTGTAGTTGAAGCATGGGTATTTTCTTTGCTCAGTGGCTAGCTTTCCACAACTGAAGCAACTCCATATAGAAGTTAATGAACTCCATATAGAAGTAAGCGAAATAGAGGTACTTTCACAAGCAGACCTGTCTCACAATCAAAAGATCTTTTAACTATGAAATAATTATAAATGCCATATTCTGAGGATTTCTGAGGTTTTGAAAAACCATTTATCTATTCACAGCATATCTGAACAAGCAAATGTTGCCTGTCTCCAGCTATTTATTATCTATACAACCCAGGATGTAGATTTATTTCTGTGATAATCCAGATTAGTGTCTAACATGATCATGAGTTTGATTGACTATTAACTTTCATTATTCAATTATCCTAAACAGTTTGTAAGAGCAGCTATTTAAAAGACTTGGATTAAACCTTGTATTTTCAAAATACATAGTACCTGTACAAGAGTTGAAATATACAAATATGTTGTAACAAATTAATCTTAAATTTTGTATCAATATAGAAAGATTTATAGCAATGAAAACTTTTATTCCTGTATCAATATACAAAATTTTGTATCAATGTGAGAAAATATAACTTCAACTTTGCATCAAAATATAAAGATCTCTACCAATGTAAGATTATGGCTATAAATTTTTTTGGATTAAGAGTAAACTCAATTATCTACCTTATTTGCTTAATTTCTATGATATATCTATATTCCTCTTTTTGTTTTCACCCCCCTTCCCTTACCTAAGAAAGAAAGGTTAGAAAAAAGTAAAGAGAAAAGAACTTTCTAAATCTATGTTTCCCATTTCATTTCCCTCCTGTCTAAGACTGTAATTATTGGTAAATCATCCCCTAAAATGACAACATATTAATAATTCATAAGACAAATAAAGCCATCCACCCCAACTTAAAAGACAGGAAAGATGGTCTTCATATAATTGCTCCCTGCTGATTTGGCCCAAAAGGAAATTGGGAAACGGTTATGTCAAAAGGAAAGCACCTAGCCGGGGTGGTGGTGGCACACGCCTTTAGTCCCAGCACTTGGAAGGCAGAGGCAGGCAGACTTCTGAGTTCGAGGAGAGCCTGGTCTACAGAGTGAATTCCAGGACAGCCAGAGCTACACAGAGAAACCCTGTCTCGAAAAAACAAAACAAAACAAAACAAAAAAGAAAGCACCTGTCCAGTCTCTGTATGTTGAGAAAATTTAGGGCTTAAGTCCCTAACGTTTGGACTGAAGTCCCAATTGGAACAGCCTGAAAGTCAGGCTGAACCGAGGTCATCTGGGATTAGCAGTCCTTTTTGAAGCTGTTCTAGAAGGAAGTCTCTGGAGACAGCATGAGTTTGAGGCAGGATGAACCAGGGAGTTGGAACAGCACGTTTCAGCATCTCAGCATTCAGAGTGGATCCGGTCAGGGTTTTCCTCTTGGCCTTTCATTCTGTAATATAAACCTTACCAACAATACGTGGTTCTTTAAAGACGCTTGTATGGAATGTGCACGGTGTGCAGATCAATTAATGATTTTTTTTTGCATGTGATGCATTTCTACAAGAATTAATTTCTTGGGGGTGGGGTTCAAGACAGGGTCTCTCTCTATAGCCTTGTCCATCCTGGAACTCGCTTTATAGACCAGGTTGGCCCCAAACTCATTGAGATCCTCCTATGATCTGCCTCTCAAGTGCTGGGATTAAAGGCCTGCAACCATCACAACTCCGTTTAGAACCAATCTCGAAGTACAATTTAGATGTTTTCCAGTTAGCTCAATAGCTAACCATTTCCAACATTTTCTAATCTACATACCTGTCCATTTCCCTTTCCTGTTACCAACTCACCAATTCATCTCAATTGTTTCCTTTTTTCTGTTTTTTGTTTGTTTGTTTTTGTTTTTGAGAATGAATTTCAAAGTGTGTCAAGGGCAGCCTCACACTGCCAAGGGTCCATTAGATTAAAATTCAGTAATTGTTTATAGATCGGATGGATTTGCAACAATGAAATATGCCATTCAATGAGTTGCAAGGAATGCCATATTTCTACAGTAGGAAAACCACTGGCAAAATTTTAGTAGATCAAGGTCCTTCTAGGAAATAAGTATTAAGCTTTATAGTCAGTCCCAGATCTTTCCTCAACCAATTGGTCTAGATTTCTTAGCCCCATGACTTGTTCATAGATAAGATTTGATTTCCTCCAAATCGCTCTCTCCTTCTCCTTCTTCCTCCCCTTCCTCTTCCCCCCTCA
>NW_022196913.1:45069084-45098515 GCF_008632895.1 Mastomys coucha | reverse complement strand
AAAAAAAGAGTTTTGATTCTACTGGGTAAATGGGTGTTGTGATGGCTGACCGCGGGTCATAGTGTGGGCCTGGCGGCAGTGATCTGCTAAGGACTTAGGAACTCTGGCCTAGAGAGATGGCCGAGTTGATCACCATGTGCTCCACAGGTTGCTGGCAGTAGTGCGGGAAGCCTGCAGGTCTTTTTAAAAACAGTTCCTGCAATACCCTTGGATTGCATCCATGTTGATTCTAAATCCCATGAACTTAAGAAGAGTCAACTATCCCATGGCTCTTATATAAAATGGCACAAAACCTGCACACATCCTCGCATGAGCTTTAACTCACCTCTAGATCCCTTTAATGCCCAGTGCAGCGTGCATGCCTTGGAAACAGTCATTATATTGTGCCTCTTAGAAAGTACGAGAAAGAAAAGGTCTTCCATGTGTTTGGTACAGACCCAACTTTTTCCATTTAGTTTTGATTCAGTAACCTTTAATTCAGTAACCCAGATACTGGGAGATGAATGATATAAAAAGCATATAAACAGAAGTCAGGCTTCATGCCATTAACCTATAATTTCAGCTACTCAGGAGGCCAAGGCAGGAAGATTGCAAGTTCAGAGCCTGTCTGAGTTTCGTTGTGAACTCAAGGCAAGCCCAGGGAACTTAGTGAGCCTCCTCAAAATAATGAGAAAATACTGAGTAGAAAGAAAGCAGCTAGGAGTGGGAAGAAGTGGTGGCGCACGCCTTTAATCCCAGCACTTGGGAGGCAGAGGCAGGCGGATTTCTGAGTTTGAGGCCAGCCTGGTCTACAGAGTGAGTTCCAGGACAGCCAGGGCTACACAGAGAAACCCTGTCTCAAAAAAAAAAAAAAAAAAAATTAGAAGGGGCTGGAGAGGTGGTTCAGCAGTGAAAGCACTTCCTGGTCTTACAAGTTTAGGTTTAGGTTTAGTTCCCAGCACCCACATGGTGGCTCACAACCATCTGAAACCCCAGGTCCTGAGAATCTGGTATCCTCTTGGATCTGTCTTCTATGGACATTTCATATACATGGTGCATAAACATACATGCATGGAAAAAGTCATAACACACAAAATAAAAGTAAATCTCAAAAATCAACTGAAATGAAAAGCCGTAGGGAGGGCTGGAGAGATGGCTCAGCGGTTAAGAGCACTGACTGCTCTTCCAGCGGTCCTGAGTTCAATTCCCAGCAACCACATGGTGGCTTACAACCATCTGTAATGGGGTCTGGTGCCTTCTTCTGGTGTATCTGAAAAGAGCAATGGTGGTGTACTCGTATGCATAAAAATAAATAAATAAATCTTTAAAAAAAAGAAAAGAAAAGAAAAGAAAAAAGAAAGAAAATCCCTAGGGAGGTTCCAGGCAATGTGCTGGGTAGATACACCCCAAACCTTGGGCTCAATTCCTTTAAAAATTCCTTAAAAAGTAAAATAAAATGAACAGTAAGTTTCAGTATTTTGAAAAATCAGACATATTGTGTATATCTAAAGTTCATTCCTCAGATCTACCAATGCTAGGGATCTCAACATGCTCTGATCTTTAAGTGATCATCTACTGAAACACATCAATGGAAAGGAAAATAGCAAGGTCACCAGCAGTTTGCTGGGTGACTCTCCACTGGTGCTGCCTGCATCACTAATCCTGTATCACCTACCAAATGGACACTGGGGGTTGGTCCACTCTGGTTACTGGAAATTGAATTTGGGACTTCTGAAAGAGTAATCACAACTTGAAATCAGATACCTTCAGCAATATCTTTTTGCTGCGGCTCACTTTGGATGTCTGAGGGTTTTATACTTCCGTATGAATTTTAAGATTGTTCCCGATTCTGTTAAGAATAGTTGCAATTTTATTGACTTTGTGTGATTCTTTTGATAGAATGGTCCTTTGCACAGTAGTAATCCTGCTAATCGATAAGCTAGGGAGGCCTTCCATTTTGTAGTGTCTTCTTCAGTGTCTCTCTTCAGTATTTGAAAGGTTTGTCATTGTTTTGTTTTTGAAGCCACTATGAATCAGACTGTTTTCCCGATTTCTTTCTCAATATCTTTGCCATTGGGTATAAGAAGATTATTGATTTTCTTATGTAATTTTTTTATTATGACACTTTACTGAAAGTTAGCAGCTATAGAAATTGTTTAGTAGAGTGTTTGGGGGTCTTTTACATATAGAATTATATCATTTAAGACTAGATATGCCTTGACTCCTTCATTTCTTATTTGCATTTCTTTTATTTCCTCCTCTTGTTCTATTGCTCTAGTTAAGTCTTCAAGCACTATATTGGATAAGAATAGGGAAAGTAGACACTCTTAGCTTGTTCCTAATCCTGTGAATGTTTTTAGTTTTTAATCTGTTTATCATGATGTTGGCTGTAAGTGCGCCTTTTATAGTATTTATAGGTTTCATTATATTACCGTATATTGCCTCCATCACTAGCTTCACCAAGGCTTTTATCATAAAAAGATATTGGATTTTTGCTAAAAACACTATTCTGTGTCTACTGAAATGATCATATGGTTTCTGTCGTTTAGTCTATTTATATGAGGAATTTAATTTATCGATTTATATATGTTGATCCATATCTTGATCATGATGAATGATTTTTTGATGTGTTCTTGAATTTAGCTTACAACTATTTTATGGAGAATTTTTACATCTAGTCATCAGGGAAATGGATCTATAACTCTCTTTTTGTTGTGTCTTTCTTTGGTATTCAGGATAACACTGGTTTTATAAAAAGAGTTCGGAAATGTTCGTTATCTGTTTTACAAAATAATTTAAGAAGTGTTGGCCTTAGCTCTACTTTGAAGGTCTGAGAGAGTTCTATGGCGAGACCTGCTGAAACTAGGCTTTTTCCAGGTGTGAGACTTTTTAAAAAATTATTGTTTCAATTTTGTTGCTTGTTATAGATTTGTTTAAATTATTTGTCTCATCTTGGTTTAACTTTAGTAGACATATTTATCAAGAAATTTTCATTTCTTTTAGATTTTCCAATTCAGTACATTTTGAAATTATGTCGGTATGATTTTCTGAATTTCATTGGTATCTGTTGTATTGGCTCCCTTTTGTCTCAAATTGTATTAATTTGGGTCTTCTCATTCCTTTTCAAAGAGCCAGCCCCTCATATCGTTGGTTCTCTGGATTTTGTTGCTCTGATTGTGCAATAATTTATTTATTCATTGGTTGGTTGGTTTTTTGTTTTGTTTTGTTTTGTTTTTTCATGTTTTCCTATAACAAGCTAGTTCCATATTGTGATGGTTTGTCTATGCTCGGCTTAGGGAGTGGCACTATTAGAAGGTGTGGGCCTGTTGTAGTAGGTGTGTCACTTGGGTGTGGGCTTTAAGACCCTACTCCTGCCGGGTGGTGGTGGCGGAGGCGCATCACGCCTTTAATCCCAGCACTTGGGAGGCAGAGGCAGGTGGATTTCTGAGTTCCAAGACAGCCTAGTCTACAGCGTGAGTTCCAGGACAGCCAGGGCTACACAGAAAAACCCTGTCTCTGAAAACTAAAAGAAAAAGAAAAGAAAAGAAAAGACCCTACTCTTAGCTGCCTGAAAGCCAGTATTCAGCCTTCAAATGAAGATGTAGAACTCTCAGCTCATCCTGCACCAGGTTCCTACCTTGATGATAATGGACTGAACCTCTGAACCTGTCAGCTAGCCCCAATTAAATGTCTATGAGTTGCCTTGGTCATGGTGTCTGTTCACAACAGTAAAACCCTAACTAAGACCCAGATCTTGGTTATTGTGGATAGTGCTGCAATAACCATGAATGTGTAAATATCTAAACATCTCTGTGCTGGGAGTGCTTGGGGTCATGGGCAGGAGTGGTGTGCCTGGGTCATAGGAAAGCTCTGTTTCCACTTTCTGTGGAATGGCCTGACCTCCATAGTGCTGCAAGCTTATGAAGCCAATTCTGTAATGTTGAACTTGGTCCTTATTGCCAGTGGGGAGAATATTTACTAAGTTTGGGTCATAAATTCATTTCCCCCTACTGGGTTTTTTGGGTGCCCCCCTCCATGCGTGGATTTGATGAGCCATGGGATCAAACCCTTTTGTGATAGACAAACAGAACCAACCTAGTTATGAAGACGGCCTCATTGTCATCCCCTGGGTACACACTGCAAGTATAGATTTGGAGTGGATCCTAAAGATCCTAAAGTGGATCCTAAAGACCGTACCTGTGATGTTAGAATCCCTGTGTATCTTTTAGAATATCGATTGGATTAAGTAGCCAGTGCATCATCTACTTTAGTTAGAAAAGGAAAAAAATGATAGCAGCAGGTAAATTATAGTGTTAACAAAAGATAAAAACCCAACAACCAAGCTTTGAACAAAAATCCAGTAGATGGCAGTGTTGACCAATTTTTGTTGATTGGTCATTTCTGAAGCTGCTGATTAGGGCTATTTAAATAAATGTTTTTAAATTTCTGAATAACAATTCTGTATGTTTGATTATGAGTTGTACTGTATATTATAAAACAATAAAAGCCACAGAGAAACAACAACAACCACAGAAGCCCAGCAATCACAGCCTCACAAAGGGATGAGCCCTAGCTCTGCTGTGGATGTGAGTGTGTGACAGTGGTCCTCCACACCGGCACAGACCCAAGCAGCAATGCCAAACATGGCTGTATTTGGAAATGGTGATGTTGGGAGATAAAAGTGCAATAGGCTTCAGGGTAGAGTCCTCCAGGGTCAATGTTCTTACAAGAAGAGGAAGAAGGGTGGGGGTGTAATTCCGAGTCAGAGCAGTGCTTAGCTTGGAAGGGCCTGGGACCTGGTCTCATCACATTGAAGAGAAAAGGAAGAAAAGGAAAGGGGAGGGGAGGGGAGGGAAGGGGAGGGGAGAGGAGGGAAGAGAAGGAGAGGAGAGGAGAGGGGGAGGGAGGGGAAAGGGAGGGGAGGGGAGGGAGGGGAAGGGCGGAGAGGGGAGGAGAAGGGAGGGGAGGGAAAGAGAGGGGAGGGGAGGGAAGGGAGAAGGAAAGGAAGAAGGGACTCTAAGCTCTCACACATACAGAGGTGAGGGACAGATTGAACACCACAGGAGAATCCCTGTCTATGTGCATCTAATCACATGTACTTGTGATCCCAGGTCTTAGGAGTCTGAGCCAAAAAGATCCTGAGTTTAAGGCCATTGTGAGGTACATACTGTGACTCACATACCTAAATAAATAAATAGGGAAGTAGCTAATGTATAAAGTTGAAAAAATTAAGAAAGAACATAGTTGTCCTCAAGCCACAAAGAATGCCACCACCAGGAACCAGCTCTGGAGGCACTGTAAGCCTTGAAGCCTTGAGACCGTGTGAAAGAGATGTCTGAACTTCAAGCTTTCGGGTCTGTGCTAGGTTCTCCCTTAACAGCATTAACTCCGAAGCATTGGTTCTACGGTCCCTCTCAGCGCTCTCAGACTACAATCCTGGGTGCGAATTAGTGTCCCTGTCTTACCAGTGAGCACAGGGGGATCCTGGGCAGTGAGTGGCTTGCAGTGCTGAGGTGCTATGAGCTGAGTTTGGGTACGGCTGTGGGGGTGCTCTGATTACAAGGTCCCTTTGTTTTTTTCTCTTCCCCACCCACAACTTCCTGCCCAGGATCTACTTCCTGTCTTCATGCCCTGGATCTGCATAGCAGTTCACTCCTCTTACTGGAAGTGAGTCTCCTCTTTCCTCGTTGCCTCACCCTTCTTCGGGGTGTTTGGTAGATGCCTTTTTCTGTCTGATGAGTCTCCCTGACTCGAAAAACTGAAGGCTCTGTCAGGGTCTCTTTTCTCTTCATCTGGGACCACTCCCCGGACAACCTCAACCAGTGTTAAGTTTTTTTTTTTTTTGGTCCCCGTGACCAAAATACTCGACAGAGGCAAGTTAAGGGAGAAAAGACTGGTTTGGACTCATGGTTCCTAAGGAGTACAGTCCATCATGGCAGGCATGACAGAACAGTGCAGTCCCTGGAGCAGGAGCTGCTCTGGGGACAGTTCACAAGGTCAAGTCCCAGGAAGTAGAGAGAAAAGGGAAGGAGTAGATATAATCCTCAAGGCCGCCTCTAGTGACTTCGTGACTTCGTTCAGCTAGGCACCACAACCCACCGTCTGTGGAAGTGGTTCAAAGCAGGAACCTATGGAGGGTGTTTCAGAGCCAAAAAGTGATGAGGCACACCTTGAGGTGTGTCCGGGAGAGTGTTTCCAAAGCAGACTAGCTGCGAAAGAAAGGGAAGCTCACCCTTGATGCTGGTAGCATCTGATGTGCTGGGGAACCAGACTAAGTAAAAAAAAAGAGGAGGAAGCACCGGCATTCTCCTTGGTTGGGCTTCCTGATTTATCTGCAGGCACAAGAGGGGACAGCCTCCTACAGCCTCCTACTTCTGCCCCCCATGGAGCTTCCTGATGAAATTTTCCAAAACCCAAAGCCTTGCCTTTGCGGCTGACAGGTTTTATTCGGTCAGAGCGATGGAAAAAGCAAGAGATGCAGTTAAGTACGGAAAGATACTGTGAAGAGCAACAGCAACACACTGGAGCAATTTGAAAACAGGACCGACTTTTAACTTGCTGATGGTGGTTACATGCTGATGTTAATTTAGCATGCTGGTGGTGACGGACAGGCAGGTATCATTTTCCAGGTTTAAGTACTTAGGGCAAAAAACCAACCAAACAAACAAAAACAAAAAAAAACTTTAATACTTTGCTGTCATTGTTGCTGTTTTTGAGACAGGGTTTCTTGGTATTGTTCTGCTTGTTCCAGAACTTGCTCTGTAGACCAGGCCGGCTTCAAATTCAGAGATCCACCTGCCTCTGCCTCCCAAGTGCTGAGATTAAAGTGCAACCACACCCAGCAACCTTTGTACATTTAAATAGTAACTGCACCACGGTTATTCGCATAGATGATGAATGACATTGTAGCACTAATTTCGAGTTTTCAAATAGCTCGATCTCCCAGAGTTCCTGAGTTCAATTCCCAGCAACCACGTGGTGGCTCATAACTATAATGAGATCTGGTACCCTCTTCTGGCCTGTAGGCATACGTGCAGGCAGAATGCTATATACATAATAAATAAATAAATCTTTTTTAAAAAAAACCTTTTAAGAAAAACAACACAAATGATTATAAAGATTATATAGAATTTATTCAGGGCTTATCTGATTCAGTTCCCTTAAGGATACATCATAATTTTTACATTAGACATTCTTGTTGTATATTCCTGGCATGTTTTCATATAACTCTCTCAAAAGATAATGAGTAATCGAAGTTGCTTTTACCTCATTTCTGTACCAGAGAGGGGTCACCTGGATTTCATAGATTGAGATGGGAACCACTGAAAATGCTTTGCCCTGTATACAAACACTCTTAATGGGATTGAGGCTCCCGTGTTCTGACTTATTCCAAGGGAAATCACCAAGAGACATTCCCTGTTTTTTTTTTTTCCAGTCTCCCAAATGTGATTTTTCAGCTCTGTGTTTCAATTGGACCGTCGTTTCTAGTCAGGGTTGCCAGGGCACTTGAGGAGTTTGTACATCTGGGGAAGGCCCAGAAATCACTAAGACTGACAGCCTTGCCTTCCTAGTTGGGAAACGAGACTCTGGGACAAGAAAGAACTTGCCTGGGGCATCTTGTCAGGGTGGTTGACGCTGACATTAGAATGGGGCTCTTCTGACTGCTGTTGCCTGGTGCTGGCAGAAACATTGATGAGCCTTTCTGGAGGTAGGCGTGGTGCTGAATCCCATCTTATAAATTTAAAAAGATATGGTCAAGGCCTGGGGATAAAGATTGGAATTTAGGAATGGTGGCCAAGTGACAGAATTGTGGGAATGAAGGACGGGACACAAACAGCTCTGGCACTTGGCTTTTCCATCCAATTGAACTGTGGTCCTCAGGATGACTTCATGCCTTTCATCACATGCATCCTTAACACCAGATACCTCCAATTATTATCAATAATGATGTTTATCAGATGCCACTGACAAAAGATATCAAACAATGTGTCTGTGACTTAGGTAAGGACACACGGGCATTTTCTACTCTGTAAACCTGTTTTCCAGTCAGCTAAATGTTAGGTCAGCTGGTAACGGGGAAACTGAAAAGTCTGGATTAACTTGAAGTGTTTTGTTTTCTGCCTTTTGGGGATGAAGTGTTTTAACTCTTAGGTGTGGAATAGATGCTGAAAAGTAACAGCTTTCTCCGGATATGAGAACAAGTTTGGGTCTAGGTGTGTGTGCATCTGATTTGCACTGCACGATCCACATCTTACTGATAAGCTCACAGGTTCAGGAGCCATAAGAATATCGATGACAGCCAGGCAGTCGTGGCACATGCCTTCAATCCCAGCACTTGGGAGGCAGAGACAGGCGGGCTTCTGAGTTCGAGGCCAGCCTGGTCTACAGAATGAGTTCCAGGACAGCCAGGGCTATACAGAGAAACCCTGTATGGAAAAACAAACAAACAAACAAACAAGCAAAACAAAAACAAAAAACCTCAATCAAACAAACAAACGAAAAGAATATTGATGACTTGAGTCAGGTTTCTGTAAGCAACTGAAAATGTGATCAGTTGGTACCCTGTCTGGTAAGGCACAGTAGGTTAATATCTTCACTATCTGCTATTGATGCAAGATAAATGAGGTTGTTTTCTTAAATATGACCATGATTGGGAATCCTATAATCAGAGACATATCATTTATTAATTGATGTTAATGTTTTCAAGAGTGTGTGTGTGTGGTATATGTTTGTGTGGGTGTGTATAAAAGTCAGAGGTTGACACTGGGTGTATTCTTCGATCAGTCTTTATTTTATTTTTGAGCCGCATCCAGGCTCTCTACGTGAATGTGGAGCTCATTTTGGTGAGGCCGGCTGGCCAGTAAATTTCAAGTATCTACAAAGAAGAAAGACCTTGTGTCAAACAAGGTAGAAACTGAGGACCAACAGCTAAGGCAAATTGATCCTATCATTACCTTCACATTTGTACCGTGTCTACCCCCCAACCCCCAGGCATAATACCAACAGGAAGAAGCTAAAGATAGAAAAAATAGGTTTGAATGCAGGAGTTTCAAGCATATTGATGACTAAAGTTACATGTTAAGAATAGTCAGAAAGCCTTGATATGATAATAAAAACTTAATAATTTATATATTCAAGCCAAATGGCAATTAAGCTTTTATCATCAATAATTGCATGTAATCTGGGCATAGTGGCTCACACTGGCACACTCAGGAGGCTGAAGCAGGAGGACTGTAGGAGTTGAGCCAGTCTGAGCTATTTCTAAGACCCTATTGCAACAACAACAACAATAAAACCATGATAATAACCATAACAGTTGATAATAATCACACAGAAGATGGAAGTCAAAATAACTTTCATAATTGTACACATTGGGCTGAAATCCAGCTCAGCTGGTAAAGTGCTTGTCTAGAATATATGAAGCCATGAACTCGATCCCTGGCACCACATGAAACCGTGGGGTGGCAGGTATGACTCTAAACCAGATATGGTGTTGGATGCCTTGTAATCATAGGCTTTAAAATGTGGAAACAGGAGGATGATGAGTTCAAGGCCATCCTTAGCTTCATAGTAAGTCTGAGGCCTGCCTGGCACACATATGACCTTGCCTCCCTCTTCATCCCTCCTCTCAAGTTGTACATAACTGCATTTATGACCCCAGTGTCTTAGGGTTTTACTGCTATGAACAGATACCATGACCAAGGCAACTCTTTTTTTTTTTTCTTTTAAAGATTTATTTATTTTATGTGTATGAGTATAGTGTAGCTGTACAGATGGCCGTGAGCCATCATGTGGCTGCTGAGAATTGAACTCAGGACAGCCTTGCTCGCTCTGGCGTAATACACTGTAGTTGTCTTCAGATCCACCAGAAGAGGGCGTAAGATCTCATTACGGATGGTTGTGAGCCACCATGTGGTTGTTGGGATCCGAACTCAGGACCTTTGGAAGAGCAGTCAGTGCTCTTACCTGCTGAGCCATCTCTCCAGCCCCCAAGGCAACTCTTAAAAGGACATTTAATTGGGACTAGCTTATAGGTTCAAAGGTTCAGTCCATTATCATCAACAGAGGAACATGGAGGCATCCAGGCAGGCATGGTGCAAGAGGAGCTTAGAGTTCTACATCTTCATCCGAAGGCTGCTAGTGGAAGGCTCACTTCCAGGCAGCTAGCAGTAGGGTTTTAAAGCCCATGCCCACAGTGACACACCTATTCCAACATGGCCACACCTAATAGTGCCACTCCCTGGGCTAAGCATATATAAACCATCACACCCAGGCTGCATATGCTTGGAGTTTTCAAAAGTTGCTAAACTCTAAACCAACTAAACTTGAATCTTTGCATATTCTCCCTGGTCTTAGTAATTTTTTTCTAATTTAAAGATTTATTTTATTCTTTTAATTACATAAATAGGGAGATCTATGTGCACCTGAATGCTTGTGCCTGTTAAGGCCAGATGCATTGAGTCCCCCTGGAGCTAGAGATACAAGCCTTTGTAAGCTTCCTGATATAGGAGCTGGGATCTAAACTCAGTTGCTCTGGAAGAGCAAGGTGTGCCTCTTACCAGTGAGCCATCTCTCCAGCTCCTGGTCTAAGTGTGTTGATGGATTTCCCAGAAGCTTCTGAGCCCCCGTAGATAAGGATGTGAACCAGAAAGTGTGTGAATCTTTTTTATTTTATCAGGGGCAGGAATGATGACTTGGGTAAACATGCTTACTGCCATGCCTGGTGATTTGAGTTGATAAGAACACCTTGCTGGATTCTGTTCTCCACCATGTAGATGGATCCCAGGGATCAAGATCCAGTTGCTGGGCTTGGCTGCAAGAGCTTTTATCCAAAGAACCATCTATCTCACTTGCCCAAATGTGTGACTCTTAAGCCAAGATACATCCCTTTGGGCAAAGGAGGTTCCTGTCTTCTCTTTAGACACTTGGCTGCCTCATAACAAAACAAACCCTGAGAGGAATAGGGAGAGACAGCGACTTCCTCACTCCTCCTGTAGCCACAGACGGCCGTTTTTTATTTTGAAGTTACTATGGGACAGAGCACAATGGTTGGCCATTACAGAAACGAATTCTTTCTCGTCAGAGCTAATCAGACAACTGAAGCAGGTTTGCCAAGATGACAGAGAGCCGAGGTCATAGATTCCGATGATGAAACAGGAAACTCATTCACAAGCTTTTGGCACACTGACCTCTAAGTTGATGGCTTGGCTAGAGATGGGTATCTGGGTTTTCCAAAGTCTTTTTTTATTACCCTCCAGGAGAATGACTGAGTCTAAGAGCTAGATGAGACCTCAGAGAAGATCTTCCTGATCCTCCGACCTGTTGCTACTGGTTTCAAGTTTGAAGAATTTGGGACAGAGGGAATAAGGCATGACAGGATTATCCCAGAAGTCGTGGCAAAAGCCAGACCTCCCTCCTCATATCCACATTCTTTCTCTGGCCCTTCTTTCTGTCTATGGCTCCTTATAAGATTTCTTTGACTGTGCTTAAGGGACCTAAACTGCGGAACCTCCCCGCACTCCACACTCCTCCGCGCCCCTCCCCCCTCCCTTCAGCCCCACTCCCGTCCCAAATCCTGCACCAGAATTTAGCTTTATCCGTCAGTTTTCTAAAGGGACACACGAGGGCAGCAAAGGTTTAGGAAAAATATTTAATTCACTAGCCAACAGAAGTTCAAGACGTTTGGGAAAGGGGTTATTGGGGGTTTGTTTATTTGATGGCCCTGAGATTGATTGTTGTTTGTCCGTTTCAACAAGGGGTTGAGGACTTCGCCACGGTTCAATCAGTTTCTAAATGTACCTCTGCTAAGAAGTGGTGTAGAGCACTCCTTAGAAATAGGAACTATGGGCTAGTAAAGGGGATTAGCAGAACAAGGTGATTGCTACCAAGCCTGATGACCTGAGTTCAGTCCCTGGGGCCTACATGGTAGAAAGAGAAGCAAGATTTCGGTAAGCTGTCCTCTGACCTTTACAAATGAGCGCATGCATGTACACAATAAAGAAGTAAATAACTAAATGTTAAAACAGAAGCCTGTCCCTTTTGAATTCTAACATTGAATCACATCCTTACAGAAATTGTGAGCTTTGGTGTGGTGTGGAGATTAAGAATCAGGAAACTTGGGGACAGTTTCTTTTGGCTACAATCCTAAAACATTTTTATCGTATGGATTTTTTTTCTTTTTTGGTAAATTTTCTTTTTAAGCGCTTGCTCATTTTATGATTTCATTTCTTATTGTTGTTTCTCATTCATCCCTAATAAGTCTCAATCAAATTGTGACTACTGAATTTTCAACTGCTTTTCTACTATACTATGTCCCGTTGATTCCAAAAGGTAGGACGATGGCCTGATACAGCCGTGTGTGTGTGTGTGTGTGTGTGTGTGTGTGTGTGTGTGTGTGTGTGTGTAGCTCCAGTTACTCAGAAGACCTAAGACTATAGGATTGCTTACAGAAAAGGAACTGGGATGTGGACTGGGCAGACTGGAGGGGCTGGCACGGGACACATTGAAAGTGAAACCCTTGTTTTGTGACTTTATTGTCACAAAATATCAATTCTGTGTCTGGACTGTTTTTAAAAACATTTATTTTTCTTCTTTGTGTATATGAGTCTTTTGCACTTATGTATGTCTCTGCCTATGTAAGTGTCTGTGCATCCATGTGTGTGCCTGGTGTTCGTAGAAGCCAGTGGAGGCCATTGGATACTCTGAAAATGGCATTACAGGTGATTGTGAGCTGCCACCTGAGTGCTAAGACCTGAACTGGATCCTCTGCAAGAGGATCAAATGTTTCCGGTTTTGGTTTTTTGAGATAGGGTTTCTCTGTGTACCTCTTGTTATTCTAGAACTCACTCTGTAGACTAGGCTGGCTTCGAAATCAGAGATCTGCCTGCCTCTGCCTCCTGAGTGCTGGGATTAAAGGTATACATGTGTCCTCATCTAGTGTTCCTAACTCTAAAACGTTGCTCCGACCCACAATGTCCAGACTCTTTGCAGCACACGAAGGACACAGGCAGGTATAGATCTGCCTAATTAGGTGTCATCCATATTCTGGTTTTCTTTTCAGTAGAAGTTAGCTCCTTGCTGGGAAATTCTCATTCTCTCTCTCTCTCCCTCTCTCTCTCTCTCTCTCTCTCTCTCTCTCTCTCTCTCTCTCTCTCTCTCTCTTTCTCTCTCTCTCTCTCTCTGTCAGACACACACACACACACACACACACACACACACACACACAATCAACATTAGAGTAAAGAGCCTTTTCTCAACTTTGGAGTTCTGCACACTTCCTGCCCAAGATAGGCAATGGATACATAACATCACTGGTCATTCTATCCTCTCAGCTTACAAACATTCATTAGTCAAAAAAAAAAAAAAAAAAAAAAAAAAAAATTCTTATCAGGTCTTTAATCCAAGATACACATTAACTCCTTAGGAAATGTATATAGAGAGGACCGGCCACCAGCCTGGACATCCGACTACCTCTTCCACTAATAGTCTCAGTAGCTCTCATATCACTGTATAGGGGTGAACTGGGATCAGTATATTAGATTTGTACAGGGCTCAGTATACTCGCACTTCAAGTTTTACAAGGGACATTATGATAAAAGCCCTCACGTTCTCAAAGTCTGTTTCTGGTGGCTTCTTCCTCAGGGTAAAATTATGGAAAATGTTCTGTCTCTTTGGGAGTCTTGAGCCAAGCCACTGTTTAACCTCAAACACCACAAGTCAAATTTTCCCTATTGTACACTGGAAGTTGCCAAAGCTGTAGAATACCCATTTGTTAGCCTCTTTCTAGTAGTAAAGTTAAAGAACACGTATATATGTTAAAAATGATGCTTGAAATCATAGGACTTTTTGTATTAAATATTTGAATGAAATAGGAGTGCTTAAATTGGGTCTATTTTACATGCACATACTTATTCTGCATTGTACCTAATAGCTGCTTGACTATTCTAATAATAAAAAAAGGAGATTGTTTTAAATTCATATTCTTTTTTTAGTAAACATGAGCTTCATTCGAATTTAATTTTTCAAAAAATTAAAATGGAAGCTAGAAACAGCCAAATGCTGCTGTAAAACCCTTGTTGTATGAGGGTCATAGACAACTTTGCCTTTAAGAAGTTTCTGAGGTAAATGAAAACCAGTTTTTCATAATTAGAAATAAGCTATTTAGGCTGAAGACCACAATTATCTGAGTATCCTATAATTTGCATATTTTACATAGCACTTCTCCAAGTCAGAAAGTGTGTATAAATTGTCAGGTTTGTGTATTTGTTTTCAATCACTTTGGGGTGGGAGAAGGGGAAGCAGCCCCTTCCTTTCTGAGTGCCACTCATCAAAGGAAAATGATGAAATTCTCACATTCCCAGCCTCCTGGTTGAAATCATTTAATTAAAAAGGTTACACAATTTACTTTGTGAGCTTCAGAACCAGAGGGTTTAAGTTTGGGGACAGATGATGTCAGAGTGCTCTGTCCAAAATCCCCCAGACGTCTCCCACCTCAGTGGCTTGTATTTTATTTGGCTTTGTTAAATTGCCAATTTAAAACCTGAATAAAACTTACCATGTTGAAATAAAGATAGAGAAAAATACATTGCTGTTTGAAGGTCTCTCCAGGGTGCCAAGGTAGTATCAAATACTGTTTTATTGGGGGGTGGGATAAATGATTTTTAAAAACACACAGAAACAAAACTTCCCAGACTCTGCAGAACCACTATATCTGAAATGCAGAACTATCTGGCTTGTCATTTTGGGTGAGTTGGAGGCCAGCTTGCTCTACTAAGAAAGATCCAGGGCAACCAGAGCTATGTAGAGAGACTCTATCTCCAAAACAAAAACAAAGAAAGAAGAAAATAGATAGATAGAAGATGTATGTATGTATGTATGTATGTATGTATGTATGTATATATGGGTGGGTGGATGGATAGAGAGATAGATAGAAGATAGATGAATGGATGGGTGGATGGATGGATGGGTGGATGGATAGATGGATGGATAGATAGATAGATAGATAGATGGGTGGGTGGGTGGGTGGGTGGGTGGATGGATGGATAGGTGGATGGATGGATGGATGGGTGGATGAATGGGTGGGTGGATGGATAGAAAGATAGATAGATAGATAGATAGATAGATAGATAGATAGATAGATAGATAGATAGATAGATAGATAGATGATAGATAAGCAAACAGTGGTGACCCTTGCCTTTGATCCCAACATTAGGCAGAAGCTGGCTGATTTTTGAGTTAGAGGCCAGCCTGGTCTGCAGAGCGAGTTCTAGGACAGCTGAGGCTGCACAGAGAAGCCCTGTCTCAAAAACCAAAATACATACACACACATACATACATAAATACATACATACAGGCAGGCAGACAGACAGACAGATATATTGATGCTGGAGGTGGTGTGTCGGGCTAAGACAGGAGGGCTGCAATGGGTTTGAGGCTAACCTGGGCTACATAGTGAGACCCCCATCTAGAAAATAAGAGAAAGAAGACAACAGGAGTTAGGGGAGGAAGGCAGACGGAGGGAAGAACTCAGAGACTAAAATATAGAACTTTGGTTTTAATGGTAGTAGAGGTTTGTGCTGGAAGAACAATGGGGGTCCAGGGATCCCCTGATCTAGCGCCATCAGCAACAGATGAACCCCCTTAGAGGGACACAAGAGGCAAGTGTCTCAGCTTTCTAAAATAAAGCCCTTTAAATAAATAATTAAAAAGACAAGGAGGGTATTTCCAGATTAGAGTAATAACTTGAAAAGTCTCAGGCCACACCTTGCACCCCAGTCTACCGTCACTCATTTAAGATTAACTGAAAGCAAACTCAGTCCTGTGCGGGACTCGGATTCCCTCTCGTTCCGCGCTGCTACGAGAAAACGCGTGGAAGGACCTGGGTAAAGGGACCCAGGACAGAGCGCCGGCGACAGCAAGGGTTTTTCATGGCAGAAAGTTTTGAGGCTTCCTTCCCAGACTTCCAGGAGACTTGTTTCAAATTAGGAGACTCTCTGTCTCCACCAGCCTCTAAATTCTGAATGGGAAGGAGCCAGATCGGCTCCCCGCCCCCTGGCCCGGCAGGATTTGGCGCCGCTGTGCGCAGCAGGGACCATCAATCCCGAGGGGGCTTCCTATGCTCGGCGCCGCCCCCAGGCTGGACTCTAGCCACCAGCCTTGGCTCCCCCTGGAGCTGGGAGGATCAGAGTCTCTGGGCTGGGGGCTGGGACGTACAGATGGCCGGAAACACTTGGTGTCCCGTTCTTGACAGGAGGCGACCCCCACCTGTTTGCTCACGAATGGTCCAATTCAGGCAAAAACACCTCTGCTAGAGGTCGGACTCCGCCAGAGGCATGGGATGAGCCACAGGGGCATACATCCTCCTGCAGATTAAGGTGCCGAAGGGACAACAGCCTCGGGCCACGAGCTGCGTGTAGAGCCCCCTGGGCCTACAGCCTTTAGGGTGGTTAAGTAAAATTTAGCCTGTTGCGGAACTGGGCCGCTGCTGCAGGAAAAGGCGTCCTAGCTGCAGTGTCCAGGACACCTACTTTATGCTCAGATAGAGAAAAACTGACCCAGGAGAGGGAGGATTCCGGAGAGGGCGCTACGACAGAGCCAGATAGTGGTCAGCAAACAGCTCGGAGAGATTGGGGGTGGGCAGCATGGAACAGAGAGAGAAATGTCTCCTCCTAACTTAGGGGAAAGAGAAAGAGTAGCAGCAGATTTTAAAAGTCAGCCTCTGTGAGCACAGTGGTTAGGAGCACTTGCTCTCCCAAAGGACCCTGGATCAGGTGCTCACACCCTCACTGGGCTGCTCACAATAATCCTGTAACCTGTTTTGGCTGCTACAGGCACCTTCGAAAACAGGACACACACTTAAAAAAATAATTTAAAATATTTTCTTTAAACATTGCTCCAAGTGTGTAGTAGCAGTGCAAGGAGCAAGACAAAGCAGCCCTTAAAATATCAATGGCCGGGCCCAATTCTCACGATATTCATCAGAGTGGCATCTCGGAGCTTGCATAGTTTAACAAGTTCCCAGCTGATATTGACTTTCCCCTGGAAAGCTTGCAGGCTGGCAGTACCTGTTTTGTTTTTTATTATTCTTCAATACTGGGGATCAAACCCATGGCCTCTCCCTATGCTATCCTCTTGAAATATTTTGCTTCTAACCTCCTCGGAGACATTCTTATGTAATTGCACTGGAAAGCTGCTTGGAAAACTCTCCAGGTGACCTTGTTGTAGAGCAAAGCCAAGGCTCTTTAGTCATTCATTGCTCCCAGGAAAGCTTTTTAGCTGGGGGAAGGGACCAGGGTCACCCCACCTTAGGCTTTTGAAGATCCTAATAATTCCCTAGCTTCTGACAAACACACTGTCACATCTCACCGAGGCTCAAGGGCTCAAGCCCGGGGACTCTGCTTTCATGAGCTATATGGGAGTTGTAAAGGGCGACACAACTTCTCCCAGGCCTTCAACAAGTACAAATGAGAATTCCATATTGGAAATTCTTTCAGCCGGATCTGAGGCAAACTTATAACTCCCTTCGTCTCTCCGGACTCAGGCTGGGTTTTTTTTAGGACCTTATATGATTTCTTAAAGGCTAATGGTCATAGACTCGGCGACTAACAGACACAAAGACTCCCTAGTTTAGGGTGGCTTGCATGCATGCATAGGAGTTCAAACTCCCGAATGTTTATGTGTATGTTTCATGGATCATGATGGGAGAAAAGAAAGTCCAGGGGTAGGGGTGATGAGTTAGGACACAGTTTTGAATGCTCAGGTACAAACTCAAGTGTTAGTTATAGCAAGGTATGAAAAGTGATACCAAGACAGACAAAGCAGTCTAAAAGGAAGAATTCCTTCTCATAATTTGCTTGTTTGTCTGAAAGCAATGGAGAGGCAGGCAGAGGCACCTGGGTTGAAATCCCCCTCCCCCCAGTCATCCCAGCCATCCCAGGCTGTGAGCTTGTCTACACAAAGCTCCTCTCATCCCGCTTTAAACCTGGAAAATTTTAGAAGAAGACTCCAAGGCTTGTGGGTGAAGACAAGGATCTCTTATGGTGTCTTAGGACAAAACTTTCCCTTTTTGCCTTGATGTTTAGTGGGTACCAACTGACTCTGTCTTAATCGTTTCCCCTCCAGAACGCATTCAGATGTGTTCCACTGCATGAGGCAAAGTCCAGTGGCACCAGTCAGGAATTTCATGAGCACCCCTGCAGCCAAGGGACAGTAAAAGGGACTCACAGTTTCTAAGAATTCATCCCCTTCCCCCCCCAATTCTCTCATCTATTTTGAAGGGCTTTAAGGGCATCTGAAGACTTGAGGAGAACTAGTATTATTATTGGGTGGGGGGGGAGCAGGTGGGTTCATTCCACAGGGCCAAGAGAGGGGACTCTGCACCTTGCCTGACCCAGTCCTGGATGCCGACTGGCTGAGCTCTTCTGCCATGTTCCTGCTCCAAAGCTCAGGCTACCCTGGTCTTTCTTGGCCTGTCAGGACAAGGCACGATGGGGACTCCTCACTGTGGCCAAATGATTTACTCTTCAAGGAAGAAGTTAGAATAGTTTCCACTTCTTCTAACCCCTCTCATGCTGCCACTCACCACACCACTCGTGGTTCCCCAGAGTTTCGCTCCCAGGCAGATCACTTTATGACACGGTGTGACAAGTGGTGATTTTGTTCCTCTTTTGATGGCAGGATTGCTTTGTAAACAGAAGCACAAACTCGTTCTGATAGTGGTTCCGCACCAGTGCACCAGCAGCCCTGGCACGGCAGGCGGGCGGGCGAGTCAACCGCTGCACCTGTCGCCCAGGGCAGAGAGGGCCCGGAGGCCAGGCGTGAAAGGTCTGCACCCAGGGGTGGCGGTTCCTCTAGCCTTCAAGGCACATCCTCAGCCACTGGGCCTTTCTTTCTAGTACACACCTAGGGCTTTTTGCCCAGCATGGCTCTTTCTACTGACACCAAGAAGTGATAATGTGGAGCAGCCCGGTTATACTCCAAGGTCTCAGGTCCTTAATTCAGCACCTTTGCAGAGGGAGGTAGCTTCCTTCTCTTGTGGTTTCCTGGTAATCCTCTTTTTTTTTGCTTTAATCCCACGGGAGAGTCCAGAGGGTTTTGGGGCCCTGGAGACATCGTTTCCAAGGAAGGCCTCAGGTACAGTGGGAAAAATGCCACTTCTTTCTTTTCCATCTCCCTCCTGGCTCAGACCCTAAGAGCTAGTTTACTATTCAAAGTTAAGTTGAGTTTTCTCTGGCCCAAGGGAAGCCAGGAAGATAAGCAGTGAAAGAAGGCGGTGCTTATTTATTCAGCTAAGGGGGAAAGTGAACCATACACAAGTCACCCCACAGGTGGCTTTAGAGTTACCCACTGTTTAGTCTCCGATCCAGATTCTGAAGTACTTTTAAGGGACATTGGGGTCCAGCGCTGGAAGTTCCTCATCAGATCGGCAAAGGAGAAATGACAAGGAGTTGTGGTGGCCCTGAGGTGAATGAAAATGAAGTGCAGAGACTTAATTTTAACAGCATATTCCTTTTGCGGTTTGGGGGCTGGTGGTGCTAAAGTAGAGCTTCGGGTCAGGAATGGATTCTTGTGCATTTGATACTCGGGCCTGGCAGAGACCCAACTCAGCTTTACCTGCAGCTGAAGTTGTGTGCCATCTATCATCTGATCTCCTCTTTCCCAGAGAGCGAGTTCTGGAAGGACACAGAAAGTCTGTGATCCGGGGCTAAGTCTTAAGGGCAGGTTAGATGCAGAGCCAGCATCGCTGCCTCTCTAGGAAGAGTCTTAAGCCTGGTGCGGCATGAAGCAGGAAGGAGGTTCAGGTTTGTCCTTCCATCTTGTCCTGGGCACTGCGGGGCGTCTGAGTGCTTCTGCTCCATAGAAGACAGATGAGATGAGGTGTAGATATGGAAGCTGGTGTCTGGGGAACTGGAATTTAGGTGGACCCAGCTTTGAGGAGGTAACCTTGGGAGAGACCTTACACAAATATTCCAGCCTTGGGGGCAGGGGTCTGCAGTGAGGAAAATGGAACTGGTCTCATCTTGACTTGAACTGGTTTTGAGTACTGTAGATGCAAAGTGTCTTTGGAATGGGAGGACTGGAGCCTTTGGGGTGCTCATATGGTCACGCTCTGGTAGTCACCTCACCTGCTAAAGGGATTTGCTCATGTCCCCCTCCTGAGTTCTTACCAGTCACCCATTTTAAAATGAGCACACTGAGTTTCAAGTAAATCCAGAATCTTGGCTAAGACCACTGAATCAACCAATGAAATGCACAGAACCGATGTGGACTTTAAGGTTTCAGCTAGAAACTCTACTTCTAGATCTTTTTTTCTCTTTTCCACTCTTCTTCCTTCCACCCTCCAGCGTCTAATGAGAGATCCTCAAGGCTCGCCTTCCCAAGGTCCAGGCTCTTTGATTTCCAGTTTTTCTCTCTGCTCTGAGCAGCGATTGACTTTGCACACAGCACCACCACTACCACCACCATGGTCTTGCTTGCCTCTTCTGGCATGCATCACCTTGCCCTGCCAACAAAGAACACCCAGGGTGGAGATGGCTCTCCTTAAGCCCCACCCCAGCCTGGCACTTGTCTGTTAGGTCTTTCAGGACCGGGCCAGGCCTAATAAAGGGGGTGTTCTATGGATCCTAGGGAAAAGCAGGGCAAACGGGACCTGTAACCATCGCACACTTGCAAGCAAGCAAGCAAGCAAGCAAGCAAGCAAGCAAGCACAGGAAACCATAGAGAGCTTCAAACCCTGCGCCCACCTGAGGCTTGGGCTACAATAAGAAATAGGTTTCACAAGTTTGTTTTCAACAGTCTATTTAGAAAAAACAAAACAAAAACAAACCAAAAAACAAAACCAAAAACAAAAATCAGGGAGGGTTCAGTGTAGACATTCATGAGTTTAAAACACCATTTGACTATTCGTTGTCATTAAAACAAAATAAAGGGAATACAACCCCCCAAAACTCCACCTACAAACAAACTCCAAACTTGTTGAGCAAGGTTTTAAGACAGGTCCAAGAAAGTTTCCAATCAAGTAGAAAATCGGCCCAGAGATGAAAGGCCAGCAGATTAAGGGACGATTAAAACTCTGAAGGGACTCCAAAGAGAGACACCAACACTCCTCCCCTCGGCACTCAAGTGGGGCGCACCATCTAGGCCAGCCTCCCCGCCAGAGTAGGAAGGAGGAGTTTTGGGGTGGAGACGTCTTCTCCACTCTGCCATTCACAGCTGACCTTTTACATATATTTGCTGACATGTCAGAGAAATGATTGGAGACCGGTTCTTTGTTCCTTCCCAAGTCCCCGCGATAGTAGCTCCAGGAGAATGATTGAGGCTGTCCTGGGTGCTCCAGGCTTGCGCTCTGTACAACTCGAAACCTCATGGTCCCCGAGAAAGGGGCTGCCGCAACTGTGAGAGCAGGACGCCCACCCCCCGGGCGAATCTCCTCTCGCCTCTGCTCCTGCCCAGGTGTGATTGCTGACAGAGATGAGCGAGCAAGATGGGAGCCCCAAATCCTGTGGCTTCTTTTAAACTCCCCTCTAATTAGAAACAGCAGTGAAGTCACCTGAACGATTTTATCTGTCATGGGAAAGCAAACCCTAACCCCAAACCTCAGCTGCCTATCCCAGAGCCACCAACGCCCTGTTCTCGCTTTTAAAAGTTTTTAATGAAAAAGATAAAGAGCCTGAAAGTCATAGGGGTTTGGGGGCGGGGGGTGGGCAGGGAACCGTGAACCTGAGTTGCTGGGCTTTATTATACTTAAGTGTTAAATATTCCAAAGTGAAAGGCATGTGTGTTTGTAGCCCTCCCCCTTCCCAACCCTTTGCCCATGGGAGGAGACTAAATCTCATAGGAGACAGAAGTGAAGCAGAATTGCGAATATCTTCACCTATTGAGCAACACTTGATCTGGAATCCACCGCTGAGGCCGCCCCGGGGGTGGCAGTCAGATCCGCTAAGGCTGGCAGCGCCTTGAAGATCGTGGGCGGGTGTGGAGGAGGGGGCGGGGACCCTGTCCCACCGTTTGCGTCCAGGTGCGCCCAGACTCTCCACGGGCCCTTTCTCCAGGTCTGGCCCAGCCCCCAGCCCCTCCCCCACCTCTAACGCAAAAGTTTCGGGGGCGAGAGAAAGGGTGGAATGAGCTTGCCGACGTCCCCACTACACGAGTGCTCAAACAAACGCTCACACCCGCGTGGGACTCAGCAACCTTCAGCAGCCAGTCCCTGGCTTCGGTTCACTGGCCAGGGACTGACCGGGAAAGCGGGTTAGGGCTGTTGGGAAAAGCTGGAGCTGATGGTGAGATTGCCGTGGCTATAAATCCATCACTTCCCAGGTCAGCTCAGAGAGGTGCTGGGACTGGAGCTGGCAGAGTGAATTCCTTAGGCCAACGCGCATGCGTCGGCAGGTAGCAACCTAGCTCTTTATGACCAGGTGAGATGTTAGTGAGCAGGTTAAAAAAAAATAAATAAATAAATAAAAAGGATTTGTCTAAGCGATTCCAGGGAGCCGGCCCGGCTGAGCCCTCCAGCCCATGCCCGGCGGGGACCCGTCGCCAGGAGCGCCGAGCCGCGATGTCCATACTTGCCAAAATGGGGGACTGGCAGGTACGGGGGTTTGCCTTGGCTGGGGCTGAGGTGGGCGGGGGTGGAGCGGAGGAGGGGGCCGGGAGTGGGGAGGCGGAGAAGTGCCGTGGCCCAGGGCAGGGGAGTCCTCGGTGAGGCACGCCTGGCAGCGCCCAAAGAGTGCTCCCAGGAGAGAGAAGACTGGACAAACCAGCGCAGGCAACAGCCTCGGAGCTGGGGGCCAAGAGCGCGTCCCTCGGGGCCAGAATCCGGGAAAAGTCCGGCTCAGGTTCCACAGGTGGCCCCTGGGGTCACTCGTGGTTTGATCTCCAGCCATTTTCCCACCCCCATCCCAGCAGAAACTTGGGTGGATGACTAATTAAGAAGTGGGGAGGGACGCCGGGCTGGAGGTGTAGGTTCCCCCGATGGCTCTGCCTTCTGCTTCGCCCCTAGACCTGGCGCACCTGACCGGTTGGTATCCTGCGTTTTGGGGACCTTGGAGGGTGAAATAAAAAGACGCCCTGATGGCCAGAGATAGCCGGGAGAGCTAGCTCTCTCTCTCTCTCTCTCTCTCTCTCTCTCTCTCTCTCTCTCTCTCTCTCTCTCGGAG
The DNA here is from genome assembly GCF_008632895.1 of Mastomys coucha. NCBI lineage: Eukaryota > Metazoa > Chordata > Mammalia > Rodentia > Muridae > Mastomys > Mastomys coucha. Next base: position 45,075,383 of record NW_022196913.1, on the reverse strand, counting down.
AGACACTTTTTAAAGTTTGCCTTAAGTTTAGCTGTTCTCTCAGTCGGCTTCCTAGGGTAGATTTCCGTTGTTGGTCTCCAGAATTGCGGCGATGAGTAAAGCCAGCGAATTTTCGGTTTTAGAACCTGCCAAAGGTGACCCTGCTAGGTCGTGGACTCTTCAAAGCGGAGTAGGCGCCGGGTCTGGCCTTTCCCGAGCCACAGACCCCTGCACCCACCCTGGGAACACATTTCCTGACAGGGAAACAAGGGCGGCTCTAGCTAGGTTGAAGTAGCATGCCGCCAATCCCCAGTCGAGGATTTCATAATAGGAACCGCGGGGCCCTGTTTTTTGCCCGAGCCAACCAAAGGCCTGGTTAGAGAGACGTTCTCTAAGCCACAAGCCTAAAGGGCAATTTGAACCAAGGGCTTCGACCTTCCCAAAGGGAAAACAAAAACAAAAACAAAACACAGAGCTGGAAGCTTTGCTCCTTCCAGGGCAAGGCGCTGGAGTGGAGCTTTCTTTCTGCCTTTGGCCTGAGAGCTCAGCCTTATAGTTCTGAGAGGTGTCATCTTCATTACATTGTCTGGAATTGGAGAAAGGGAGGCATTTGGCTGTTTGTTTCCCCCTTATATTTATTACTTTTATTAGTTGAGTGAATACTTTTATACACTCTCTAGTTAAACCTATTAAATAATATTCCTTTGTCAAACTTAGATGACTTTGCTTAAGGATGAAAGTTTCACACCAAACACAAACGTTAGAGCCTACTCCCTTCTCACACCATACCGTCTGTACCTAACTCTTTCTGGGTGCCGAAGCTTGGGGCTGTTGGAGCTAGATTCTGAAGAAATCTACAGGAGGTGAGAAGGTGTCCACTGCCCAGAGTGGGCTATGGTTGGGACCAGGCCTTCAGGGAGTCGTGCTAGGTTTTGAAAGCCAGAGGTTACCAAAGAAAAGTGGCACGGTGGAGCCCAGGGCCTGCTGCGGAGAGCCTACAGTTTGGCAAGTGGCTGTAGGCCTGAATCTGGGGCTGAGGGCCAGTGGTTTTGAGACCTATGGGAACAGATCTACCAGGCTTGGCCACGTGAACATCCCTCATCTCGGTAGATGTTGACAATCAGAGAACTGAAGATTATTCTGACCCATGTTTCTTTGTTTCTCCTGATGTCCCTGCCTCGGTATAGTTCATTCCCCCAGGTCAGGCCTACATCCTCAGCTCTAACTCTAGGCTGCTATCCAAGGGAGCCACGGCCCCTGCCCAGCTGCAGAACAGACACAAGAGATGAGTTGTGGTAATGAAGCTCATGCAAGCGTGAGTTTCCAAGCTCAGGGGCTACCCGACCTCTCTCCTCAGCCTTTCATCCGCGCCCACACTGCGGGGCGGCGGCTTTGGCCGCCCCGAGCTGGCAGGCCCAATCTACACGTCAATGGTGCCCTTGGCGGGAGTACAACGCCAGTTTAGAAGCCTTTAGCTGATTTGGAGCCAGAGATCCTCCGGGCTCTGAGCTCCAGGGACAGGGGAGGCGATGGGGGTGTGTGTCAGGGTAGAGAGCAAATAACCCCTTAAGCGCCTTTCTCTAGGTCACAACTGAAGTAAAAGAAAGCGAAACTTACAGGGTTCCCGCAAGCACCCTGTCGAGCCCGCAGGATGTAAAAACCCCTGCTTGCAGGTCTTGGAGCCGGCCCACAGGTCATAGGGCACCGGACTGTGGCTGCTTCTGGGAAAAGTGGAGGTGCTGGCCCCTCCCAGAGGCCGAGCTCCAGGTTTTAAGCCATTTTACAGTTCAGTTGAGCTTGGGGAAAACCTTGGGGAGCCTTGCTTAGAAATTGACCATTTTTCTGGGCAGAGTGGGGTGCCAAGCTTCTACACCTGTCAGCCAAAGGGCTACTTAAATATGGAAAGGCATCTCTAGGGGGTACCCACGGCCGTGGGACTTTGGAATTCACTTGTCAGCTCTGGCCATGTCTCTGGCTTCTGGGGAAGAGACTCTAGCTTAGTTAGGTAAGGTCTTGGGGGAAGAAGAATTGCACCTCTTCAGTTTTGAGTGGCGACTGGGGCTCTCCTCTTCTCTTGCTTTTTTCCCACCTGTTAGCGAACACTTGTTTTCCTCCCTATGAAGGATTCACTATTCACTATGGAAATCGGGGAGGACTGGAAATATGGGGCGTGGCGGGGGGGGGGAAGAATCAAAGAAAAGGAAAGAAGGAAGAAAAACCAAAGAAAAAAGAACCAGATGAACCAAAGGTCTCTGAGGAGATCTGCCGTCCTTAAGCAGTTTGCCACAATTAGCAGGAGAAAGACAGATAAAAATATTTTTTAAGTGCTAGTGGGAAAACTCAGCCTGAGAAATCCCTCTATATCAAAGTGTCACATTAAAGTCTTTAGTTTTGTCCCCTTTACTTTAAAATAATTGCTGTAAGGGAGGAAGGGTCCCGGCGGAGTGAGTAATACCCTGGGTGGTGTTGGAAAAGCTAGGAGTGGTCAACTTGGGGAAGGGGTGTCTCCCGCCTTCAGGTTCTTCACCAGCCGGCCATTGCGCCTCCAAAACGCCGGCGTTAGTAACATCAAATCATGAAGGATCGCGTCCTTCTTTAATTAAAACGGAGAATCTTGGGAAAACTGGAGCCGATTAGCACAGGAAGAGTTGGTTCCCAATGTTTTATTTGGATGCGTGTAGGACACCGCTTGGAGAGTGGCAGGAGCTTATGGCTCACTCCAGAAGGGGCTGTGCATTAGCATCCTAATTCTGTGTTGTTGTCCACGGTGCACCTGGGAAACCTTACAGTCCAAACGCCCCGATGAGTAAGTCAGCTCGCTTCAGCTTCATACAAACGGGAGGAAAATCATTTAACCTCCTGATCTGTCGAGTAACCTCTTCAGGGTACAACTTTTATTTTACACGTAGCAATTACGAGATCACAAACCCCAACCGAGCCACCGGAGCGGGTTGGCAGAATCTCCAACCTGGGGGGATGGGGGGAGCGCAAAGCTAATAAAACTCCCAGGGTGCTGCAGCCCGAGGTGGGTAACAGCCGTGAGCGGAGGTGATCTCCAGTTGGGCAAAAATCCTGGAGCGACTTTGCTGGTCCTGGTTTGGTGGTTACGGTTCATTGCGAAAGGGATAATGATTTCTAATAAAATCGGACGGGGACGAAAGGCAGATAGTGGCGATTGTAGTAAGAGTGGGAGGTGGGGTGCTAAAAGTTGGTCCCCAGGCGCCGCCGCTGGTACCCTGCGTAGTACAGAGCTTTATCCAAAGCATCTTTGGCTAGCAGGACCCGAAGACAGGCAAAGGGGAAAGGGATGAAGTTGGGGATAGGGGCCGCTGGAACAGGGCTGGAGCTCTACGCAGAGTTGTTGGGTTTGCAGGCTGGCAAGCAGGCGTGTGTGTGCTCTGGGAGCAAGTTCGCAGCAAGAAGAGGCCTTTATACCTGGGTCGGAGCGGCCGGCGGCAGATTGTGGTCCTGGCGAGCAATTGGACTATTGTTGATATGCTAATGAGGCGATTAGACTGTTCAAGAGGAGCAGAGAAAGGGAAAAGTTTCTACCATTAGAGGGAGATCTCTGAGCGCACACGGGAGCGCTCTAACCCTTCTCTCCTCCTCCCTCCTCGCCCTTCTCCTCCTGGCCCTCCTCCTCCTCTACCTCCACCTCCTCCTCCTCCTCCCCCTTTCCTACCCTTCTCCTCCTCCTCGCCCTCCTCTCCTCCTCCCCCTCCTCCTCCTCCTCTTTTGCTCACCGCCCGCAGCCCGCACTTTGCGCTAACCCAGAGAGTAGCTCCGCTGGGGTGCGAGGCGCAGAGGGGGCAAATCCGATCACGCCGATCCATGAAAATGCTTTGGAAACTGACGGATAATATCAAGTACGAAGACTGCGAGGTAAGCGCGGCGCCGGCTCAGTCATCTTGCGGCCACAGGCTTGGAGATCGACCCTCCCTCTCCTCCTCCTCCTCCTCTCCACGCAGCTGGCTGCGAAATGCGAGTGGGACAAACTTAACACCCGCGCAGCTCCCAGCCCTTCAGTTCGCCGGAATAGCACGGGGGAAGACGCTGGAGATGGTGGACACGGATCTCGCTTCTTTCACTTTTGTCTTTCGAAGCCCGTGTCCCACTTTCTCCCCCCCTTTTTTTTTTCTGCTTACTTTTGGTTCTGCCTGAGAATGTAAGGAAGAGAGGAGCTTAGCTTGGGTTAAAAAAAAAAAGCTGGCAACTGGGCACGTGCCTGTGCACTCTGGTGTGTTTTGAGCAAGATCCTGGGGGTGCCTACAGTAACAGGAAGAAAAATAAAAGCATGTTCTCCCTTTCACTCCCTCTCTGACATTAGTACCCCTTTTTTCCCATTCATTCTTTCCTTTCTTCCTAAAGACATTCCCTTCTTGCATTTGGAGCAGGGCCCACACACTTCGCCCTGACCTGTAAGGCGGGTTCGGCTTGGGAGCCCTCACGTCAAGCCCTTGGTGTCACTCTTTAGCTTCTATGGTCCTTGAAGTTCTAAGCAATTTCTCCCGCCGAGCTTTGGGGTGGACACACCCCACGGTGGTGGTTGGGTGCGGGTGCTTTACCAGCCTCTGGGAGTCCGGAGAGGGGGGGATCCCCCCTTTACCTGCCAGTACTTAGCGGCGGGACCCTGAAATCCTAGGGCGAATACCGATCGTCTTCAGTTGCCGATAGTCTGCCGGGATCACAGAGGATTCTCCCTTGGGAATCCATTTTAAAACCCAGGGCCTCAGAGCATAACTTTTGGGATAGCCAGGGAGGCATGGAAAAAAAACCAACGGCTTGTGCGAGGAGAGAGGGTGACCTCAGCCTTGTGTTTTGTTTTTGTTTTTGTTTTTTTACAAACCCCACTGAAAGGAGCTGATGAGTGCGTGGTGTGACGGAGGGGTGGGAAGCCCGTGATTATCCAAATCTGTAGTAGCCTTGACTTTCCGCTGTTCTTTTGCTTTATTTCTTTTTTTCTTTTGGCATTCGGAGCTGGGGATTCCGGCTGAAACGTCTGCTCGCGGGCGCGCAGAGGCAGAAATTCTGTCTTCACTTGAAATCAGAAACTGGGTTTACGCGAAGGAAGTGTCACTCGCTCCCTCCCCTCCCCCTTTGCTTTTAAAATAAAGTGCTTTTTACGTCTTTCTCCTTTCCCGCTCTCCCTGTACTCCTCTCCATTCCCAACCTGGCGGATGGGACACCAGGTGACAGACATCCCCACAGACAAACATTCTCTGGGGGCTCCTGTGGTGTGCCGGGAGGGGCCCAGGAACCCCACGTTGGATCAGGCAGCTTTGTTTTCTAGGCTAAGGTGACTTTTGCCGGCAGGCCTAGGTTCTACTGTGACTCTTCAAGAGCAGTTTTTTTTTCCCCCTTAGGGGTCGGGGCTCCCTTCCCAGACTGATGCTTTTTCACTTTCTTGGAACCCAGAAGTCAGTTCGGGGTAAAAGCGCCCAGAATGGGAGTGTTAAGAACCATTGTGTAGCTGTACACACCAAAGGGATCTCGAGAATAGGGAGCGAGATGAACTTGAACCCCCCAGAGGGACTCTGGAGGTGCACGAGAGAAGGGTGGGAGAGAGGTGTGGTGGGATTGGGGTGGGAGAGAAGAAAAAAAAAAAAGTCTGGGCAATTTCAACACGTTTGGTAGCGGCGGGATAGCCAGCGCTGGAGCAGGGATTTCGGGTTTCCGAGCGGGCTTGGAGTTGTCTGATTTGGCTGAGGCTCTGCAGGGACACGCAAGAGGCGAGGTGCCGCTTGTTCCGACAACCAGGCGGGCAGACTAGCAGTGGCGACGCGCGGGGAGAGCTAGCCCTGTCATCTAGGGGGTGTCGGCGGGAGTGGCTCAGCCAGTCCGACGGGTTTGTGCAGGGAGCCAGGAGCCCTCGCCAGAGGCGCCCAGGCTGGGCCGCTTCGCGTCTGTGCGCGCCCGGGGCCGCGTCCGGGCTCGGGCTCCCGCTCCCGGAACCCGGTCCGGGGACCAACCGAGATCGGAGCAGCCGCTGCCGACGGGCACAGGGCTCCGAGGTCCTAGGGAAGGCGGCTCGAGACCAGGCGGAGGATAAGGGTTAGCGAAGCGGGCGGGTTGCTCCCAGGCGGGACGCCGGGCCATGGAGGAGCAGCGAGGCAGCGGGCAGCCGAGTCCCGAGTCCCAGGCCCCGCTGCGCAACAGAGAATCCCGCGGCCGGAGAGCGGCTGGAAGCACCTCCCAGGCGCACAACTCGGTGGGCAGCCGCCAGCGGGTCCCGGGAGCTCCAGCCCGAGGCGCGCGACCCCCGCTCCATCCCGAGGTCTGCCCTAGCCTTTTAGGTCCGATTGTCCTCCCTCGCTTCCTCT
>NW_022196913.1:45038358-45068933 GCF_008632895.1 Mastomys coucha | reverse complement strand
GCCCCCTCCTCCCCCTCCTCCTCCCTCTCTCCTGCCCTCCCTTCCTCCTCCCCGGCGCTCCCTCCTTCCTCCCTCCCTCTCTCCACTCCTCTCTCTTCTTGTCGCCCACACTTTCTTTCTTGCACACGCACGCAGACACATCCTCCCTCTCCGCGCTCTGGCCCCCTCGGCCTCCCTCTCTCGCCTTCTTTCTCTTTCACTTTTGCAGGCCCTGCAACCTTTTAAAATGTTGCCCCTTTGCTGTGATTCGCCAGACGCCGCTCCGCGGCCCCCCGCACGCTCGCCCGCTCCCTCCGTCGCTCGCTTTTTGTCTCTCGCGCTCCCTCTCCCCACCTCCGATTCGCTACACTGAGACTCCCGTCAATGACTGCATTGAGAGCCGGCTCCGGCGCGAGTTGCCTCTCCGCTTCACGCTCGATTTCCAGGCATTCTTCCCTTATTAAGTATTCGTGTAATATTAATAGTCATGAATATCTGCTATTAGGAGGCTCCAGGAACGCTGCCCAGCGCGGTTATTAGAAGCTGAAGTGAAGCCGGCGCTAAGGAAAGAGTGGGAGACACGGATTAAGGAACACGCGCGCGCGCGCACGCACACACACACACACACACACACACACACACACACTTTTTTCGTTTTTAGTTTTTTTTTTTTGTTTTTTGTTTGTTTGTTTGTTTGGCTTTTTTCCGTTGGTGGTGGTTTTTGCTTTTTGTTTTTCTTAAAGAGCTCTGAATCCTAACCGATCCCGGAAGGATAGAGATCGTGGGTTCGACCAGCTGAAGGCGCCGCGCGACTCGGTGGTACAAGTTCGGATGGATCCGAGCGGGGCTCCGGCGCTCGCGGGAGCGTCCGCGCAGTGACTGGAGTCCTGGGTGGCGCGGGGCTCTCGGCGCCTTTTGTGTGTGGCTCTTTCGGGCCTCGGGGCAGCCGGGTGCTCGAGGCGTGGTGGTTTTTGCTTTTTTTGCTTTTTGCTTTTGGTATTGTTGTTGGCTTTTTATTTTATTTTTTCCTCACCCTGACTGGTTACCCCAGACTCTTCGCAGATGTTAGTTCACAGTTTTTCAGCTATGGTGAGTCCCACCCCACCCCCAACCCTGTTTCCTTAGGAATTCTGTTCCAGAAACCCGCAGCCGAGAAACTGCCCGAGATCCTGAGCTTCTTGGCCAGGGTTCCTTGTGGACCTCGCCTTCCGTTTGCATTCCTATCCCCCTTTCCTCTTTTCTCTGGCTCCTTTCCATCCCCAAATCCAACGCGTCGCCACTGCCCCGTCCCCGCTGGACCTCTCCGCGCACGCAGACCTACCCCGCAGCTCTTTCCCTGGGCCAGTTTCTCGCCGGGTTCGTCTTTATTTCCTTGCGTCTTTACTTGCTCCAGAGACGCTCTCCACATCTGATGTTTAATCCGTCTGGGGGGTGGGGTGAAAGGCGCACCCCAGTGTGTCCCTAGCCTGGGGCCTGGCGGCTAAACCTCGGAAGGTTCCCGCTCTCTGGAATCCACTCCTGGCTTGCTTTGCAAATAGATTGCAATTGAGAAACCTAAAGTCAGGGGTTTCTTTTGCCCTTTGGGGCTGGGGTGGAAGGGGCGGGGGTCTCCGCCCCGGGGTGTACCTCTTTCTTTTAAAAAGAACCTGGTAAGACAGAATCTTTCTATTTTAAACCCTGGCTTGGCGTCCTTCACTCCCCATTCATATCATAAAAACGACCCTGTCGTTGTAAAAAGCCTTCTAACAGAGGAAGCGGAAAAGACAGACCCCCTCCCCAACTATGCAGTTAAAACCTTGAAGCTGGTCATTTAAACGTGTGCTTTCTTACGGCCTCTGCGTGAAACATGTTTCTATTTAAATAGTCATGAAATGGTAATAGTCTTTGAAGGTTTATGATTTTCCCCCTTCAAGATTAATGGAAGAGTAAACAATAATGCAGTGGCGGACAGGTTCAAATCCGGGAAAAGCAAAGGCCGCTTCTCCTGTTTAATATTTAGTGGCTATCTGAATTTTGCTTAAGGGAGGTTTGGTACTGCGGCTCTTAAGGGTTGTATTACAGGACACACTCTTTTATTCTCCTTCCGTCCTTTGAGAGGAAAGTCCAGGAGAGTCTACTGTGCCACTATATTTACATATTCTGATTTCTTTGCATTTTTTGGGGGGGAGGGGAAGGCCTGCTTCACTTCTTGGGTGTTTTCCAATATGAACAGTATAGTAGTTGATCCCCACTATTTCGGCGGCCTGCCCACACTGGGCTTGTGGAATGGATTTAGTAGTGTGGCCGAAACCCTGCGCCTCATTTCTTCTTTCCCTTTCCATCTTGCTTTCTTCCAGGACCGTCACGACGGCACCAGCAACGGGACAGCACGGTTGCCCCAGCTGGGCACTGTAGGTCAATCTCCCTACACCAGCGCCCCGCCGCTGTCCCACACCCCTAATGCCGACTTCCAGCCTCCCTACTTCCCCCCGCCCTACCAACCTATCTACCCCCAGTCGCAAGATCCTTACTCCCACGTCAACGACCCCTACAGCCTGAATCCCCTGCACGCCCAGCCGCAGCCGCAGCACCCGGGCTGGCCCGGCCAGAGGCAGAGCCAGGAGTCTGGGCTCTTACACACACACCGGGGGCTACCCCACCAACTGTCGGGCCTGGACCCTCGCAGGGACTATCGGCGGCACGAGGACCTCTTGCACGGCCCGCACGGGCTCGGCTCTGGGCTCGGGGACCTCCCGATCCACTCCTTACCTCACGCCATCGAGGACGTCCCGGTAAGAGGCGGTGCAGGCCGCGGGAGGGAACGCAGCCCTAGGCTCACCTGCCCTCTGGGAAGCTTCGTGGAGCCCAGGCCCGGAGGGCCTTGGTTTTCCTCAATAATAATTGGGGAATGAGGGTGAGCCTCGCTTAAACACCCGAATTCTGAAATTAAAAAGTAATTGAGAACAATGCATCCTGGAGATCGCTCAACAATGCCTGGGTCGCCACTTCCAACCGACACAAATAAATCAGGCGATTGTCACCCCTTCAGGTAGCTTCTCTCCGGGGCGGTAAACTGTGTGGATCGAGGGGGAATCTAATTCCACTGCTGAAAGTGTCCTGGGGGATGATTTCTCGCTGTTCTCGGAAAGAGGTTAAATGTAAACCTAGAGCTTCTTAAATGGGCTCACAAAGTAAAAGGAAAGTGTGGGAGACTTAAGGAAAGGTCCAGGAACCGGCTTATATAAGCATTAGTAAAACCTAGAAGTTATGCCTACCCTATCCTGATCAAAGGGACATAAGTAGCAAATCCAAGCACGGGGACATTAAAATGCAGCTTTCTTCTCTTCCTGGGGGTGCTAAGTGGTGACCTCATAAATCATTAGCTAGGTTCCCAACGCCTATCAGAATCTGCTACACTGCATATTCAATTAAATGTTTGGAGACTATTGGGTGCTGTGTGGAGTTCTAATTCAGTTATCAATAAATGCAGTTTAAGATGATTTCTAAATAAGCAAGGGCCTTAGCACATGAACTACTTAGAAGGTAACCCAGGCTATTGATAATTTGAAAATACTTTTTAAAATTAAATTGCAACCAGCATCTCAGCCTTGGCTCTATAAATTTATGGCTTTCTTACAATCTTCCTAAAACAAAATATATATGTGTATATATACAAATATATATATGTATACACACACACACACATATATGGCTTCTGTTAAAGGTGCTTTTCTTTGGAAAGGAAATGTATCTGGATGTGATTTTTGCTAAAATGCTATTTCAAATTACTACATCAAATATAGCAGTGGTATGTCTGTTGACAGTTTAATGATTACTGAATTAGATTGTAAGGAAAACGGGCCACATGAACTTACCTGATTGCCTGGCGGATTTAAAACATTCTTGAAGTTCTACAGGAAAATAGAAAATTTATTACCTCTCTCATTTAGCCTAGTTAATCACTGAAATTTGTTGGTTATGCTTAACGGCCTTGCAAGGAACACAGAAAGCAGGCGCTTGGTCCAATGCAACCAAGGCTTAGTAAACTGTGTGTGTGTGTGTGTGTGTGTGTGTGTGTGCTCTCCAGTGCATTTTACATGCTTTTAGAAAATGATCCTTAGTGAATTTGAGGCAATACTTTATATATATATAAAGTAATTTTGAATAGACCTAGAAGCTATGGTGATTTTAGAGAGTCTCTGAATTCTTTTCTTTGCCTGTTCTTTGAAAACAAGTAGCAAAATAATGTCTTAAGCTTCGGAGCTACCCTGCATTGGACATGAGTCTACTTTAGCAAAAATGTCCCGTGGCTGGTGGGGATTCTTGATACCTGTGTGGTAACTCTTTGTGGTGAAATTGGTCAGTAGGAGAAATTAACCAAATGATCACATGAAAGCAGGAAGCTCAGTGTTCTTCTCACCCTCCCCCACCTTTCAAGGGAAAAAAAAAATCTTTCAAAGAAATTTGGGTCAGGAAAAGGGTTGTTTTCAATTTTCTCATTGCTGTCACAGTTAACTTTTTAATAAGAATGACTGGTAAATATTTAAGAAAATGAAGTCGATGGTGAAAATTATTTAATCATTAATATCTCAGTGGGGTTTTAAACATTACAGTCTTCCCTGTATGGACAAGGTCTAGCTAGAAATAACAGAAATAAAAGTATTATGCCACACTACATTTACTTTATGGGTTTAGGGTGCATGCATAAAGGGATCATATTTCCCCATATAGTTAAAACACAAGAACTGCAGCAGTAGTCATTTCTGAACATTTCTCAATTTAATTATACTTAAATCCAGAAGCACTTTAGGCAAGTTACAAATGAGAGCATTGAGTATAATAAAACCTGTAATAAAGCAACTTAGTACCATCCACCCGGAATCATTGCGATCAGGCACAATTAACAGGAGCATAAATCCAAGACAGAATGGAAAATGTTCGAATCAGTATTATTGTTGGACAAAGACTAGAGAAGGAAGTAATAGTTTTTTAAATGGCAATGCCTGTGCTTGGTAACGATTGCGAAATCCTCTATCTCAGCAGCCCTGGTGCTAATTTGTAAACACAGCCAGACATTATATTGCCTGTCAGTTTCTGCATTAGAAAACATGATTTCATTTTACTTTCTAATCACGTTTGGATTCTAGCATACACATATACCCATCCATCTGTGTGTGTGTGTGTGTGTGTGTGTTTGAGAGAGAGAGAGAGAGAGAGAGAGAGAGAGAGAGAGAGAGAGAGAGAGAGAGAGAGAGAGACACGGGTGGTGGTGGGGGAGACCCCATACTGCTACTGGACAACAGGAGAGCAGCCTTAAAGGGTTTTTGTTCCTACATTAAAGGGTTTTTATTTCTACATTCCTGCCATATCTACTGCAGGCAGCAGTCTTTTAAAAATTATTTCTAGCTTTCCTTAAGTGAAGATGTGTCTCGTGTGTGTGTGTGTGTGTGTGTGTGTGTGTGTGTGTGTGTGTGCTTTGTCGAATTACCTACAGGGTTTCCAACAGTCTGCTATTCTCCCGCCCCTGTCCTTTCTATTGTGTTTCTTTGGCTTTGGCTGCCTCCACACTGGGATCCCTGAGGTCTCAAGCTGCTGAAAGGTGCCACACTAAAGCTAGGTGCATTTCTAAAGGTTGAACTGACTGAAAAAAAAAAAAAAGATTTGGAACTCCAGAACTTCATTTGATTTTCAAAGAAAGTTTTATTCCCCATCCCGTCCTCTTCTACGTGGATTATCTGACTGGGGGTTGGGGGGGAGAAATGGGCCGTGGGTGTACAGCGAAACCTCTTGAGTTTTAAAGCTCCAAATTCAGTAAGCCTCAAGATAAGATGTTTATATATAAATGTCATGGGGGAGGCAGAGGGAGCACTCTCCTCCTCCACTCTCCCCTCCCCCACCTTGCAGCGAATATTCATTTCCTTTTGTTTTGATTATACACTTACATTCATGTGTATCCTTTTGTTGCAGCACGTAGAAGACCCGGGTATTAACATCCCAGATCAAACTGTAATTAAGAAAGGTAAGCCATTTCCTTCTGCATTCCAAGCATGTCCTTACAGGCAGAGTGCTATTTAAAAGAACTTACAGAACTGTATTTATTTTTTTTCAAATAGGATTTCCTAAAGGCTCAGAATTAGCAAATAGATAGGCATAGAAGAACAGTGCTTAAACAACCAGCTTTCAGGATCTTGGTAATGGCAACAGGCTAGCTTTGTTCTAATCTGGATTTCAGCATTGAGTGCAGTTTAGTGATATTTGCACAAAGTGAAATGTGCAATAGTTGACCTGATTTGGAAGTGCCATTTCAATTTGGAAATAGTCTCATAGTTAATTAATTGTGTGCAGTTAAAGGCTATGAGGGTTAAAAAGTGTATCAAGCTGAAATAATACAAATAATTTAATATTAATAAAAAAGTCAGATTGGAAAAAAACGCACTCTATAAGGGAAAGAACTTTCAAGATCTCTGATTTAGTTTCTAGTCTCTTGATTGAGTTTCAAGGCTTTAAAACTTGAATTAGGTTAGCAAAAATTTAGTTTTTGGTTAAAATTAGCATCTTGAAGATGCTGCTGTTGACCTATGTATATAGAAAAGAAATGGTTAGAAAGATGTTATGTAATTTGCATGGGTTTATTATCTGCATTGTGCTTTGTGTGTAGAAATAAAGTTTCTTGTATTAAATGCAGCAGCAGTACTTTTGTTGTTATGGTGGAAGGCACTTCAGGGTTCTAGGCACCACCAGAGGTCGATGCTAAATAAAACTGTTCTCATTTCTAACCCCAAATCAGTGTATTGTTAGCTAGTTTAAAGTTTCATTTTTGCATCTGTGAAATCTTTGTCATATCAAATTAGATGTGTAAGGGATAAATCTTAAGAGATACTCTTTCCAAGTCGACATGATAATTGGCTCTTTTATTAGTAATCTCTCTCGAGTTCGTTTAACTCCTATTGTCTCTATTAGCCTCCCCAGAGCTATTAATGTCACAAGTGATCTATCCAAAACCTAGAGCCCCTCACCTCCCCATACTAGAATATCCCCATTTACAACAAAACAAAACAAAACAAAACAAAACATGAGAGGCACTATGGTGAGACTGTGCATATTATTATTATATGTCTCCGTGTGAAATTTTAAGATACTAACGCATTGAACTTAGATGGTTGTGGATGCATCTGAATTACATTGGTGTTAAGAAATGAACCCCTCGTTTTGCTAGTCTTGAATTTGTTTTCTAACAATGGTAGATCCAACAATGAAGAGCTTATGGTTTTAACTGATTATATATCCTAACTCCCACCCCTTTGAAGGGGCTTAGACAGACAGGGTTCATTTAGTATTTGCTCAACAAAAGGATGCATTCCTAATGTTCAAGTGTAGGGCCTATTCTTGAGTCCCGTTCATGGGCTTGGAATGATCTCCAAAGCCCGAGTGTCTTTCAAATGGAACATAAGGGTCTATTGATGAAAGGACCGACGTGTAGTGTGTGACAACAGAATCCACCACTTGCTAGCTAACTGAAATGTTCGTTTACTGGCTGCTGCAGCCATCGAAACTGCTGGTTTTAACAGCAATTTCTATCGGGACCGAGCTTTTCGCCTGCAAAACCTCGACTACACCAACCCTGTCTCGGGATTGCACATAAAACCCGTTTGTTGTCTTCCTTAAACCCGAGCATCACTCCGGAGCCCTCTGAGAGCCCAGAGGCTCGCGACAGCATCAGCCATCTCTAGGCAGCTTGCTGCAAGGGTCAGGGCAGGAAGCCGCCTCGGGATTCTTGAGCTGAGCAGCGCTCAGTCGGTCCGCACCCCACACGCGCCCGCATCTGTCTTCGCAGGCCCCGTGTCCCTGTCCAAGTCCAACAGCAATGCTGTCTCCGCCATCCCTATCAACAAGGACAACCTCTTCGGTGGCGTGGTGAACCCCAACGAAGTCTTCTGTTCAGTTCCGGGTCGCCTGTCGCTCCTCAGCTCCACCTCGAAGTACAAGGTCACGGTGGCGGAAGTACAGCGGCGCCTCTCACCGCCCGAGTGTCTCAACGCGTCGCTCCTGGGCGGAGTACTGCGGAGGTGAGGCCCGGCCCCGCCCCGCCCCGCCCGGCCCCGCCCCTCCTCGCCCCTCCTCGGGAACGCGGCCCCAGTGCGCCTGCGCTGGGACGGTAGCGGTACTGCACGCAGGACGAGAAGTGGGCGGGGAGGAAAGAGTGGCGCTTTGTGGGCGTGGCCGGGGGGGGTGAGGCTACGCGCCTGCGCACTCGGGGGACTCCGCTTTCTGCAACACGCAGGCGCAGTTTTCTCCATTTGGGGCTCAGTCCCAGTCTTGGCAGCCGTGGGGCGCCGTGCTGCTGCCTTTTTCCTGGTTGCGCACAGGTTACAAGCTCAGAAAAAGCTTCTGGGCTCCATGCTTTGCCTTACCACATTGTGGGGTCTTGAGTGGAGATTTAACAGACAGGTTTTCAAGTAAAGGAAGAGAGGGACTTCTGCTTGCTGCATGCCTCCCATCCCTGGTTGCTGGCACTTCCTGCCAGAAGGCACCCCCTACCCGGACCGGAGGCTCTAACTTTTGACGTTCTGATTTGCTATGATGTGTGACAGGCAATGTGCAGGGTACATTTCCAGTTTCTGTTCATTATATGTAGACGCTTAGGGACTGCATCCATTAACACAGGAATCTCACCTCTGAAGCGAGTGAGTCCTTTTTTCACAAGGGCCAGGGAGGTAGATTCTAAAGAGAGAAAAGTCTCGGAGCCAGTTGTGTTCTAAGGGTTCTGTCCAATGGTGTGAGTTGTGGGACTCGTGTTAAATTTGGCCAAATAGTATGTCTCTTACTCTCCTCTCTACAAAAGACCTGTAATTCATTGTCTAACTTTATTCCTGCATCATAACCGTCAGTTGGTGGGTACAGCCCACCTACATACTCTAAGAGGGGTTTGCAGAGTTAATACCAGCAACTCTCTTTAGTTATCTTTTACTGCCACAGATCTTCCTCTGCCCTCTGCTTTTTCCTCCCCTTCCCCCACCCCCGGTATCGGAGAGTGCTTACCTATGGGAGTATAATCTAATCCACACAATTAAAGACCCACTTGAGTAGGGAATAAAATCTGAAATTAATTAATTTGCTGTATTATTTAAACAATTTATCCTAACCACTTTCCGATTATGGGATTCTATTTAGACATCTATTTAGAAGTGCCTCCATTGTCTCTGAAATCAGGGAAATTTTTGAAGGCTGATATCCAGCCATCAGCCTTTTGACATTTCCAGTTATGCTCCTGACATGGTGTATAAACAGTTGGCGAGGTGCAGTTCCCATTGGGACCAAAGCCAGGACATGAAATGAGAGCATGATGATAACTTTGGTTACTGGGAACAACTTAACAGCAGGTCTTGTGAAGGCAATTTAAAGATCCCACTGGGCTTTGCTGTGATTGTAGCAACAGGGAAAATAACACAGTTATCAGTGGACCTCAAGAATACCTCCAACTTTAGCAGTCAGAACTGTGTGTGTGTGTGTGTGTGTGTGTGTGTGTGTGTGCGCGCGCGTGTGTCTTCTTCAGAGAGATGAAAATGTGAAGCTCCCAGCCTGTCACAATAGTCACAATGACAAGTGAACACAGTGTGTGCTTCACAGTTTAACATGCCTTTATCTCCCATCATCTTTCTGTACAGTTCCTTCTTGCAGTTTCTTCCCCTGCCTTGGGACTAGGCCCCTCAGTTTTTAAGAATACATTTTAAAAGGTGTTCAGAATGACTTTGATGGGACACAGAGAAAGTCAATATTTTCTACATCCCCCACCTCCCCATGTTTCTGAAACAGAGCGAAGTCTAAGAATGGAGGAAGATCTTTAAGAGAAAAACTGGACAAAATAGGATTGAATCTGCCAGCAGGGAGACGTAAAGCTGCCAACGTTACCCTTCTCACGTCACTGGTGGAAGGTAAGCAGATCTACTTGCTAACTACAAGGGGACTGTCAACCTGGGGGGACAGATAATATTTAGTAGCCGGAAGCTGGAGTGTGTTTTGTGTCCTGTGGTGGTTTCACCTTTCCGTGGAATATAACTAGAAGTGAACAGAACGTGGAATGCCAAGGAAAAACAAGAAACAAAACAAAATAAAACAAAAGCTCCAAAGCCTGTTTATATAGACTCATGTCTGTATGTTCTTCCTCTGTAAGGCAGAGTCACTTCACCCTCCACAGATCTGACCTAAACAGTGCACAAATTTAAGAGCTCCACATTCTCCAAGTTCCTGTCTTCTTGAAAGAACTCAGCAGTAAATCACTTAAGTTATTCTGACATCTGCATTTGAGAAATGCGTGACCATTACTTCCTGAATTAATTTTGGAATCTCTGACCTGCATCCTGATTTAAGACTGTCCTGAAAGCTCAGGGTTAAAAGCCCTTGTAGGTTGTTGGTTTTGATCCATATACTTCCTACCTCTTGTTTCCATTGTGTGTCTTCTCTCCAAGAGGGGAAGAAAAACGAGCAATTTTAGAATTTGGATTGTTTGATACAGAAAGAGAAGAAACAGACTCATTGTAAAAGAGTTTTTTTATGCCATTTTTTTTCCTTTTAGCACACACACACCCTTCTAAAGTCCTTAAAACAAAAAGCCATCCTGGCCAGTTCTCCAAAAGCTGTCCCCAGAATCTGCTCACTCACATTCCTGCTTCCTAGATTCCTAACTTCTGTACTCAGTTCATTTAATGTTGGGAATCAGGGCTGGGATGGATGCTTAGCTCTCCTTTGTGTCTTGTTGTATTTCACATTAATAGAAAAATAAGAAGATGGTGATTTATTCCCATGCAGATTTAAAACTAGTCACTTATATTTTAATGAGGCATAATTTATTTGCATAGTGCATGGGGGAAATATTGCCATGGAATCTAAGAATTCCAAAGTTTCTAGAAAACATCTGAAACAATGTTTTTGAGGAGGAATTCTAGGATTTCTGGGTGTTAAATGGTGTTGAAGGTGGTGACAATATAACTTTAAAAAAAAATCTATTGTTTAGGGCCAGAAATTCAAATCCAGCAACATTTTGTTAAAATAATCATAGAGACCCCACCATTCATATTGTACTCCCCAAATTATATGCCAGGAAAGCGGTGGTGGAAGCTGAGGGTGGAGTGTGAGTCGTTGTTCTGGGTCTGGGGGCTGAGTGATACAGAGGGGAGGCAGTTTCTGGAGAACTGTTATTGTTTGTGATCCGCTCCATTTTATGGAAACAAGCTCTGCGGAGAGGGCTTTGATGCTCTAATTGGCGCATGCGTTCTTCCGGAGCTGGAGCTAATGGCAGGAAGCCCTGCAGTAAAAACCAACTGGTTCAGGAAATTAAAACCAAAGATTCGAAAATCAACAACACAGACAGACTCAGTGGAGTGACCCTCAAATCCTCTTGGTTAATCGGCTTGGATGAAGAGATAATTGTATGTGATCAAGTTAAAATGTAAACTCTCTCGGCTGTTCCCTTGTTGAGGAGCTCAAGGAGTGATTAGGAAACGCCACTGATGGGCGTGTGGATAGGTGTGAGGGTGGAACAGGGCAGCCATTTTCAAACAGTAGGTGAGGAACCATTAGTCGGGGATGGGTGGGGGGTGGGTGGCCTTGTGAGCCGGCTTGGCACGTTTGCTGATAGGTTTGTTCTCTAGATCTCATAGAGAAGAAGAAAAGTCTAAAGAAAGAAAACCAGTGGTTTCTCTTCCTTCCAACTTTTGGTGAAGAAAGTTAAAGGGAGTTGGGTGTGGAGAGGAAACTTTGATCCCAATTCCGTGGTTCTCTGGCCCTCACTTCCCTCCTCCACCTCTTGCCAGGAGAAGCCGTCCACCTAGCCAGGGACTTTGGGTACGTGTGCGAAACTGAATTTCCTGCCAAAGCAGTAGCAGAATTTCTCAACCGACAACATTCCGATCCCAATGAGCAAGTGACAAGAAAAAACATGCTGCTGGCTACAAAGTAAGGCATTTACCTCTGCAGGGTCTGGGCTGTTCACTGTCAAAAGAAACGAAAAATTATCTCATGCTCCCCCCCCTTGTTGATCAGCTTTGTTGTGAATACTGAAATCAGGGTACCGATGTCTAAGGGAGCGCAGTCTGAAGCAGAGAGGAAACGGAGTGGGATTGTCAGTGTGTTTTCTGTGTTCTTTCTCTATCACAGAAAGACATAGACAGAAAGGCCTGTCTCTTTCTGTGTTAACTTTTAAATGAAAGCGGATGTGCGTGGTTTGCAGCCATGGGTTTCACTGAAAGAGTATGGATTTGTTTTTCAGAAAAATCAGAATCAAATCCTCACAGGTCTACCAACCAGGCTTGCCTAGGTCTTCTCTCTATCACTGTGTTCTGAAAGGCAAAGGTTAAGCTCAGGCCTACAAAATGTGCCATCCAGAAACAGCTCTACTTTTTACCTCGAATCCCAGTTTCCAACGTCATCATCGTCTTCTTCTTCTTCTTCTCCTTCTTCTTCTTCTTCTTCTTCTCCTCCTCCTCCTCCTCCTCCTCCTCCTCCTCCTCCTCCTCCTTCTTCTTCTTCTTCTTCTTCTTCTTCTTCTTCTCCTTCTTCCTCTCTCTCTCTGTCTCTCTCTGTCTCTGTCTCTGTCTCTCTCTCTCTCTCTCTCTCTCTCTCTCTTTCACACACACACACACACACACACACACACACAAACTCAGAGACAGAGTTACACAGTTATACTACAAGTTTTAGCTAACCGGCAAGCTGTCTTGTCATCTGAGTTTCAAGATGGCCGAAGTTATATTCCCATAGGTGCCTGGGCTGAATTGACTTCTCTAGGTTGGAAAGAAAATGACTGTCTTGTTCTGTTTGTTGGAAATGAAAAGACTTGTTTAGATGTCCTCAGTTCTCAATAGCTGGTGTCACTGAAGGGCACTGCAGCAGAGAGTTAAACAGAGAGGCTGAAGCCTGTGTGGGACAGTTTCTGGCCTAGTGGTAGGCTTCCTCACCCTGGTCCCCCATGGGCTGTAGCCGCCTCAGGAAGGCCTCTGCTGGTGTTGGCTTCCAGGACCAGACAGACTTCCTGTGTGCTGAGCTTACTTTCTCTATGGCTCCCCACCTTACTGAGACAGTGTCTGTCACTGATCCCAGAACTCACTATTTAGGCTAAAATGGCTACCTAACAACCACTGGGATCCCACTCTCTCTCTCACCCAGCATTGGGGTTAAAGACATAAACCTCCAAGCTGGATTTTTACATAAATTCTGGGGATCCAAAGGCAGATGATCCTCATGTGTGTGGTCAAGTGTGAGTTCTCTCCCAGGGGCCTACTGTTGTTTTTAAAAAGCAAAATTTGCCTGTCTGCCTAAACTCAAGCCTCATCTGGTTTGAAGGTGAACGAGAGGAGACCCCATTCCACCAGCTTTTATTGTGGTTCCTTTAGGGGTGTGGGGAGCAGGGTCTGGTGATATTTTGAAGAACAAGTTTGACATTTCTAGAATACTGAAGAGGGATAAGCCTCACAGTGTGTTTTCAACTTCCGGTGTAACTTTTCTTTGCCCTCCTTCAGCCTGTGAAATGTTTTCCTGTGTTCAGGGTGTTTGGTGTGAGAAAGGTGTAGGCAGAAGTTTGTCAGGTCTGAGGGTTTGGGGGTGGGGAGAGAAGGGGGGTCTTTTTGAAGTAGGAAGGGTATTATTCATTTAAGGGAGGAGAGTTGGTTTAGAAGTGACAAGCTTTATTCTTCTGAGTGGCTGGCCTTGGGTCCTGAGGGGGCAGAGGTGAGCTGGGTGGCAGAGGTAACTAACTTCAGGGAGCAATGGTTTCTCACTGCCACCAAGGCCTGATGGGAGTTTTCACTTCTTTCTCTGTTCTGCTGCAGACAGATCTGCAAAGAGTTCACTGACCTGCTGGCTCAGGACCGATCTCCCCTGGGGAACTCGCGGCCCAACCCTATCCTCGAGCCTGGCATCCAGAGTTGCTTGACCCACTTCAACCTCATCTCCCATGGCTTCGGCAGCCCGGCGGTGTGTGCAGCGGTCACCGCCCTGCAGAACTATCTCACCGAGGCACTCAAGGCCATGGACAAAATGTACCTCAGCAACAACCCCAACAGCCACACGGACAACAGCGCCAAAAGCAGTGATAAAGAAGAGAAACACAGAAAGTGAGGCTCTCCTCCCGCCCCGCCCCCGCCCGCCTGCCTCACCGGCCAGCGTCCCCCACTCGCCCCTCCCCCACCCGGCAGGTGACAGCTCCGGGACCAGCCACTCCTACTGCTGCTGCTACTCTGCGCTGCCGCGCCGCCCCTCGTCCCCGGAGTCCTCCGGATTGCTCTCTCGACTGCCAGTGGGGCAGCCGCTGCTCAACTCAGCGCCTTGCCTCAACTTCCCCATCAGCACCAACACCCCCTTTACCCTCGTGTGGAGCCTAAGAGAACAGAACAGGTCGTGAAGCCAGCAAAGAAAAGTTCTGTCGCGTTTGTGAACCTTTTTTTTTTTTTAAATCAAATCAACAACAAACATTAAAACTTTTTTTTTTTTAAAAAAAAGGACGTTAAAAAATTTAAAAAGTATATGAGCTTCATGGGACTAACTCATCGCCTTCCCTTGCGTACTTCAGATTGTAGCCATACTTAAAAAAAAAAGGCAAAGAGGATAATGACGTTTTTTATCAGTATTGTGAATAAACTTGAACACAAATACAGAAGTTCTATGTCCTGTCTTCAGTTGTAGAAGTTGTCTCTTCAAGGCACAACCACCCACTTGAACTTCCTCTGATGACACAATCCACAATTCTATAAGGGAATCAGTGTTCACGTCTTTGTATATATTTATTTATGTGTAATTTAATGGGATTTGTAAATATGGTGAGTCTGTTTTAAACCTCTTTTATTTATCTGGTGATCTCGTTTACCTCCTGTTTAGTGGGCTTTGGATTGTCCCTATTAGTTCTTCATGTAGTTTTACTTAGAAATCCAAGGTTTGGGTAATACCCCCGCCCCCTTTCTGGAATTCATGGATTTAGCCCCGTGGTAGCATGTTAAACGATGATAATGAAACAGCCGAACAAAACATTTTTTAAGGTAAAATAAAAATTTATATATAATTAGTATTACATTTAGCTTTTCATTGAACTGACAGGGAAAAAAATCAGTGATATTGGGACACTGGAAAAAATTTCTTAAACTGGAGTGATTTGATAATCCTATGGTATCATGGGGAAAAAAATAAAGTTTATTTGAGTTCACTGTCCTCCCTTAAAAGTGTCCTCTGAGCAATAAATGAATATTGTTTTTAAACCAAGGGTTAGGGATCTCTCCCTCTCTCTCTCTCTCTCTCTCTCTCTCTCTCTCTCTCTCTCTCTCTCTTTGTTCAACTTTAAGCATTTGGGACCACCTGGCATTCTGTGTCTTCACTGGCCACATTGGAAGCAGTTCTAGCTGTACTGTGTTGAGTTGCTCTGGCAGTAGCCTCTATGCCTGTCAATGTATCATAGTCCTTTGTTGCCCAGATAAATAAATATTTGATACGCTTTATGTCGATTTTTTTTTTTATTCAGTGGCTGTCTTTACCCAGGCGTATTTTTGTTCTTGGCAGTATTTTTTATTCAGTATGGTTACAGTAATTGAGTTTAACTCTCCCTTGGCAATTGCTCTTTGCAATAAGCAGCTGAACCCATTGCTTCCCTCAAGTATAATAAAAACTTACTTTCAACTTGGAGTTCAGAGCAGGGTATCATTTAGATATTCCACTGAGTCTGTATTCAGACAAACGACCCAATAAAGCTCGATGTATTCTTTTGGATAAAAGATTGTTTGTACTGCTAAAGGAATGACATACTATTGCTTCCTGACTGGGAGCATTAACTTTATTATTAAAAATAAAGTTTTATTTTATTTATGTTGATCCTTTAGGTTTTCATTTGCATTCTGGAAGCCAAAATATTAAACCCTCAGAATTAAACGTTAGAAATGACAGATCCAGGGGTGAGAGAACTAAGAACAGAAGAAGCCCTCCTTCCTGACTGACTCCAGAATCTGTCTCAGAAGAAACTGAAATCCAAATGATTAGTTCATTAGTGCAAGGAAGATGGCCATTTCAGTCTTGTAGGCTTTTATGGCTTAAGCTAACTCTCATTTTTCTGGGAGGAGAGAAAGGGAAGGTGGCAGAAATATACATGGAACACAGAAAGAGAGGCCAGATGCCTCATTTGCTTTAATATTTCATCTAGAGATGAATTCAGTACTGGAGCCAGAAGAGGGGAGTGGCAAAGTGGGTGGATCCCTAGAATCTTTGACCCCCCCACCCCCACCCAAAATGCAGGCACACCCAAACCCCTTTCTATCTTCACTGGCTCCTCCCAGGACCTTTTAGAAACACAAAAGTCTCCAAAGCGGACCAGAGAGGGTGGGGGAGGGCCGCCCCTATTTGTCTTCTTCAATAACAGGACTGCTCAGGGGAAAGGAAGGGCCTTCCTGCACAGGAAGATGGCGAATTCAGAGCTTTCTGTAAATGGAAATTGTAATTCTATGCCTTGGAAGTAAGGTGGCTTTTTATTTTGATTTAACAAATGGCTTTGTTATTGTTATTATTATTTTAACAAAGAAATAGAGGTTGGCTAGCTGGAAGGCTTAAAGAAAAGCTGTGCAGGTAGGCATGCTGAGAAGGGCTGGACTTGTGGTCCTGGGCTTTGCGTGCCGTGCCGGAAGACTGAGAAGGCAGAACATCCCTGTGTCCCTCTGCAGCCTTTCCCCTTCTGATTTCCTTATGGAAGGCAGTGTAAAATCAATCTCCAACAAACCAACAAGAGTTGGTGGAGTCTAAATTCTATTTTCCAAAGCCAGAGAATTCATAACAATGGTAGGTTAAGAAAAAAAAAAGGAGAGAGAGAGAGAGAGAGAGAGAGAGAGAGAGAGAGAGAGAGAGAGAGAATTCAGATGGAAAGTGTATTCTCAGAACGCAATGCAGCAATTGTTTTTTAAAGCGGTTATTTATTATTTCCTAGAGAGACTGGTTAACTGTAACGTAGATGTAATAAAATAATGAGGCGAATGAACCCTAACTGTACATACTGTTGACAGAAATGAAATGCACATATCGTCGTAGCAGGTGAAGTGAAGCATTGTCTATCAGGACTGTTTTTCTTGGCTGCATCTCAGATTGTGGGGGGTGGGGGGGGGCGAGGATCCTAACCTCAGGCACAATAGCATTCATAAACAGCCATACATTGCCGATCATTCTCCAATGACACATAAATACTCATTTTAAAACGAAAACAATCTTATTAAATACCATTCATTCATATCTGGATTTACAGATGCTTGTTACATTGGAAAACCTGAACCCAATATAATCTTTGCATCCCAAGAAAGATGGAAAGGAGATACTGGCTGGAACAGGACAGGATAAAAAATAAACAATGGTTTTTCAAATGCAGAGAATCAGTGATTTTTATTCTGTGGTTGGCCTCATGATCTTGCCACTGTTTTTAAACAAGACAATTAAAAGGAGTTATGTGCATTTTAGGGGAATGGGGTGCAGGAGGTGATTATCAAAAATATGTTTTTAGTTCAGCTAACCAAAAACTATGTGAATTTTGGCTTTTTCCTGTTGTAACTGATGTATAGTCTCTCAAACATGTGGGGGTTGCTTGACAGGTCAGGTACTTATATGCTAACAACAAAGATTCTCTTTGGATTAAACCAGATCAAGGTATATGGTTGAATTATAAAGATGCTCACCAGGCTATGCTAATTACCACACCCAATTCTTATGGAAACACAACGTTCTTTTTAGGAGGCTAGTCAGAGAAACCCCCTCTTAAACTTCAACACTCTTTAAAAATCACAATCCAACCCACTCCTCCCCAAAATCGAATATTAATACGATTTGTGTTCTTGATGGAACTACCATCAGGACCGCAATGCCCCGCAGCTGAAATAATATTTAAAATAGAAGGGATTTGACATTTGAGAAGTCAGTGGCTTGAAATACCCAGTTGTACTTAGCTAATTCAGTCCTTAACCTCTGGTTTCAAATAAATCAATTACAGTCGATTCCACTCCAGTTCAGAAGTGCACAGGGTTTTAGTTAATTGAATACATTTTATTCACTTGCTAGGAATATTCATTTATCAAAATTCCAAATTTAATGTACATTTCTTTACAACTCAGGTTATGTTAGACTGACCAATCCCCCAAATCCGTCTTAAAATTCAAATTCTATATACTCTGAAAAATAATGCGTTACTGTTTTTTCAACCCAGAGTATGTTCACAATAATTCTGTGTCAGTCAGGAGAGTTCCCTCATAAAGAAGAAAAAAAAAAGTCATGTGGTCATTAGCCTTGTTCTAAGTTTAAATAGGTTAAAAATAAAGCTGGATTAATTCATTTTTAAAGTGTAGACTTGAAATTAAAAAAAAAAACAATAATAACCTGCATGGTTTCTATTAGAGATTTACTTTGCTGGACAGGTGCATAGTACTTTGTGGTCTTAAAGCCACAGGCTACTTTCTTGACTCCAGCTCTTCCTTTGCCTCCCACCCTAGGGCTTTTTGGAAGTGCATGAATAAATAGGAACAGTTAAACAAAGCAATACAGTTGCATGTGCCCAAATGAAGTTGTGCTTTAAGCAGATATTGATGTATGCAGTGTTTTATATTTATTGTTTGCAGCATCCTGCTGGCAGCCATTTACTCTTTGGAAAGGAAAGGGGTTAATTAGCGTCATTATCAATCACTAATGCTTGCCTAACGTGTCCAAAGAATAATCAAGTTAGAAGAGGGCATGAAGCCAACAGCTGCTTCAGCCCAGTTACAGATCTTTTAAGCCACTCAGTGATGGGGTGGAGGGGAGGCTGAGTTGGGAAGAATCTTCATTCTTCCTGGGTAAAAGGGCTATAAAAATCAGGTCAACTCACTAGAGATAGAGACAAAACTAGCACCACCAATAAGCAGCATTTTCATCCCCTGGTTTAACAGATGCAGAGATTGCAATTGCTACTCTGACACAATTGAAATTTGCCCTTTTTAAATTTGATTATCCAAAGTGGAGACTTGAAGAAACAGATTCATGTTTCCCTATTGTTAACTGCTGGGTGGGAAGGGGAGAAAGGAAGGAGGGAGAGAGAAAAGATAATCTAGGAACACAAAAGTCAACTCCAAGTATCAGTCAACCACTCCATCCTAGGAGAATAACATCACCGAGCAAGTGACAACATCTGTTACCCCTTTGCATCCTGTCTTAGAATGTGTTGGATTATCTGTCCTTGTAACTTTCAACAAACCATTTTTTTCCTATACTCAACTTGGCTCAATAGCTAAGCTGTATAAAAGATGTCATCTCAGCTTCCTGTTCTGCTTAATGACTGTCCTCTCTTTGACCCACCTGGGACTAGAAGGCATTCTCCTCTCAAGGGTATTCCTTCTAGGAGAAGCTCATCTTTAATAACACTTAGGACCAAGTTAACCATGAGTCAGAACTAAACGTGTCATTAATGATCAGAATTGAGTTAATTGCCTCTGATGGTAGGGATGGACTAGGTCAAGACAGGCAAGTTATAGACAAGGAGGCAGTACAAATGAATGAAACAGTGTGTGGATATAGACCAGACACATTTCCCAACCCAATCATGCATGCTATCTCCTAAGACATAATTGACATTTTTAGTGATGGACTGCAGGGTTGTCTGCGGAGTGGAGAGACTGTGCTGACATTGAAAGCTGAGCAATTCAGGTATGTGAAGAGTTCACAGGCTTAAAACAAAAAGTCTTGCTGTATATAAAAAGGGAGGGAAATGGATACCAGGATGAATTGGGGAGGGTCGGGTCGGGTCTCAGAAACAAAACTTTGTGTTATCCACATGCAAGGTTGTGCTTGTATTTTGTCTTGCACGGCAGGAAGGGAGCAGAGGCAGCTTAGTTTTCACAGAGCAGGTTTCTTTCTGAACAAAACAGCAGTGCTTATGTGGCTGAAGTGAGCTGTGGATTGGCAGAAAGCTAAGGAGTTGAAGCTTCCATACTTAGGGCAGGCTCTCCCTCCTGGCCCCTACTGGTAAGTCGGATGATCCTGAGCTTCATGGATTGATTTTCCATTCCCATGTTATGTCTTAGGAATAGGGATATTTCCAATCGCAAAAGAAGGGTTGTCTTTTCCATCACCTTTTCTTTTTCTAAAGTGGCTCAAACCATGCTGTGATCTCCTCTATGGAAATAAAGTTTTTTTTTTTTTTTTTTTTTTTTTAAAGCTGAGGGGGTAACTTGGTTTTAAAGCACTTGACTAGTGCTAGGTGTACTTCTGCAACCCCTCAAAACCAAAACCAGACAGTGACAACCTCCTGTCTTTTGAGTTTCAGTAGCAATTTTAAACACAAATGGTCCAAATGAGAGCAGCCAGCCCCTGACTGATCCCATCCACGAAGATCCAAGTCGATTCAGATTCCCAGCTTCTACCTGGGCCACTGTTTTTGTCTTGGAACGAGTACTCAGAACTCTCTAGATCATCACTCTTTAAAAATCCAACGTGACCTGGGGATATGGAACACACACACACACACACACACACACACACAGAGTCAAACTAAATTTAGCCAATACAGTTTAAAATAATTTTTTTTTCCTGAGGCACCGAGTTAATGCTAGGATCAAATTTCCGTTTGCTTTGTCAGCTACCAAATCCTATTTCAGGATGCCCCTTGTCTTTTTTGGAGCCCCAAGTCTGAGCTGCACTTTTGTCTACAGCAGGGAATCGGCCTGGGAGGAGGTGGCGGCGGCAGCGGCGCCTTGTGCACCCCCTGACGAGGTTTTATCCAGCCTTCCAGGGACCTGGCTTACTGAAAAGGCAGTTCTTCTGCTGAAGTCACCCCACCCCACCCCACCCCACCCACCCTGCTTAGAGCCCCTGGTATTATTGGGAGCTATTCACAACTTGATTTTGTTGGCCTAGAGATGGAGGCGCAGCACCGGTGGGAGGGAGGTTTGAGTCTTACTTGGGGTGCCCATGGGACTAGGGAGAGACTATGTTGGGGCTCCGAGGGCGGCTAGAGTTAAGGGAGTTCTGGGCGGTAGCCACTGCCACCTGCATCCAGGTTAGATTCAATTAAACTGAAGCACAGGTCTGAGAAAGAGCATTGAAACCATTTACGACTCCATCCTCTCCACTATTTCTCTGCGGAATCAGCGAGAGCTGGAAGGCATGGAGTTACGGTTTTAAGGGCCCCTTTCACGGGATCGACTCTTTAATTAATGACTGCAGGCAGGATTTGGGAAACTTTTTGGCTCAATCAGACTCAGGACAGCACGAAGGTCGCAAATCCCTAGCCCAGGGCTGTAAACAGACCTGACTCCCCTTTCTTTCCCATTGCCTTCTAGGAACTGCCTACCTTCAGCCCCACTGCGCCAGTTTCTGACCAACTTCTCCCTAGGCCTTTCTTCCCCTACACCCAGAGCTCCTGTCCGGAGCCCCTTGTCGGTTAGCTATACACTGTAGGTTTTGCAGTCGCATCCAAGATCGCTTGCTTCATTGTAACAATTTATATCACCTTTCAATATTGGTTTGAGAATACACCCCTGCCTAAACTTGTTATTAATGTGGAAATACCACTCTTCTGACTTGGTCTGGGGCTCCACACCCAAGCTTCAGTGTCTCAGTAGGATGATCCCCCCCACCCCCAAGGCAATATCTATTCATTTACACCTCTGAGATACTCCTCTTTCCCCTTCCATCCATGTCTGTTGGTCTGTCCTCCTCTTCTCTTACCCTCCTCCATTCCTCTCCCTACTTCTTCCCTCTATCTCTGTTCTTTGCAAAAACCTTCTCTGACTTTTCGGGGACTGGGGAGGGGGCGGGCGGGGAGACAAGCTGGGCTGTGCGGGCGAGGGGGGCTTCGCAGATAGTTGATATTCCGGGTCCAGCCGCTCTCCGCGTTCCCATTCTCTAAGCTCAGCCGGGGGGAAGTGTCGCCCCAGGCCAAACATATGCTTCTTTCCAGCGCGCTAATCCACCTTCAGCGTGGAGGCGTAATTGCTCGAGTGTCCATGGATTCTCTGCGCTTTGTCCCTCGCTGGCTCCCATCAGCCCTGGCACACGCCATTTCAATCAAATCTTTTCAGAAAACTGTCTCCTTTTATCAAGTCGCAGCCCGTGCGAACGACGGGAGCATTTAACAAAACACCCTGCGTGTTCTGCTGGCCTCCCTTGGCCCTGAGCAGGGAGCTGCGATTAGAGCAACAACTTTCCACAGAGTTCAGTGGTGGGGAGGAAAGGAAGAGGGGAGGGAGGGTCGAGTGGGGAAGGGGGAAAGGGAGGGCGAGAGGGAAAGGGGAGAAGGAGGGAGGGAGAGATAGGGAGAGAAATAGGGAGAGAGA
Organism: Mastomys coucha; assembly: GCF_008632895.1. Lineage (NCBI taxonomy): Eukaryota > Metazoa > Chordata > Mammalia > Rodentia > Muridae > Mastomys > Mastomys coucha. The sequence continues at coordinate 45,046,668 of NW_022196913.1, read as the reverse complement.
GAGAGGGAGAGAGAGAGAGAGAGAGAGAGAGAGAGAGAGAGAGAGAGAGAGAGAGAGAGAGAGAGAGAGAGAGAGAGAGAGAGAGAGAGAGAGAGAATATGAATCAAAATGAATCAGAATCACCAGGCTAGACCCAAAGAGAGTCTCTTTGAAGGCCCTGGTGTCAGGTGGAAAGAGAAGGTCAAAGGTTACATTCAAAGTAGAAAACATGTTTCATCTCAGTTATTTGTTTATTTTTTTCCTTTGAAATCCCAGAAATGAATTGCTTCTGTGGGAAGTGTTTGGCTAGCCCAGTGGGATGAAAAAGGCCAACAGAAGCTAGCTCAGCAAAGTGGGCTAAGATTAAGGGAGGCCCTGCCTGAAGGACATCACTGGTGGGCTCTGCCTCTGAAAACTGAGACCAAAAGTTCCTGAGGCTGATTTCCATGTACATATCACATCTCTTCTGTTGCCAGGGAGAGACGCCAGTAAAAGCTGTATGCGTGGCCTCCTCTACCCAATGGCAGCACCCTCTTTGCAAATGGGAATGCTCACCCATTCTCTATGCAATGTTTTAACTGTATTCAGAGTTTCCTGAGAAAAAATGAGACTATGACAGATTGAAAGGAACTTTAGGAAGAAAAAAACCCTAGAAGCAGGTTAAAAATTAATTTTTTTGTGTGTGTGTGCTAGAGGGGAAAAAATGGAAAGCAAATGTGTAAAAGGAAGTGTAAGGTTTGGTTTTGTATAGCAATTATTATGCAAATAGACAAGGCAGAAGCCACTGTCGATCTATTAGGAAAAAGCATCCTAGTTGTTTGTAAGATGAGAACATAGGGTGAAAGAACAGATTGCAAATCCCGAATCACCTCCCATAGAGATCGACTCTCATGGCTTGGGGAGTTTTTCCTTCTGCAATAATTTATCGGTGCTAGCCAAAGGGAAGACCACTCATGAGCGAGCCACCCCCCCACCAACCTACAGACGTAGAATTTCAGCAAGTCTTTAAGTCATGAAATTCCCCCAGAGCTTGTGTGTGTGGGGGGGGTGGTCGGCAAGTCTCCTGTGTGTACATTCTTAGGTTGAAGTACTTGATCTGGTAAGGTTTTCTTAGCTGCATGGTTCTTCAGCTCCAGCCCACTGGTCTATTTCCTAAATCTGACAAAGCTATTCGTGGGCATCCAAATAGATCAGACAGTTGATCTGAGAAGATGCGATTTCCATAACCACACTTTAGTACATGTTTGGAAACACTTCCCTTAAGCCCCTAAAATGTTAAGGCTTTGGGATGGGGGGATTGGTTTGATTCCTGCAGGACCTAGAAAATGGGACGCATTCTTTGCTTGGCAGCGTTAACTTTGTCAGTGGTTTTAAGTAAGGAAAAGATGATTTCTCTGGACATCCCAACCAGGAAGACTATCTGGAGAATGAGTTTGAAATTCATATTCATTTGCTTAGCTCACTGTCCCTCTTTTACGTCTGCACCTCTATGGTCAGTGTCATGAATTCAGCCAAAACCAGTAAGAATCTTGGGAAGGAGTTCAGTGTGAACCAGAAAGATAACAAGGGCTGGGATCACAGGCCATGGCTCCTAGGCCTGGCTTAACTTTCTCTTCTCTTTTCATCCTGACATAGAATCAGATAGGTTCAACTTCTTATATCAACTGGAATGAGGTGGGCTTGGGTGGTGGGAGGGGGAGATCCATAATTAGGAAACTATGCATTTGGGGGAGTTCCTAACCAGTCCTGGGACCACACAGGCGAAAGCTTTGAGGAGAAGAGACTAGAGGAAAATTTGGATCAGGAAAGCCTGAAATGACTGCAGCTCCTCAATAATATCATTTTTAGAGGAGCCCTGTCTTCTTAAATACTCAAAGGTCACAAGCTCAACCACTCCCACCCCCAATACCACTTTCTAACTCTTGGTTTTAGGACCAAGCAAAGTCCTGCTGGTTGAGTTCAGGGAGACCAGAGGCAAGGAATGCTGGGAGTAGCCCTCTCTTAAAATCTCCAGGAGCCCCTGTGTCTCTCAGTGACTTGGGTAAAAGAGGAAAATGCCACCTGCTTGCAATTCAGAGGGCCCTTTGCTCCTAAACCAAAGGTAGCGTGTGCAGGGGCAAACTGGGCAGAATGTACCATTTGGGAATCTTGGGTGTCTTAAAAATTGTAACCCTTCTATACCCTTTAGTTCAGGTTCCAGCCCTTAGCTATGGGTGTCATAGGGGTGACAGTCAAGTCAGTGAGGTGTTGCTTGGGGAAAAATGGAGTTAGGAGATTTGAAGGTGTTCTTCAGAGGGGAGGAATGTGGAAGGAATAAAGAGTTCAGATAACTCTTATGAGCCCTCTCCCCAACGTGCCCCCCTACCCCCAGCATGTTGGCTGAACTTAGTGTTTCTTTGTACTGCTTAGGAAACCTTAAGAACCTTCTATAGGCTTAGGTTTAACCACAACCTTGACTGAATCTGGTTTATGAAAACCAGACTTCTCCAAGAGCCGGGTCTTCTGGCAGCAATTAGTCTGACTTTTCTTTAACAAAATTCTTTGTAATGCCATTCAGAAAACCAGTTGGTAGGAGTTTGTGGTACGGGTGTGTGTGTGTGTGTGTGTGTGTGTGTGTGTGTGTGGTGTATATGGAAAGGGTAGTTGGAGGGGGGTGGCTTAGAGAAGGCCAATTTGTATGATTTGGTGGAAAAAAATTCAGTGTTAGCACATTAGGTTGGGGGATCTGTGAAATATTTAATTAGTGCCCTGGCTGGAATCCTATTAAAACAGCTTCTAGTTTAGAAAAGCCTGTTTGTCTCTTTTCTATGTGCAAAGTAAGGGACAGCATTGTCCTTCTTCCTTGCCACCCAAATGATTTCAAATATTTTGCCAAGGCAGTCTAAGATCCGGGCTACATGAAGAGAGTGAACGAAAGGCCCTATTAGTGACTATCTGGAAGGGTTCTGCAGGCACGTGGGAGGAATGGTAGCGAGCAGCTTGGGGTACGGGGATCCTGAGTCTGTCTTCAGTTCGTCATCAGCTTCACTTTTCCTGACTGGTGAGAGCTTGCTTCAGCAAAGCCCTAGATACTCTCCCCCCTACACATGTTTAAAAACCCAAGCCCACAACACATTCACACTGACAACAAACAAGAGATCCATTCATGGGCTCTGCCACCTTCTCCCGGTTGGTTATGCAAATACTAAATTGAATCAACTGGCTAGAACGTTCAGCCCGTTGCTGAAATACGATAGAAAAAAAAAAAAGTTGGGTATTCCAAGGAAATTGATTCCAACAGTTCATTTTCAGTCTTCCAGTCGGTGTGGATGTCTGCGTGTCTGACGGTGGAGGGACACAAATAAATCGTGTTGGGGTTGAGGCTGCCGTTCTGCAAAGCTGCTGGCCGTTTGGGAGACCCGCCCCCTCCCTTTGCTCCCGGGGAGATAAGAATTCAAGCCATTTCGCTGGCAAGGCGCAACACTCCGGGGCGGCTCAGCCCTCAGGCAGAAGACTTCCCTCTGAACCCTTCTCCTGGCTCGCCTTTCGCTGACTGCAGGGCAGGAGGTCCTCCCGGCCAATTTAATTGAGAGCCCACTTTAGGCGTGAATGCAGCTAGCTCCTGCCCCTAACCTTGCCCCAAGGAGTAAGGGATGGTGGAGACGAACCTGGAGCCCGCTGGGAACAAACGTACACTCCCTTTTCCTTCAGACCCCAGGCACAGGAACTTCTTTTAGGTTATGCGAAGCAGTCTTGTTTCGGAAAACCAGATTATTCTTTCTCTTTCCTAGGCCTCTGGAGACTTTTCAGAGATTTCTCAAACTTGTACCTCAGTTTCTCTATTTCAGAGATCAAAGGGAAAAGTTTCTCTGGGAGGTGGCCAGGGCTATGCTTGTTTCTAGGGCCATTACGGTGCAGACTGGCGGGAGGAGAGGTGCACCAGTCAAGAGTGAGGGAGTCCAAGCCTTGTTGCCCAGCTAGGGACACCCTCCTTCCCCACAGAGTCCCAGGCACCCAATCGCTACCCAGAACAACCGGGACACACCGCAACGCTGGCGGCTTCCCACCAACGTCTCCATCCCAAGCATAGGGGGGCGGGGGGGGGATCCAATCTTTCTGCAACCCAATACATCATTCCAATAAGAATGACTTCACTTTAATAAAGATTTAATACGCTAAATCTGTCTTTGTCGCTGATTGATGGTTCTTTGTCCTGAAGCCGATTTGGGTTTTACTGATCAGGAATTCCGAGGGCAAAGCTGTAATTCAGACTGTTGTTACTTTTGATAACACTCACAGGAGAAGAAAACGTCTCCGTGTGCGCATAGCCACGCACACGCGCTCACAGGCTTGCCGCCTTGCTCTCTTTGGGTTCCGGGTACCCGCATCTAGAAAGCTCTCTAGCTGACTGCCCGGGCCGTGGGGGGAAGGGAACTGGAGTAGGGAAGAGGATGGGAGGGCAGGGGAGGGGAAAGAAGGGGAAGGGAAGGGAGGGGTAGGACATGGAGCGCCGCGTCTGTCGGGAGAACCATTTGCTCTGAATCACAAATTTTCACGGCTTAGAAAGAAAAGGTAGAGCTAATGTCTGGCTCAATTAATAAACATGGTAATTTCACACCCGGAGAAGGACATAATTTCATCCGAGCGCTATCGGCGCCATCACAAAGGGTCAGGGCGCAGCTGCGGCGAACCCGGGTCATTACGGAGTCGCCGAGCAGCTCCCGCGCCCCGGCCCAGCGCGCGCCTTCGGGCGACGTATGGCTGCGGGCGAGGCCGGGGCTTCCCCCGATAAAGGACTTACCCACCGAGCGGGGAATGGCGTGGCTTTCAGAGCACCAGTAATCAGCTCGCAGACGTAGTGCCCGTCACGCCCCCCCCCTTGTGTACTTTTTTCTTTTTTAAATAAAAGATGCCTTGAGCTAGCACCTTCTGCCCATAGCCTCCGTCTCTTTTTCGTCTTTTTCTGAGAAAACCACAACTACCATGAAGAACGTACGCACATATACCCATTTTTTATTTTTGAGAAGTTCCTTTTAATGCACTGGCCCTAGAAGCCTATTGTATCTGGAAATTTCAAGACAGTTGTCGTTGATAAATTTCTGATGTCAAGATATTGGGTCCAGGAGCTGGGAGACAAGATATTAGCTTCAACCTCATAATCTTTTAATCACATTACACTTTAAGTGAGCGCGAGTGATTTCACCCATCACTGATTTATGTAAGCATTTGGGACACAATTATTCGTGTCCTACACGAGTACCGACTGGAGCACAGTTGGTTAAAAAGGAAACCCTGAGCTTGTGGAAGCCGAACCATCTTCACGAATCGCCCCATCTCAGAATCAAAATTCATGCGTAATCAGGACCCGTAGGGCTCTTCTCCTCAAAGCAATGGGTCCCAAAGGCAAATCTACTCCGAGTCACAAGGGAGGCGACACTCCCGCCTTTCTGGATTTAGATTTTAAAAGCAGATCTTCAAAGCTAAAATAAATGCCCATTAAATAGCCTCATGCAAATGGGATAGAAAAGGGCAGCTAAAACACACAAAGCCCATCTCAAATAAAACAGAAGCGTGATGAATGACAACCCGGATGCTGGGATGTTTGGAAAAATTATAGTTGTCCAGTTACCCAGGTGTCTGAATTATTGAAGAGCGATGTGCATATTTCAACGAGAGAAGGTGGCTGAGGTTAGGGACCAGTGGTCGGCGTCAGGAAAACCACGGAATGATATATTTGGGGTCGGGGAGACTCCCCGGCGAAGAATTTTTAACGCATTCTTCTTTGGGCCGCCAAGGAGACAGCGTTACCCTGACAGCTGTAGGACAAATGGGTTGAGAAAATGGACCGTTTGCTGCGGCCCGGGGAACTACCGTTTCCGGCCGGGGTCGGCAGGTCCTTCTTCTGGGCTGACCGCTAGGTCATCAAGGCCAGGCACTGATGGACCGGGGGTGGGGTGGGGTGGGGGGTGGGGGGTGGTGGTGGTGCAGTGCAGAGCCGGGCCAGCACGCGGGTATTACTACGCTCAACAGAGCGCTGAATTTCCTCCTGCGGCCTTGTTGGGGGACCTGGGGAATCTGTTAGAGTGGTCCTTCAGTTCCGGGTTCCTGGGAACAAGTTCCTGGCGTCTGCTCTTTGTCCATGTCTTTTCCTGACCTAAAGGCGAGGCAACCTTATGAGGCAGGAGGGGTTGCTTCTACGGGTGGAGAAAACGAGGCTGGCATGGTGGGATAACGGGTACTGAAGCTGCGGGCATCTCTAGGAAGTAACTCAGGCAAGTGTGTTAAAGAAAGTGGAAATCAGGAATTGCCAGTATCCAAGCAAGAACGTCCTAACCTCCCCTCCTCCACTTCTTTGCCTCCCCCACATCCTTGTTTCTCTGGAGATATTTTGAAAAAGAAAACAGACTTCTTATGTATTCAGTGACTTGAGTTAAGGTGTTTGGCCAACATATCGGGAGCAGTGAGTTCAAATCCTTGAGTCATACAAACTGAATTTGATCATGTATGCCTGTACAGAGATGAGGTTGGGGGATTGTCAGTTTAAAGTTGTCATAGGCTACATACAGAGTTTTGGGACCCTGTCTCAGAAGTAGGAAAGGGGAAAAAAAGAAAAAGAAGGAAAAAAAAGGAAAGAAAAGGAAGGCTCTATCGGCATTCCACACTCACAGCTATTTAGCGAATGTAGGATCTGGTTTGATGGCCTCTTACCAGTGACCCAGATTCTCCCCGTTTTGGTAAGTTGGGGACCCAAGGTTGTCCTAGGCTGGGGAAAAGCCCAGGAGTTGGATCCCAACCCCAAACTTGATTCCACCTCACTGTTTCAGTCAAGCTCAATGGATTCATAATAGCGACGACAAAGAGTAATTATATATTAGAAAACAAAACAATCATTACACTGCCCTGTCCACACACAAGGCAGCGGAGCACAGTCACCTATCTAGAAATAGCACCCCCCACCCCTTTGCGCCCGGGGCTGAGTCAGCAAATCGCAAGAGCATGGAGTCTACAGCAACCTCTTCCCAGGACAGCTGGCAGATGCTTTGGGGCCTGTCCTGGTCACCTGAAGGCTTGAAAGTTTCCCTTAATGCCATCTGATTTCAGAGCTCTCTGCCTGAACCACACGCTGCTAGGATTAAATAACCTTCTTTCTTTTCTCTTCTCTTCCTTTCTTTCCTTTCTATTTTGGAAGGAGAGCTTTGCTTTTCTTGTCAAGGGAGACACACAGATTCTTGGGTCTGAACTACTGTTTACATTTAGGCTAGAGAATAAGAGTCTCTTTGCTGTTAGTATCTCCTGGCACCTGTAGCCCAGTTCCTTGGTGCCTACCATGCCCTTAGGCACTGGCATCTGGGGGTTCTGATGAGGCATATTTCCTTCCTCCTGGGGGTTTGGAAGTGGATCTACCCAGAGAAGAGTGTCCCTCTAACCACTCAGGGTCTGGGCCACTGCCTCCAGCTTCCTTGGACCAGGAGTGGAAAAAAAAACTTCACTCCCCACTTAACCATTTTGAAGACTAAGGTTTAGAGGTGCTTTTGTCTACAGGGGCTGAAGTGGCTGTGCCATTTGGAGGGACTGGACAGTGGAGGTATACATTCCAGTCAAAACCCACCTACTTCCATTCGGGGCATTTTGTGTGCACACGTTGAATCATACAACTCAGTACTGAGAAGACAGAGCCAGGGCCTCTCCTCCAGCTGCTGGAAGCCTGGCTTTCCAGGGCTTGGAGCACTCTTTCAAGGTCAGGTGGCTTGAATCCTTTTAGGCCCCCAGACCCTTGTCACAGCCACCACACATAGCAACTACATGCTGTCTCCGCCAGGACCTATCACAGAGAGTCAGATTTTGCCAAGGAGGTTTGAAAGGGTGTGTATCCAGGGTGCACTCTGGGGAGTGTTAAAAGCCAGCAGCTTGTGTGGGAAACCTGCCCTCCCACTAGCATGCCCTCTCTAGGGCTCCAGAGGCCCAGTTGTATGTGAGCAGCTCTCCCTTCACCCACTCCAGGGCTAAGAAAAGGACAAAGGACCTACAAAAAAAAATTACAACAAAATATCAGCTTGACCCCCCCCCCCACACCAAAGAACACTGTTTAATGAGGTGGAAAATTCTTCCACACAAATTGCTTTTTCTACTACTTTATGAGAGTTCATAAATGTTAATGAAATCCAGTTACCAAAAAGTAACCATACATCATTGCCTCTGAAGGGAGGCAGAGGAAGGAAGGTGCCGCTTAACACACACTCATAATTAAAGTGGCAGCTGCAACAATGGTGTTGCCCCTGACCAGGTGGCGGAGAGCCAGGGCTCTACTGTAGTTCATCAAGGTTGGCCACTGGGTGTCTTCTTCACTGGGCA
>NW_022196913.1:45037474-45038348 GCF_008632895.1 Mastomys coucha | reverse complement strand
TCAGAAGTAAAACAGCATTGCTTCCTTACTGTTTGACACAGAGAGCTTGTTATAGACACAAGATTCATCAGACACTATGGGCAGAAAGGAGCCCTCCAGCCTAGAGGAAGAGGATGGCCAAGCTCACTGTGTAAAGATCAGAATGTGAGCTCCAGAGCAAGCAAATTCCTCCTTGACCTCTCCCTCTCCCCTCTCGCTCCCCCCCATCTCCCTCCTCCCTCCCTCCCTTTCTACCTGGGATTGCACACACAGTCTGTCCCATGCTAGGACAGAGAGGTTCTGTGGCAGGAGGTTAAATAAAGCAGGGACAGTCTGCTTGATAACACTCGAAGACGAGCAAATTCAACACTAATGCCCTGTCTTTCTGCTTCTGGGACAGGGTCTCATGCGACCCAGTCTTCCATCAAACTTGATATGTAGGAGAGACTGGCCTTGAACTCCTGATTCTCCTAACTCTACCTCCTAAGTGCTGGGATTACAGGTATGTCCCATCACACTCAGCTCTCTTTTCCCTTTGAGAGCTGCAGAAATCAAAAGCAACTTTGCCTTTGCACAGATTAGTGTTCCATGTACCCTAGATTCAAGTACTAATACTAATAATTGTTTGTTTGTTTGTTTGCTTGCTTATTTCTTGTTTTTGAGGCAGAGTCTGACTGCGTATTCCTGGGTGGCTTGGAATTCACTATGTAGACCAAGTTGGCCTGGAACCATTATATAGACAAGCCTGCAACTCACAGATACCTCCTGCCCAGACATTTAATTTCACTTATTTTTAAAGTCAGCTTATGAAGTGACAGGTTTCATTACAGTTTTCTCTTCTCTTCTCTTCTCTTCTCTTCTCTTCTCTTCTCTTCTCTTCTCTTCTCTTCTCTTC
>NW_022196913.1:45030343-45037297 GCF_008632895.1 Mastomys coucha | reverse complement strand
TCTCTTTCTTCCTTTATTTCTTTCCTTCTTTTTGTTTTTGTCTTGTTTTGTTCTTGTTTGGTTTGTTTGCTTGTTTTGAGGCAGAGTTTTTCTTTTTTGACTTTTTTCCCTTCTTTTCTTTTTTTCTTTTTTCTTTTTTGGTTTTTCAAGACAGGGTTTCTCTGTGTAGCCCTGGCTGTCCTGGAACTCACTCTGTAGGCCAGGGAGGCAGAGTTTTTCTATGTAATCCCATCTGGTGTGGAACTTGGTGTATAGATTAGGCTAGCCTGGAACTCACAGAGATCCATCTGCCTTTGTCTCTTGAGTGAAGGCTAAATACCTATATCACCACATCCAGTACATTGGGGCTTGTTTGCAAGCACACACGAGCACACACACAGTTACACTTTGGTCTTGTTCATTTCCCTCCCTATTCCCCTCCCCCACTAGTCCCTTCTCCCAGTTTGCTGCTCTTTTTTGCCTCACAAATGGCCTTCCCTTCCCTTCTATTTTCCTGTCACACATACTTGTATCTCACTAGACTCTCTCTCTCTGTCTCTGTCTCTCTCTCTGCCTCTCTCTCTCTCTCTCTCAGGCCCCTCTTTCCCTCTTATATATTTCAACCCTTCGTCTTTTCAGCCACTGTAACCTGTGTCTCAAGAGCCAAAAACTCCAGCCATCTCTGAAGAGAACTTGTACTGCTCCCCTACCCCTCTCTGCCACAGAGCAACACACCAGACTCTTGTTGTTTTTTTTTTAATGAGAGAACAAATATCAAAAGGAGACAAGTTCAGCCTCTTAGCACCTGTGGGGAAACTCAAGTCTCTGTGACATGCAAGAGCCTGAAAAAGTCCATTGTGGTAGGCATCTTAGCTTTCCTAGCCATAGTGTGGTGAAGCTAGAACTGCATTTGCTTATGAAATGTGTGCCCACTCTGAGACCATGTGGCATTTCACACATTCCCCCTTGAGTGTTCTTTCTTTTCTCAGGCTTCTCAACACCCCACTCTGCCATAACCACAGCTGAACTGACTGAATTTCCGCCGAGTACCGCTTTGGGGGGCAGAGGGTGATGGACTGGATGAGAATGGCGTGTCTAAAGATGCTCCTGGCTAAATGCAGGAAACATTTGCTAAGAGACGGTGAGTTTTCTCTGCATCTTGTGGGGTCTTAGGTTTGGCAGGACTGGATGAGCCCACTGCCCACCTCCACAGTCTTCCTTGGAGTTGCCCTCCCTTTTAATTGCAGGGTGCTCTGTTCTGCCTTGCCCAGGCCATTAGCCCTGCTGTTGTTTGTGCTCTTGGTCCAGGCATTACAGTGAGAAAGGTTAAGTGTTCATTTTTGTGCGGAAATTTGCAATGCTCCTTTTGAGACGACATAATTACTACTTCCCACACCGTTTTGTGTCTGGTGGAGGAATGGCCACAAAGACATCAAACACGCACTGGGTCTCTGTGACCGCCCCCTGCACCTGTCATCCCTCAAAAAGTGGGCGAAACCTGTGGGCTTTGAAACTCTTTACTACCTTTGTGCACTGGTTACTTGTCTGGCGCAACACCTGGAGGTGTCTTTAAGGCTTGAAATTCTCCTTAGTCAAGGGATAAAAACGCAGACCTACCAGGACATTGGATTTCTTCAACCATCAGTTTTTGCACTTTATTTTGTCCCCTGTTCATGCATTTATTCAAACTGAAATTCCATCATTAGCAATTGAAAACAACCTCACTGAGAAGTTTCCAGGCTGGTTGTGTATGTGTGGTGTGTGGTGTGTGTGTGTATGTGTGTGTGTGTATGTGTGTGTGTGTGTGTGTGTGTGTGTGTGTGTGTGTTGGGGGAGGGGCACAGCAAAAGAACAGTAGGGGGAGCCCCTATGATGTTTTATCTATCAAATAGGACTTAGTCATTTTGATATGTGGAATCAGGGTAGGAAATGTGTTCCCAATTGGGATGCTGTTGCCCTCAAAGGGGCAAAAATTGTCTCTCAGGGAACAAAATAACCTTAGCTCATACAATGATTTGTGGACCTCCATGCTCAACCGTATCCAACAACATCACATTTCTTCTGATTTGATTTCTCTTGTTAGATTTTTTTAAATTGAATTTATTTTCTTCTCCTTGGAGGAGGTGATAATGAAATAAAGAGCTGATAAGCCATTGGGCCAGTCAGAAGCCTTGAGTTAAGGGTTCTGGTTCTTTCTGTGTAAGGCTACCGAGCCATGAGTGGAGCACACTGGTGGAATGCTTAGGTGAGACAGAGGCTTAGTCCCCGGCAGCAGTGGACAAAAAGAGACGGGCACAGCTGTTAAAAGCAGCGAGGGGGCTGGAGAGATGACTTAGCAGCTAAGATCACTGGCTGCGATTCCAGAGGATGTAGATTCAATACCCAGCATCCACACCACAGCTCACAGCCATCTCTAAGTCCAGCTCCAAGGGTTCTTGTGATCAGCTCAGGCTTCAAGTATGCTTTCAGTATGATTAAATAGGTTTGTTTGCTCCTTTAAAGCAGCGGTGGTATGTCTGGAGAGATGAATCAGTGATTAAGAGCACTTGATGCTCTGATAGAGTACCTGGATTCAATTCTCAGCACCCATGGGTGACTGACTACCATTCACTACTCCAGTACCAAGGGATACTATGCTTTCTTCTGACCTCTTTAGATACCAGTCATGCATTAGTATGCATATATACATACAAACATACATACATACAGAGAATACATTCGTATACATAAATTTAATTTTAAAAATCTAAACAAAAAAGCAAAGGCAGTCCAGGGTCGGTGGGGTGCTTCTTTAACAAGCAGGCAGTTCTCTGTGAGTTCCAAGTCAGTCTGACGGATGTTTCCAAAAATGTGACAGTATTTTACTAATGAAAAACACCTAATGCTGGGTGTTGTGGCACACTGGAATGCCTTTCATTCCAGCACTCAGGGGATAGGGGCAGGAAGATCTCTAAGCCAGCCTGGTCTACAGAGTGAGTTCCAGGAAAAGCCAGGGCTATATAGAGAAACCTTGTCTTGAAAAAACAACAAACCAAAGAAATTTAAAAAAGGAAAGAGCATGGGCAGTGGTGGCGCACACCTTTAATTCCAGCACGTGGGAGGCAGAGGCAGGTGGATTTCTGAGTTCGAGGCCAGCCTGGTCTACAGAGGGAGTTCCAGGACAGCCAGGGCTACATAGAGAAACCCTGTCTCAAAAAAAAAAAAAAAAGAAAAGAAAAAGAAAAAGAAAAAAGAAAGAAAGAAAGGAAAGAAAAAAGGAGGAAAGGTAAAAACAAAGGAAAAATAAAACCAAGGAAGGAGGAAAGCAGCAGCGTTGGCCAGGAGCTGTAGTTCGGCGGTAGGATGACTCCTTAATGCCCTGGAAGGTGCTGGGTTTAATTACTAACACTCCCTCAAAATATCCCAGATCCATATCTTGATACAGACACTGCCACCTGAATATCTATCTTATAAAAATAACCAAGTAACTTCTCAAGTCTTCCTGTAGCCTCTTCAGAAGTAGGTTAACTCTGGGGAAGCCTGAAAAGCCACCTTCTGGCCTCAGCTGCTCCACCGAAAAATGAGGTTGCTAGACAGAGCATCGGTACCTGGTGATGGTCAGGACTCCGTGCAAATGAATTCTCATGTTACCACTTAACAAGCCGACGGATGTCGAATTGGCAAGCGGCCTCCCCTCCATTCACACGGAGGAGGTTACGGGATCAGATTTTAATATACAGAGAAAGCAATAAGCCCCCTTCCAAGGCTGCCCGTAATTTATTCTTTTGGTTTGGAGTTTTTAATCCTTTGGAGCAGCTGTAATTATCTCTTCTACGGCTTGCCCAAAGCTTAACCTAAGAAATTGCTGAGCCCAAGATTTGGGAATTGCGGAGACAGCTTGGAAGGTATTTTTCACTGTATAAAGACTTAAGTGGTGGAACATAAGACAAATTTGGAAAGTGTACTAAAAGCTGGACTCTAACAATCAAGAAAGCAGAAATAATGATAATTACTGAGTAATGGGGGAAAGATAGCCTGAGGGAGATGGGGCAAAAAAGAAAAAAAAGAAAAAGAAAAAGAAAAAACAAACAAACAAACAAACAAACAAACAAAAAACTGGTCTCAGAAATCACTTTACCAGAAGTAGCCCCATTTACAAAGAATAATAACAACTCCTGTTTCCCCTTCACTAAGTTTAAAAAATAAAAAGCCACCCACAAAGACGGCCCGAGTAGTTCTAAGAAGTGTGTGAAGGAGGCCATGAGTCTGGTAGGCTGTGTGAGCAGAAACCTGCCAACCAAATACAAAGCTGGGCAAGCTGCAGTTAGTGACTTCTCAAACTAAGGCCACAGGCTGAAAAAAATATCCAACCCACAGTGCCTCTCTCTGGAATAGCATTTCAATCCACACAGGTCAGAAGGCTGCAGCGGGGGCCATGGGGAGATATAAGCCGTTATGTAGAAACCCTTCTTGAGTGCTTGTCCAGTTACATACTGTAGTCACACAGACAGGGACATACACAAAAGCCATTTGTTAATGCTGTAGACAAGGCAGCGAGGGAGGCATGAGAAGGTTGACCCACATTCCTCAGCCAGTGTAACAAACAGTTCTTTCCATTCACACCATATTAGTACTGACTGTTTTATTGTAGTCGTGTTATTGTGGTTGTTACTCCTTTAATGACACCATTCCCAAAGTTTAAAAGTTGACTACTAACATTTGCTTCACTGTAGATCTCAGTGCTGTTGTTAGCAGGAGAGAGAGAGAGAGAGAGAGACAGAGAGAGAGAGAGAGAGAGACAGAGACAGAGACAGAGACAGACAGAGACAGACAGAGGGGAGAGAGATAGAGACACAGAGAGACAGACAGAGACAGACAGAGGGGAGAGAGATAGAGACACAGAGAGATAGAAAAAGAGACAGAGAGATAGAGAGACATAGAGATGGAGAGACAGACAAAGAGTGGGACAGAAGAGAGAGATAGCAACAGAGAGAGAAAAAAGACAGAGAAAGACAGAGACACACACAGAGACAAAGAGACAGAGGATAGAGAGACACACACAGAGAAACACAGAAAGACAGAGACAGACACAGAGAAAAGAAGGGAGATAGAAACAGAGAGAAGGGGAGGAAAATAAAGGGGTACTGTATTAGAAATTATTTATTTTAATTTTCTATGTATGGCAATTTTGCTTATATGCATGTATGTGTACCATGTGCATGCTTGATGTCTTAAGGAGGCCAGAAAAGGGTGATTGACCCCTGGAACCAAAATTAGAGACAACTGTGACCTCAGCCCCCAACCCCTCACCCTGTGCAAACCCAGCAAGTGCTCTTAACCACTGAGCCAGGACACTCGATTTTAAACTTCCAAATATTCAAAGGTTTGAGCTATATCACAAGCTGGTTCTAAGTAAAGAGCTCTCCATGTGGAGTAAAGACAGACCTGCTTGAAGCTGGCTGAGGTCTAGGGGAAAGATGAGTGATCTGAAAGTCGACAGGCAGGCAGTATTCTGCTGTTGGCAAGCCACTTACTATGGGTGTGTCTCCACTGTTCTCATCTGTAACATGGGCATAATTATGTATAGATGAGTTTCCTAGACATCCTGGCTGAATGAGAGGGAAATAATCTATGGTAAAGCTATGGAGGCCCTAGAAAGCTCAAGGTGGTCATACAGTCAGTTTGAGGATGACCTAATATAGAGATTTCTCTCCTGATAGCCCCATGTCTCATTTTTTTCCTCCCTGGCCCCAGTCTATATTGGCTTTAAGTGGAACATTTTATATGGCATACGATTGTATTCCTGAACGCAAGTCAATTATGCCAACTTCTTTCCTGCGGCTTTCTTCTCATCCCCCTTCAGTTGCCTTATGAGGTCATCTTTGACCTCACCTAAACTGCTTTTCTGGAGTTTTGTCCTATGAAATGACTCCAAAGGCCACAGGCTGCTGTCATGTCTTTGATGTACCAAGAACTTACTGGGATCCCTCCTGGTCTTGCTCAGCCTAGAACCTCACAATTCTCATCAAAGAAATTTCAAAATATATTCTCTTTCTCTCTCTCTCACTTTCTTTTCTTTCTTCCTTTGTTCCTTTCTTCCCTTACCTTCCTTCTTTCCTTCCTTCCTTCTTTCCTTCCTTCCTTCCTTCTTTCCTTCCTTCTTTCCTTCCTTTCTTTCTTTCTTTCTTTCTTTTTTTTTTGTTTTTGTTTTTGTTTTTTTTTTGAAACATGGTTTCTCTGTGTAGCCCTGGCTGTCCTGGAATTCACTCTGTAAACTGGCTGGTCTAGAGCTCGGAGATTTACCTGCCTCTGCCTCCTGGGAGTGCTGGGACTAAAAGCATATACTCCCATTCCTGGGCTTCTAACTATATTCTTATCCACTACGTTTGTGTCATGTAGCATCATTGCCTTGCAGGGTTGGGGATATAACCTGGGCCTCCATACATGCTCCAGAAGAGTCCTACCACTGGGCTACACCCCAGCCCTCATAAACATCTTTAGTGTCTCCTCCATCAGCACCATTTGTCTCTCTCATTCAATTTTTATTGCATGTGTCTTATAAGTTTATTCAATATTGCTTTAATTTTGTTTAAAACCTCCTGCTGCAATCCTGGGAGCATCATCAGCATTTGTTGCATAGCCTCTATCTTTACCACAAGTTATTCAATGCAGCACTTTGTGTGCTCCAGGTCCAATGCCACCCTGGTTAACTTTAGCACAAACACTAACTGTTCATGTCTGTTTCCTTTACCTGATGTTAAGTTTACTGAGAACAGAAAGGCTTTGTTTCTATCTTGGCTCTACATGGTGATTGTCAGAATCTAGCACATCATAACAACAGAAGGTGCTAGGTAAAGCTGGTGTGGTGGTATATGTCTTTAATCTCGACACTTGAGAGGCAGAGAGATGCAGACAGAGGCAGAGAGGCAGAGGCAGAGGCAGAGAGGCAGGGAGGCAGAGGCAGAGGCAGAGAGGCAGAGAGGCAGAGAAGCAGAG
>NW_022196913.1:44994769-45028891 GCF_008632895.1 Mastomys coucha | reverse complement strand
GAGGCAGAGAGGCAGAGGCAGAGGCAGAGAGGCAGAGAGGCAGAGAGGCAGAGGCAGAGGCAGAGAGGCAGAGGCAGAGGCAGAGGCAGAGGTAGATGGACCTCTGTAAATTCAAGGACAGCTTGGATTAAATAGGAAGCTCCAGGCTAGCCAAGACTATATGGTGAGACCCTGTGTGTGCTTGTGAGTGTGTGTATACACATGTATGACCACACATATGTGGTCACACAGATGCTTTTTCTTATTCAGTGCTAGGGATGAGTGTCTAGTTCATGCCAGATATGTAGTCTACCACTGAATCACGCATGCTGTAGCAATCGATATAGCGAGTAAAAGTTTTCCTGTTTTATGTCGAAAAAAAAAAACATTAAACAAAAGTCATGATAAGATTTAGCAGAAGGTCCATTTAGAGAAGACATTTTCAAGCTTGGGTGGGACAGAGAGCTGAATGGATGTACAGGTCGATGGCTGACTAAACATAAACATTTCTTTTTGTATCAAACTTGCTCCAATTTTTCGGTTCCATAGAATTTTGTGTTGTTTGCTTTTTTTTTTTTTTTTTTTTGAGAGAGAGTGTGTGTTTAGGCTGGCCTCAGACCTGTGACAGTACACTTGCCACAGCCTCCTGAGGGATGAGATTGCAGGCATGCCCCACCATACTGTCAATAGATCTTTTAAATAGAAACACACACATTGAGCTCTGTCATCAACTTGGTACTGAATTTCCAGGGTAGACTCTCTGTAAGAGGAAGACTCTTATGTCAGCCTTCCTCCAGATCCTAAAGTGTTGCTAATACACAACTAAACTGCTTTTTCAATGTAACAAACCATTCCTCCAGGATATCACCCTGGAAGGAAGCATCAACTGCTGTGTGCCACTGAAATTTCCCATGGCTTTCTGGGTGAATGAGTGTCATCAGAATTAATGATAGAGCAATTAGGTTTTATAGGGTAATTAATAAATGCTGAGGAGGAGGATCCTAGATGCTACTTCTATTCCCCTTTCCTTGATCTGTAAGAGAAGAATACAAACCCAAAAGGAATGAAGCTTTGAGTCAATCATGTTACCAGGACTCTGGGAGGGGGAGAGGTGGGGGGTTTCCTATGACTGCATCGAAGTAATGAAAACTTCAGAACTACTGAAGGCTTGTGTAAGCATGCATGCACTTCCCTTGTGTGGAGACGTGTGTGTGCGTGCGTTTGTGTATGTGTGCATACACATATCTTAAACTTGTATTTTAGTATTCTGGGAAAGAAACACAAACAAAAATGTGCCCTATCTTAGCAAAACCAACTTTGAATTAAGCAAGTACAAACAAAATTCTGCTTCCCCTTTTATCGAAAATAGATTCTTTTCTCATACAATATCCTTGTACTGGCTGGCTTTATGTCAGCTTGACATAAGCTAGACTCTTCAGAGAGAAGAGAGCCTCACTTGAGGTAATGCCTCCTGAAGATTGGGCTGTAGACAAGCCTGTAGGGCATTTCCTTAATTAGTGATTGATGGGGCAGGGCCCAGACCATTCTGGGAGGTGCTGTCCTTGGGCTAGTGGTCTTTGTTTCTATAAGGATATAGGCTGAGCAAGCCAGTAAGCAGCATTCCTCTGTGGCCTCTGCATTAGCTTCTGCCTCCACTTCTTGCTGTGCTTGAGTTCCTGTCTTGACTTCCTTTGATGTTGAACTGTAGTGTTCAAGAGTAAGCCAAACTAACTTCATCCTCTCCAAGTTGCTTTGGCTGTGGTGTTTCTTCACAGCAATAGAAATCCTAATTAACAATAGACATCCTTCCTCTACTTCTCCCAGTTGCTCCTACAAAGACGATGGGGGACATCTCCTTCAAACCTCTGGGTGGTCTTATCATTAGCTCTTCACTCATTTGGATCAACTCTTTTTCCAGACAGAATTTTTATATAGCAAGGTTGTAGAATTTAACCAGAATGGAGAACAACCCTTTAGCAATGTACTAATTTGTGATTAAAGTCTATTCTATACACTGGTTGCCTTTGCGTGTTAACTTGACACACGCTAGAGTCATCACAGAGAAAGGAGCCTCCATTGAGGAAATGCCTTCATGAGATCCATCCTCCTGCAAGGCTTTTTCCTAATTGGTGATCAATGGGGTAGGGCCGAGCCCATTGTGGGTGGTGCCATCCCTGGGCTGGTTGTCTTGGATTGTATAAGAAAGTAGGCTGACGAAGCCATGTAAAGCAAACCAGTCAGCAGCACCCCTCCTTGGCCTCTGCATCAGTTCCTGCTTCCAGGTTCCTGTCTTGCTTGAGTTCCCATCCTTTTTCCAGTGATGGTGTATAACCTGGAAGTGTAAGCTGAATAAACTCTTTCCTCCCCAACTTGTTCTTTGGTTATAATGTTCTCATTGCAGCAATAGAAACCTTAGCTAAGACTATATATAACTGTAGGAAAGAAAACTGAGAAATTTCTCCTTACCCTGTCTGTGATGGTTGCATAGTACCTGGGGCATTTGAGGGCAACATGTAATGAAGTCCTCAGGATGTCATCTTCTGTGGAAAGTGGGCTGGTGAAAATTTGTGTTTTTAATTTGGGATCATACTGGAGAGAAGAGACCCTTAAAGCAACAAGAATCTTCATCAAAAGGAATCTGGACAGAGAACAACAAGGGAGATGTCACATGAGGGCAGGGTGAGAGAATAAAATAATATTCAGAGTTCAGGGAATGCTGGCCACACAACACGAGATTTTAACAGGCCCTGCTAAGGCCTTGATTGTGGATTTGTAGATGCCCAGTCTAAAAGAGGACACATTGCTCTTGTTTTGAGTGAGCCATTGTGTTACTGGATTACCATCCTTCCACTGTTGAGTTCTCTGTCTCGAAGTAAATGATGTCAATATTTATGACAATAATGCTTTATTATAATTTAAAATCAATGTGCTTGATTTTTGTTTTCTGTTTTAATTATTTTTATTACATTTATTTATTTATGTGTGTATGTGAGTGTCAGTCTGTGGACAAATCACACATGGCCCATGTGTGAAGGTCAGAAATCAACTTGTGGGAACTACTTCTCTTCTTCACCACATGGGTCCCAGGGATCAAACTCAGGTTGTGAGGTATGACGGTGGGCACCTTTACCTGCTAAGCCATCTTGCTGGGCTCTGCTCAACTTATGAATATATAATATATTCACATGGCTCCCAAGTAAACATCGACAGAGCAATTGACAACAAAGAGTCTCTCAATCCATTCATTTCCTATCTGTTTTGGTTACTTTTCTTTTCCTTTTTTTATTTTTGGTTATTCGAGACAGTGTTTCTCTGTGTAGCCCTGGCTGTCCTGGAACTCACTCTGTAGACCAGGCTGGCCTGGAACTCAGAAGTCTGCCTGCCTCTGCCTTCCAAGTCCTGAGATTAAAGGCGTGCGCCACCATTGCCCAGCTTGGTTACTTTTCTATTGTTGTAATGAAATACCATGACGGTGGTAACTCATAGAAGGAAGGGTTTATTCAGATTTAAAGTTCTAGAAGGGTGACTCCATCACTACCATGGACATGGCAGGGAAGAGAGGGGAGTAGAAAGACACGGCAGCTGGAACAGTAATCTGAGAGCTCACATCTCAGATATTCATTTATTTTATTTAGACAGAGTTTCTCTCTATAGCTCTGGATGTCCTAGAGTTCGCTATGTAGACCAGACTTGCCTGGAACTCACAGAGGTCTGCTTGCCTCTGCCTTCTTAGCTCCCACCATGCCCCACAAGGCCTCCTGTCTTAAACTACAAGCACAGAACAGAGAGAATGAACTCCAAGTGGCCTGAGCCTTTAAACTCTCAAAACCTGCTTTCAGTGATATACCTTATTCAGCAAGGCCATACTTTTTTAAACCTAGTCAACAGCACCATGAACTGGGGACCAAGTACTCAATCACCAAAGCCCTATGGGAAGACACTTCCTTCAAACGTCTGTATGATATTACCTAATCTTGTCTCAACACTGTGGTCATTGATGTTATTGGTTAATTTATATACATTATACATTTTTATCCTTTTCACACATTATTCTTCATTTTATCTTTCCTATTCCCACGAGTAGTGTTTCTGCCTCATCGTTCTGGAGCTAGGAAGTGTGTGGCTCCTTTAAGGTCACCCTCTATTTCTCTCAGTGTCAGAATGCTGCGCTTCCCAGCACTAAGTTTTAGGAGACATAAGTCAGCCAAGGCTGGGACTTTCAGAGCTTCCCACCTTACAAAGTATACATTCATGGAAATTGGGGTAGCCTGAGACAGCAAGCTTCTGAACTCCAAGATGTTCTTTTAGGCTGGCACTGAAGGGCGTATGAGCAGAATGTCCTTCTATGTCGCCACTGTCTCCTAGATACTGCATAGCCAGGTGAGATGCTCAGAGTGACAGATGTCCAGATCCCAGACAGCCCTCTGGTCTGGTGGGCTCTCTGCTCCCATACCTGCAATGCAGCATGAGGTTAATTAAAAGTGTGGCTTTCAGAGTCATGGGCTTGATGTGAATTCCTGCTATCAGCTGGAGGTTTGGCCCAGTTGCTAAGTCTCTCTGCATTTCAGATTTGTTCTTTAAAAAACAAGGACCATCTTGAGACACACAGGTGATTATTAGTTGGTTGTATATGCTCTGATTGGTACCCTAATATTAAGATGGTGATGGGAGGGGCTGAAGATGTGACCCATTGGTAGAGGTCTGCTTAGCATGCACAGGTCCTGGCTTGGATTTCCGTCTTGGATAAGGCGAGGGAGTGGAAGGGAAGCTGTGAAGATGAAGTGAGATTAGAGATGCTAGACCAGGAAACTAAGCAACATAGGAGGATGAAAATTTGGGTTTAGATTGGGCCAATGAGACTTCTAATTTTGTTTCAGTGCCTTAAGAATGCTAAGCACACACTGGTTATGCTACACTCACCTCTCTCTCACCCTTTCTGCGACTGGGCTCATGTGACCTCCTTCAACAGGGCTGGAGGGGACTGAGGATGCATACAAGAAAATACATGAGCCAAGGGGAATTCAGTGTTCATTCTGACCTCAATTAACTTACAAAACATATACGAAATTATATGCAAATAAGTACCAATTATTTTCCATCAGGATCTTGTGTCATTTTGACATCTAAGCGTTGCTGGGTCCCTTGTTCTTTGACGTCCCTACATTGAACCATCACCCTTCATCAGCTTTCTCGCATCAGTCTTTCCTGCCAGCACTGCCAACTGTAGAGCAGTGATCTGCATGTTTATTCCTTGTTCAGACCCTAACCACCCTTGCACACTTCCTCATGGCTTAGAATTGATAACAATAGCACTTTCGTAAATTAGTAAACAGGCTGCCTTTTAATATCACATCAGCAACAGGACCAGGAGCTGTGGAATTCCCAATGGGCATTCTTGGGGATTTCAATGAGTCTCTGGGTTTTCAAGCACAGCGCCTGTTAAAGCTGTATGGGACTGGAATCTACCCTTCAGAATACCATATATCAAAGCTCTCCATGGGCTAGTGTCAAGGCCCTCTTAATTTAATATTAGGAAAAGTCAACTATGATACAAAACTTAAATGGCACAAAATGCCCCATTTTTCTATTCATTGACTAACTGTTCAGCTAAGTGTGAACCAAGCTTCCTAGGAATGATAGCTATATTTGGGAAGAGGTATTTACACACCTGTTAGACATGGCATCTAGGTAATAAATTAATAAAATGAGAGTGCTGTTCTAAATGAGCACTTCACATTAGCAAAGTCATAGCCTATCCAATTGTAGGGTCTTAGTTAATGTTTTTGGTCTGTAGGCTTATGGCCAGAGAGGCACTTTGCTGTATAAACTTTATGTCTCAAGTGAGAGCACTCATGAATGAGATAGCAGAAATGCTAGGGACAGAAGCTGAGCCAAGGAGCCTACTTCTTGCGCACACTTAGAAAACTAGTATGTGGGAGGTTAAGGCAGGAGGATTAGGAGTTTAGAAGCAGCCTAGGTTACAAATTCAGAATGTGTCTATAATATCAAAACGAAGCAGAGAGGAATGAAGGAAGAAATAGAACACTGACTTACCTATGGACAACAATGTGGGCGGCGTCGGTTACGTGAATTTTTAAAAATGTTTTATAAGTTAACAGGTAAAATGAACATTAAGTCCTCCCCCTCTGGCCTATACATTTTCATTAGGTACATCTTCAGTTCATTCTGGCCTCTGTTAAAGAAGGTCACATTAACTCCTTCACAGTAGTTAGAAGGGGAGCTGGGGTGTAGCTCAGTAGTAGAGTGTGTTTAGGATTTGTGGGCCCTCAGCTTAATCTCCAACACCAAAATGTAAACCTGGGGGTGTTGCTTAGCAGTGGAGCATGCTCTTAGCATGTGCGTGCATGTACACACACACACACACATTTCTACATACCTACATCTACATACACCTATACAAACACCCACAACACTTCCTATCTACAAACCTATACACACACACATACATACACACCTATATTTACACAATACACACCTATATTTACATACATGCCTTCATACCTACACACACACACACACACACACATATACACACAAACATACCCCCACCCCACACACCTATACCTCCACACACCTACATACCTACACTCACACATACACACCTATACTTCTCCCACATACATCATCACACCTATATACTCATACACCTACATACCCCCAAACCTATACACCTATACCCACACACACCTTCATACGTACATAGATACACATACCCCTACACTCCTACACACACACACACACACACACACACACACACACACACACACACAGAGGCTGCTCAGTAGCCCTCAGCTATTGATTTAGATGAGGTGGCTTCATTTACATCAAAGGACTGTTTACCCACAGGAAGAAGTAAATATTTTTGAGGAAGTTAGCCTGAGTTTGATTTAATCTGGATCTGTATTCTACTCCAGCTTCTATTTCTCCATCAACACGTCAAAAGGGTAAAAGAGGGTTTGTCAAAACCTTATATAGTCAAGCTACTGATATTGAAACCAGTCTTTGGCTTTGGCAACCTCAATCTTCTCTTGAATGTTTGCAACGAATCTTTACTGACCTGGGTAATTTCTTCTCTTATTTATGGCCTCAACGTATTTCCCTTATACTTATTCTTCCAGAATTTTGTCAGTGAATGATGTCAAATTCATTAATCTAAGACCTTCAGGAGTTCACAGTCAACTTTCCATCTCTACAAATGCTGTATTGGACAGGTTATAAAGAAGAAAGGTTTGATTTGTCCTACAGGTTTTACCTCATGGATGTCCTTTGTAGCAGGACATCATTGTAGAAATGCATGGTGGAACAAGTGTCCTGCCTGCCCCCCAAACTATGGCCAGAAACTAAAGTGAAGAAAGGGCCAGAGTCTCACTATCTGCTTCAAGGGTGTTGTCCACAGTGACCTAAAACCTTCTGTTAGGTTCCATCCAGCATTGAAGAGCCACTTAGTAGGGCAGTGGTGGTGTATATCTTTAATCCCAGCACTCAGGAGGTAGAGGCAGGTGGTTCTTTGAGTTTGAGGCCAGCCTGATCTACAGAATGAGTTCCAAGACAGCCAGGTCTCAAAATGCCTACACCCCTCCCCTCAACACCTACACACTTGAACCTACACAGACACACCTACACATCTACACACCCATGTCTCAAAACAGACAAACAAACACACAAAGCTACCAAAACAAAACAAAACAAAACAAAAGCAAGCCCTCAAATTCATCACCCTTGGCCTCCAGAGGGCCGTGATTACATGCATACACCACAATATTTGGCTCAGCTGTCAGCTTCATAAAGCTCCAAGCTACATTTTGATAGACCTTCAGAGCTACACTTCATGTCCTTGGTGCTTACTACTTCTCCTGGGACTGTGGCCCTCCAGTATTGTTTCCTTGCAGTTGACCCTGTTGTTCATAGCAAGAAAACTTATGACTCTTTGTATCATCATCTCAGTGATCTGTCTTCTGCAGCCAGGGAAAGTTTATGGTGTTAGATACTTGGTTTGCATTTGTGAAGCAAAACCCCACAGATCTCCCTAATTTTCTTGTTTTCCTTGTAAAAACAGTTCTGATAGTAAATGCCACTCTTTATGGCATGACAGTTGTAGCTGTTTCAGAAAACAACCAGGTAGGGAGATTTCTGATATACCAATAAATCATATTTTTTAGGACCAGTAATCTTCACACACACACACACACACACACACACACACACACACACACACACACAAACTCTAGAAAAATGAGATCAAGAAACCAGTAAATCAAATCAGATTCCTTGAGTGTGACTATCAACTATGGAAGCAACAGGGATTTTCTGCCATTGCTGTTTTACATTCTAAAAGTTGTCAAGTCTTTGGTACGCAGGGAGGTTATACAAAACACAGACACAACCATGAGCCATGATAACCTCCTGCTAGAAAAGTAGATCGTGCATCTCAAGGAAGACTTTCTATTCTGCCCTGGATCTTCACATTTTCTCATAGGCTCTGAAAACAATGCCTTTTCAAGAGCATTGCTATGTGACTAAGTAACACAGGAGAAACTGAAGGGCAGACATTAAACCCCTGTGAGTCAGAAATGAAGTGAATCACACCCCCTAGAACCTGTTGGAGGAGTTTGGGATTCTGGTGGAAGAACAGCTTGGGAAACACAGGAAGATGACAGGACCCACTTCCCTACCTCGGGCTGAGGACATTCAGGATGTTTCAACTCCCACAGGCTGCTGGGAAATGTCTCCTTTCCCTGACCAGGTGCTTGAGTGAACCTATGTACTATGTAGGCACAGGTAATACATGGCTGAAGCCCACCAAGGTAAGAACCTTCCAGAAGTCCCTTGGTTTGATGTGTTCTTTTCTTTTCTTTCTGCCTGTGTGCACTGGGCTCATCTTTGAAGATGTTCCTAGACCATAATCTCTCTGCAGCTTTAGCTCTGTGACTAGTTGTGAAGGGCCCTCTCTTCTTTTCTCTTTGTCTATCATCTCATGGCACTGTCCTCTGCAGCCAGGGAAGGTTTCTGGTGCTAAAGAGGGGATTTGCATTTGTGTTGTTTGTTTATTTTTCCTGTCATAGGACATGAATGAGTTAGTGGATTAAGATATGCTTCATACATGCTTGGCTTTTCTATCCTACTCTTGGATTTCAAGCTCTCTTTTCGTCATCTTGTGATGCTGGGGATGGAAGCCACGATCTTGTACATGCTTGGCAAGAATCGAGCTACTTCACCAGCTGGAAATTCTAGTTCTTGATGATCTGCTGTAGATAGTCCCCACTCTCTCTCTCATGAACACTTAGCCTAAGACTCCAAATTTTTTGGAAAGGTTTTATTTTCATTTGTATTAATATGTATGTGTGTATATCTGGGAGAATATATGCAGCATGAATGCAGGGGTCTGTTTTTCACCACTGATCCATGTTGTCAACCTCAACTACCTTTCATTCTAAGACTAGGTCTCACTAAGTTTCCAGGATGGCCTTGAAGTCACTCTGTAGCCCTGGCAGGCCTTGAAAGCATGATTCTCCTACCTTAGCTGAAATTATAGACCTGGGCCACCAGACCCAGAAGATTATTGCTGTTTAAATTGTACCTATTTGTGGGGTACAAATGTACTGTATAAGAATCAAATCACACTCATTAGCATTTCCATTTCCTTGAATGTTAAAAATTTCCATGTGTTGTGGTGTGGCTTGAACCCAGGCTCTTGAAATATTCCAGGCTGATGCTCTATCAGTGAGCTACATTCCGGCCCTCAATGTTTGACTCTACATAATAGTGTTTGTGTTTTTGAGGTACAATAGACTATTTCAATATGTGATACTTGTCGTAGGTGTTCCCATAGCTAGACCACAGTTCTCAGTTATGTCATCAAACACTAGTCTGGATGCTGCACTGCAGGTGCTTTGTAGATGCACGTGACAGGTTAGTCAATGCAGAAGGACTTTATATAATTAAATAAAGGCTCTAAGAACAAGCTCTGAGGTCTCCTGGGGAAGGAGAAATTTGCTTGCAGATGACAGCAGCAACTTCTGGCTGTGTTTCCTGCTAAGGCCAGCCTGTCATATGCACTGCAGGCTTCACGACACACACAATGGCACGAGGCCATCCTTTCAAACACGTTTGTATATGGCTGGGGACATGGCTCAGTGGGCCAGAGCATTCGCTGGGCAAACATGAGGGCCTAAGTTCAAATCCTGATCACCTGTGTAAAAGCTGTATATAGCCAGGGCCTGTAGCCCTGGTGCTGTGGCAGACAGGGACAAGCATTGCTGGGTCTTAGTGGCTGCCAGCCTAGTTTCAGGTTCAGTGAGGAACTCTATCTCAAGGGAATAAGGTGGAGAGTGATTGAACAGGGCACTTGATGTTCTTCTCTGGTCTTTGTACTGCCATGCACATGTGCATACATCATGCATGAGAACGCACATACACACACACACACACACACACACACACACACACACACCCCTGACTATCAATATCCACAACTAAATATATCTATTTCTATAGATCCTAATTCTGTGAAGAGTCCTGACTGATAGACCAGGATTGAGGCCCATGTTTGAACCCTGGCTCTAAACCCTGACTCCCATAATTCCTATTTGCATGACTAACCATTTTGCTGAAGATCTCAATCTTTACCCCTGAGAAATGGGAGAATAGTTGTAAGTCCCTTCTAAAGCTTCCGAAAGGATGAAATGAACCAGTACATGGAAAGCATTCAGCAAGCTGTCTGGCTTGGGTTAAAGAGCAGAGGTGGGTCTCCACTACTTTTAGTATGTGTGTTTCATGCCACAATTTATTTGAGGCAGGGAGGGAATGTGGAACCTCGCTATGCCAAACCAAGCTTTTCTGGGGGCAAAGAGCCATGTCTTTTCTCAGAGGGGCTTCTGACCCACTATTCTCTAGCTGCCACAGGACTGTTGTACACCTTGTGGTGAGTCGGTTTAGTGGGCCATCCACAGGAGGGGGAATGATTCTCAGAACATCCTGGACCTAGAAAATGTCAGATGAGAATACTTGGCTGTTGTATCCAGGGCTCAGGATATACCTTAGGATTCTGCCTTAGCCAGGGTGTGTAACCCTGGAGGAAGAGGGGGTACCCCAACATTAGTCTCAGTGCATCAAGCTCTCTTACCGTCGTTGTCTCTTGGCTAAAGGGGCTTCTTTGCTGAGATTTCCCATCTTGTAGCAGAGTAGTACATGCTGTGCTGAGCCCTTCAGTGTTTTCAGTTGGTGATTTTATTCCATTTGTTTGTGTGTGTCTGGGTCTGTATGGTATAAATTAGTGGAATGAAAAAGCCCAGTGTGTAGCCCGTGATTCCCTGTGCTGTGCTGTTCCAAGGAGAGTCATGAGGCCAACTGAGGGGCAGGTTCCAGGCAGACATCTGCACAGCACACAGAAATTGGTTTGGAGTGGAGCTGTCCTCTGAGGGACATCCACAGTGGTGGCTCAGCACTGTTCCTGACGGGTGACAGGGTGGACGATTAGCAGAAGTCTAGAGGGTTGGGTGTGGTGTTTGTTTAAGGTTGTCTGGATCAGTGAGGCTGTGGATGCTTGGGAAAAGGACTAGTTTTCAGTTTGTGGAGGACCACCTTATATAATGGGGATTGACTTGGGCAGCGTGGGAAGCATAGATATAAATTACTTGCATTTTTTCTCCCAAATATCCTAAAAACCAAGCTAATAAAAGCTGGTATACTGATTAGAAGGGATTCCTTCTTTTTTTAATTGAAAAAAAAAGGGGTGGAGGGAGGTGTTGAAATTCATCCTGGAGAGATAATTAAGAGTGAATACTTGTCTTTTATCGGCCTTTGAGGTAGTCCCTCAGCACCTAGAATATCACTATGTAGATCTGAGTGTCCTGGAATTTATTATGTAGACCAGGCTGGTCTCAAACTCAGAGATATGCCTGCCTTTGCCTCCCAAGTACTGGGACTAAAGGTGTGTGCCACTATATCCAATGTGAATACTACTCTTCGAGAAACCCCAAATTTGGTTTCCAGCACCCATGTTCAACAGCTCACAACTCCCACTAACTGTATCTCTAAATGATCTGATTCCCTCTTCTGACTTCTGAGGACATCTGCTTTTATGTACACACACACACACACACACACACACACACACACACACACACACACGCACACCTACACACACACATAAACACCATACAGATGCACATGTACACATAGTTAAAAATAAAAATAAAGTATTAAGAAAAAGTTGAGACAAGGTAATCCTGGCTTCCCATCTCCCTCTGGCTTGTAGCTCATTAAAAGGCAGGACTCTGTGACTGTCACTTAAAGAGGCAGTCCCTTCTGTAAGGAACAAACTGTAGACCAGCTTAGGGACATATTTAGGATCAGACTTTGGGCAAGTAGTAGTCTGGACAACAAATGTTTCTGCCTCCGCAACCTTTGGGCATATAGTAAGTGATCTGGTTTGGGTATGGTTTGTCTCTCAAGGCTGACATGGTGGAAGCTTGGCCCTGGGTATCACAGTATTGGGAGATGCTGGGAGCTTTAAGAGGTGGGCCAGAGCTGGGTAAGGGGTGCTGGTTAGTTCTTGAGGTCATTATCCTGTGAACAGGGAAGTGTCTTCCTTGAGAGATTGGTTTAAGGTCTTATGGGAATAAGCTTGGTGCCAAACAGTTAGATTAATTCCTGTCAGAGTGGAGTTTTACAAAGCAAGCCAGCTTCTTTTCTGTCTCCTCTGCCTCCAATGCCTCTGCTTAATAGACTCTGGATTTCTCTGCATCTTCCCCAGCATCTTCTCCATGCTGCCATACATCTTGAGGCACCTTCCACACAATAAGCAGAGGCCAGCTCCAAGCCCTTGAACTTTGTTCCCTCCATAATTGTGAGCTACATAAATCTCTTTTCCTTTTCTTTCCATCTTTTTTTTAAAAGATTTATTTTAAATTTATTTTTGTATTTATGTGTGTGAATATGTGCATGCGGGTGTCTGGGTACACCAAAGAGGGAGTTGGAGTCACAGGCACCAGAGAGGCCCAACTTAGGTGCTGGGAAATAATCTCTGGTCTTCTGCAAGAGCAGTAAGTGCTCTTAACTGATTAGCCACCTCGATAACCTCTTTTTTTGTTAATTATTCAAATTTTGGGTATCTTGTTATAATTAACAAACAAGCAACACCAACAACAAAACCAAACCAAGGCAGTAGGATTGATTGAACTTCTTGGCTCCCTTTCCGTTCACAGGGCTACATAATCAATTCTGGTTAATGAAATACCAATGGCATAGAAAGAAAGTGACCCAAGTCACTTCTGAGCGGGGCCGTCTGATGCTTACTTCCCATCATGGGTACCACGGGCACTACTTGAGACAATGATTCTTCATTGCTCTGAGTCTTCTGATAATTGGAAATGGGCAAATAACACAATCAAGAAATAATCTTTTTTTTTTTAAAGTCATCCATGGAGATGTAGTTGTTTCTGTAGCATAACCCAACTTATCCTGGCTGACAGAGAAATACAATCATTGGATCCAAGGATGCCCTGTTCCTAGGCTTTCTCACATTTCTTGGGTGTGCCTGCATCTGGAAGTTGGTCTAATGTTTCCTTGCCATGTCTCACAAATCCTTTCATCTGGATCTCATTGAAAATAGAGCAGTTAGAGACCTGTAAACAACAGTACAGCTTCATGTCTCATTCTAAAAGTGAACCTTTGTGGACTTGTCCGGAATTTGATAAGGATGCGAAAGTGCAGAATTCAAGTCATTTCAAAGTGATGCATTGTCAAGTCTTTGGAACCAATTGTTCAACACTTCAACTTTATTTCAGGAAGAGACTGAAGGTCATAGGAATGAGCTGAGCAATTTAGCCAAGCTTAAACAGCTTGCTAGTAAGTGGCAATTGAAACAAGACAAGAACCTAGGACCCTTTATCACAAGTAACTTCTGTGCTTGAGAGGGCTACATAGGGCAGTCAAAAGACATCCACCCAACTCCAGACCAGCTCTGCTCAGGATAATAATAATAATAATCCTGCTCAGGATAATAATAAAGTTAAATAATAATAAACATACCATTTTCCAGGAACAATACAAAAAAGTAGAAAGAGATTAAATTTAACAAAATTTTGACTTGAGCCAATGTATAGAAAAGAATATTTTGATGAAACATATAATCAGTATAATATTATGAATGAGATGTTTTATACTCTCAGAGAGGCTTTGAAGTTTATCAGGTGTGTTCTTACAGTCTTTCTTATTCAGAAAGGCTGAGTTTCAAGTTTTCAAGGTTTCAGTACGGTTACTGCCCTCAACGGCTTGGTTCTATATTTCTTATTTATGTATTTATTCTTATTCATTATTTATTAAATCTTTATATATATGTGTATGTCTCTGTGTGTTGGTGTTTAGGTATGTGTTTAGGCATGCATGTGCTACTGTGGGCATGTATGTGGAAGTCAGAGGACAAACTAGGGTATTGACTGTCATCTCCAACTTTGTTTGAGACATGGTCTTTTATTCCTCATTTCTACACACTTTAGGCTAGCTGGCCTGCAAGCTTTTGGATACTCTCTTGTCTCTGCCTCCCATCTCACCTTAAGTGCACCAGAACTTACAGATACATACACTGCAATGTTCAATTTTATGTGGGTTCTGGCCATCCGAATACAAATCCTCAGCTTTGCAGAGCAAGAGTTTTACCCCTTGAATCCTCCCTCCAGCCCTGCATTCTTGGTGCTCTGAGGGTTTCAACTCAGTTCTGTTGTTAAATATCTAATTTTGCATCACGCAATGTGTTTCTTAATTTCTCTATCTGGTACTAGACACCATAATTCCTGGCCCCTAGTTACTTCATCAGGCTGTGGAGGCAATTAATGAGATAATGTCTGAGTTCAGCAGAAGGTCCTTTCTGCTCAAGTTCAAGGTGCTATTCTCTTTTATGTGTCTGTGGGGAAGTCCCATTAGCACCCATGGGAACTATGCACACTGTAGCAACATGGAAACAAAGCCGGCCAGGCAGGGAGTAATAGTGGGTTGTCAACAGGGATGCGCTCTTCTGTGTGGGTGGGGACTTTCTGTAGAGCGCTGGAAACTCACAAAGTCGGCTTGTGCTGCCTGACACTCTGTGAAGCTTGGTCTCTTGGCTGGCAGTTGGGTAGGGGAGGTAAGAAAGGTTTAAACTGAGCCATTAAAGGCTATTGTTTTGAGCAGGCGGTGTGACATCACACCACCCTCTCCTGCAGGGCCCTTTATAGAGAGACAGACAGGATGCTGCTCTCACTACCTTTGGAATGGCAAGCTCAAGTTTGTTCTTTATATTGTTTTTACAGTTGTGCCTTTCCAGGTGGTGCTGCTTGACACAGCTTGGCTCTGCAGGTTTGAGCATCACAGCATATGGGCTTTGGCTTCTGCGGAGCAGAGCCGCTGTGTGGCAAACAGCCCACAGCTGCTGGTGTTGGCAGACTTGCGAACTCTAGGAAATGCTGGGGTTGTAGTTGAAGACTTCTTGCTCTGAGTCTGAGGTTTCAACCTCCAGGTTCCCCTTCGGTGTGTTAAAACAAAGCAAAAGCCTGATGTAGTGAGAAATATTTTTGTAAATGTATGGTATTATAATCTCAGTTCAGTCCAAAATAACAAAATTCAAAACCCAAATGATTTCTATATATGTTAAGTGTAAATTTAACTGTAACCTTTTGTGATTCTAAATACATAGGTAAAAATTTTTAGTCTTTTTCTTTTAATAGTTGACTTTTTTTTTTTTTGGTCCAGTGAGATGGCTCAGCTAGTAAAGGCAACTTGCTGCCAATCCTGAAAACTTGACTTCCATCCTTAGACACATCCAATGAATGAGAGAACAGTTTCATCAAAGTTGACCTCTGAGTTACACACGAGGGCAGTGGTGCATGCCTGCACACACACGCACACACACACACACACACACCACACAAGACACACACACACACACACACACACACACACACCACACAAGACACACACACATGCTCAAACGCACATTAAGTATAATACAATTTTTAAAAAGCTTCCTTTTTATTCAACAAACTGAAAGTCACAATGTCTGGGATAGTCAGTTGTGTTCTTTCCCTCCTTAAACAAATGTTTCCAAATTACACAAAAGTACAAGTTACCCCGCACAATGCTGGGCCTCACGACTATTACCTTCTTGCTTAAATTTTCAATTAGCTGGTGATCAAATAGTTTTGACCCCTGTAAAAACAGTGCTTTAAACTATAGGTGAGTGTGGCTTGCTTTTAAAAGCCAGGCTGTTGCTCACAAAGGGGACTTATTGATGTGCATGGGCATTCCACCAAATGTATATGTGTGTATGCATGATATGCATGCAGAGTTCGTAGAGGCATCAGAGCTTCTGGGACTAGAGTTAATAGTTGTGAGCCACTGTGTGGATGCTGGGAGTTGTATCTCAATTCTCTGCAAGGGCAGCCAATGCTCTAACTTCTGAGCCATCTCTCCAGCCCTCATTATCATTTTTAAAGACAAGGTCTCACTAGATAGCCTAGGCTGGCCTTGAACTCATGTTCCTTCTGCCTTACCTCTCAAGTGTCTAATTTCACTGATATTTTCGTTGAGCCAATGAGTGTATGACTGCAACAAAAAGGGGAGACATTGGCCTATTCTCTCCTTCCTCGTTCTATGTCTCTCTGGTCCTCGTTCTAGCTGACAAAGCAAGCTATATGTCGAACTCCTTTATGACCTTTGCTTCCACTATTTGTTCCAGTAACTTCTTCCATATGTTGATTTCCTTAAGTGTGAAGAGTTGGCTCCTACTTTCTTTGTTATTTATAGTTTCCCTGAACTCTCAGTCCTGTCTCTGCTTGCTCGCTGTCAGGTACACATGTCCACAAGGGCAGAACAACTATGCTGGTGGCTGTAGCCTGGATAAGCAGGTTCTCAAGAGGTTAACTGTTACTTCTAGACAGGTACTCCAGGCAGCTGACTCCAGGCCAGAGATGTCCCTGGTAAGCTTCCAGTTGGGGCTTTTGCAGTAGGAAATGTGCTGCCCATGTCTCTCTCAGCAAATGTCCTGACCCTCCTCAGGTGAGCACAGCCCAGAGGGCAGGCAGTGGCCTGGGGACAGACCACTGTGCTCCCTCCATGGTTTGCAGCTAGCTGATAAACAGCTACTCCTGGAAGGGCATGGTGACTCCATCTACCAGGCCAGAGGGACACCAGAAAGGAGCCATCCAGCCTCATTAACAGAGGATGAGGGAGTCCCTTCCAGAGGTGTCTTCTACTTTCAAAGCCAATTGTGAGCTGCTACCCTCAGAGATGGGCTTCAGCAAGTCATCTATTTTGATATCCAATTCTGAGTCCTTACTGAACTATTTTGGACTTGACCTTAGGTCATCTTCAGGGCCCAACATGGCGGTGTCCATCCACTGGGTGGTTGAAGGCAGACAAATGGTCTATGGTTTCATGGAATCAGAGCATAACAGCGCCTTTTGCAGGACCCCGCTGTGGCCATCCTTCTGGCGTCTTTCTTCCTGATCAGGTTAGGAAATGTCCCTTCTCTTGCTCATCCCAGTGAAGACTTGCATATGCCAGGAGAGCTACTTGGCTTGCTACCTTCACAGCTATGGTTTTGCCTGGTTGCATGGAAAACAGGATCAGCCAGCTTTAGGGTTTGATTCAGTGAGAGCAAGGCAATGGAGTAGGCTGCCTGTTGAGTCCTGGATTGTTCAAGCCACAGAATGAATATACTATGTCTAAGGCCTTTTCCAGAAGGAGGTCTGGTTTTTTCACTGTATTAAGGCATCTTATTGGAAGGCAGAATGTTGTGTGGATAAAAAGAGGCAGAACACTGTACCTCCATTTTCTCACTTGTAAAACGGCTGCATCATAGCAGTAGCTATTCAATGATGTAAGCTGTATGGAGATGCTGTAGAAAATGAGTGTGTGAAAACATGATTAGTCTCTGGTCCTGGGTCTGAGATACTGTTAACTATATACTTATAACTATATAAGGTTCCAAACAGCAGCATCAGAAGACACTGAGTCACTCTTTCTGTAATAGTCGGTGGGGCACTTTCTGCCACTTCTCCTGATAATCATATCCCTGAATTGATGGGAACTGGGTGTGGCAGCCAGGGTGCCGAGGAGGAAGAGACAAAGGAGGCATGGGCTTCCAGGAAGATGTGAAAAAGGCAGCTCTCCTCTCCACGCAATACAAGTTCCACCTTTGGCTACTTTCCTTGTTAGAGAGGGTGAAGGAGGAAGGAGCCCTGAGATGGCAAATGGGCGGGGCCACAATCCAACACCATCCTCGCTGTCACCATTCCCTGGTTCTTTTCCAAGTAGCTCAGATTATTAGTGATGAAGCAAGACATCACCCAGAACATTTCCAGGCTCTCAGAGGCTTCCACCCTTTCTTGGGTGCAGCAACTCTTGGGGACTAGCGGCAGTCTAAGCTACAGAGAAAATGCTCAAGTAAGCTGGTCCCTCTCCTCATTTTTCATGTCTGCCTTTTCCTCACTCCAGTCTGCCTCTTCCAGACTTCGACTACAAGTCCTCCATACTTGACCTGCTTCTTCACAGCTTACTTAAGTTCTCCATTTACAGAGGATGTGGAGACCTTTAGGATGACGGAACTATCCTCAGTCATCCTGGATGAGCCATAGTTCTCCTCAGTCGGTTTCTACTTTTCCTCTGATGGAATTAGCTCAACTCCCATCCTGTCTCAACAGCACTCTTTCCTGAACATTCTGTTGCTCCTAAATACTCCATTGCTTTGTCTCTTTGCTTTGTTAGCTTGTTTCTCTTCGACAGGAGCATGCCCAGGTCCTTGCTAAACATCAATCATCCTCTTTTTTCCCAACTTCCTCTCTGAAAGTACCATTGGGTCTTGCTCTTGTCTACACTGCCAGTTTCTATACAGAGGGGTTCTCTGTCTCTGTCTCTCTCTGTGTCTCTCTATCTGTCTCTCTGTCTCTGTCTCTCTGTCTCTTATCTCTCTGTCTCTCTCTGTCTCTCTGTCTCTGTCTCTGTCTCTCTCTCTCTCTCTTTCTCTCTCTCTCTCTCTGTGTGTGTGTGTGTGTGTGTGTGTGCTCTCCCCATTCTCCTCAGATGATTTCATCCGTTCACACAGCACCAGCAATTGTGACATTCCTTTGCCATCTACTCCCTTTGTCATCTACCTACACCTCCAGTTTATTGTGTACATCCCAGCCAAAGCCCATGGTGTTCTTCTCTGAACCAGCTGGCCGTCTTCCTGCCCCCTCTTCCATGCTGAATAATTCTGTCACCACCTGTGCAGTCTCTGTGTCACCGAGAAGCCTCAGTGTCATCCTAATTCACCCCCGGCCTCTGCAGCTCATGACTCACAGGAGGATTTCACTGGGAGATAAGCCCTGGTGCGCAGGTGGCTCCTCTTGGATGTGCTTCTCAGATAGGACTACTTCCTCCTCATTTAGTTACCAGGTTCCTCACAGCTTCTCACCTTTCACCTGAATTACTGCACCAGTTCAGCTGGTCTTTCCCTTCCACTGGTTCCCTTCCCCTCACGTCCCAGTTCATACTTTGAAACCCTAACCCCTAGTGTGATGGTGTCAGGAAGTGAGGCCTTGGGGAGTGGTTAGATTGTGAGGCTTCTTCTAAGGTGTTAGTGTCTAGTGGGGTGCCAGGTTTCCTCTTGATCCTAGGCAAGGACTAAGCAAGAAGCTGCAGTCTGTGAATCAGGCTACAGGTCAAAGTAAGATGGTAAACGTTCTGGATGTTCCTCATGAAGTATTTCTTCCTCCAGACTGAGGCAGAACAGTTTCTATGTTCAGAAGTCATCTAGTCTGAGGCATTTTATATACACATGTGGAGAGACTAAGAGAAGTCCCTTCTCCTAACTTGCTGATGTAACTCATCTACAGTGTTGCCACTAAGATCCCCCATGGCCCGTGTGTCCTCTGGTGGGCTTCAAAGTCCAGACTTCTTAAATTTTTTTTGTTCAAATTTTAAATAATGTTTTTGTTCATCTTTTTTTTTTTTTTTTTTTTTTTTTTTTTTTTTTTTTTTTTTTTTAGACAAAGTCTTAATATGTAGCCCACATTGGTCTCAAACTATCCATCCCCCTGCTTAAGCCTTTCCAAGGGCTGGGAATGTAGGTATGCTGGGCCACACCCAGGAGTTAAAATGGCATCCAATGCTTTTACATTTCTCCCTCCCTGACTTTGACATACCTCTGCAGCCTTCGAGTGCTCTGAAACATGTCTCACATTCTCGGCAAGGTGAGTTTCTTGTGTTTTCCCACAATGTCACCTCTCCTCATTCCCGTCCCCACCAACTCCCTTTTCTTTCAAAGCTCCTCTTGACAGATTCCTTTTATATATTTATAATAAAAATATGTGTGGGAGGTGGGCGTGGTGGCCCAGACCTGTAATCCTTAGCCCATGAGTGGTGGAGGCAGAGGATCAGGAGTTCAAGGTCATTTCCACCTACCAGTTACCCACAGCAACAATAACAGAGATAGATGGGCCTAGGATGTAGCTCAGTTGCAGGATGCTGCCCTAGAATAGGAAGGTCCTTGCATCCATCCCCCAGCAATGCAACCAAGGGAAAAATGAGTGTATTTAAACTAAGGTTATTATTTGGTAGTATTTACTTTTTTATTACACGAAATTTAATTTAAACAAACCAAGATAGGACTAGAGAAGAAAGGTGTTCAGAAGTAACCAACAGTTAGACTAGACAAATAGTATGTGTTAGAAAAGTATAACAATTGATTCCCCCCAATTCTCTGTTACAAAAACTTTACTCTTTTCAAACTCATTCATCCCCTTTCCCTCCCACCCCGACTCCTTTACTGACCAGGAACTCTTTATGTAGACAAGGCAGGCCTTGAACTCAGAAATGTGTCTGCTTCTGCTTCTTGAGTGCTGGGATTAAAGCAGTGTGCGAACATTGCCTTTCTTTACAGCTTCACCGAAGTATAAATTGAATACAAATAAAAGTGAGTAATTTTTGTATTATTTTTGGAGGCCCCCTCAACCTTTTGAGTGCCAGGATAAAACTGTAGACAATTTAGGTTTATGACATGGGGATTTACTTCATGTACACACAACTGTGGGACTGGCTAACATTTACTGCCTGACCTAGTTTCCATGTTACATGTTGTACTGTGTTAGTTTTAGCAAGTTTAAAGTATATTATATAGTATTATTGGCTATACTTACCAGGGTATGTATGCCATCTCCAGAGCTTAGATCTTTTATTTGGCAGAGGGGACAGGGGTTGAAGCAGGGTCTCGCTCTGTAGTCCAGCATGGCCTTACACTTATGGCAGTTCTCTTGCTTCAGCCTTCCAAGTACTAGGTTCCCACGCCAAGTTAAACCTCATTTATCATGGAAACTCTGGACCATTTGACAGACGTGTCTACACTTGCCCACTCTCAGTCCAATACACTTTCACTCCACTTCTGTGATTTCCACGAAGTCTACCTGTAAGCAAAGTCACACACTTCTGGATTTGTTTCTCTCTCTCTCTCTGTCTCTCTCTCTGTCTCTCTCTCTCTGTCTCTCTCTCTCTCTCTGTCTCTCTCTCTCTCTGTCTCTCTCTGTCTCTGTCTCTCTGTCTCTGTCTCTGTCTCTCTCTCTGTCTCTCTCTGTCTGTCTGTCTCTTCTCTGTCTCTCTCTCTGTCTCTCTTTCTCTCTCTCTGTCTGTCTCTCTCTCTCTTTCTTTCTCTCTTAACTTATTTCACTTAGCTCAGTGTCCTGCATATTCTTCCAGTGTCCTGAGAGAGGACACTGGATTCCTTCATCTGCTGTCAGCTTCAGAGTTGAGCCTGTTTGCATATTTCTAAGTCCCTAGCTCCACACTGTCTGCCGACTTCATGCTCCCCATCTTTTGCTTTATTGCTTGGTTCTTGTTTTGGTTTGTAGAGTTATGGGTGGAAGCCATGGCCTCGGGTATGCTAGGCAAGTGCTCCACTTGACCACTGAGTCACATCCCCAGCCTCTTCGCATCATTTTTTCATTTCTTCCTTTGGAGATGCTTCATGTTTGTTGGTGGAACATGGGAGCAGGTGCGGGCTGGAGCAGGTGCATGTTGAAGAAAGCTGTGATAATAATAAATACATAGGTTTGTCCTGGGAGATGAATATTTTGGAAAAACTTTTCTTTTTGTCCCCCAAAACAGGTGACTTCTTGGCAGAAGAATTCTCTCGCTTAAGTCAATTTTCAAAGTATGATTTTTTATTTAATCAGCATTAGCCATAAGCAGTTAGCTATTGGCCACCTCTCTTTGGAAACATTTTTTTTTTTTGGTAGAGGCTTACTTATTTTAATTTTATGTGTATGAATGTCTTTATTGCACATATATGTTTATTATCTCTATGTCTAGTGCTGACAGATGTCAGAAGAGGGAATTGGATTCCTGAAACTTGAGTTACAGATAGTTGTGAGCTGTCATATGGGTGCTGGGAACTGAACTCAGGTCTCTTGCAAGAGCAGTGAGTACTCTTAACAGCTGTCTTTGGGAAGCTTTAAATATTTGGTTATGTTAAATTTAAGTGAAAATATTTTCTTTACGTA
Source organism: Mastomys coucha (assembly GCF_008632895.1). Taxonomy (NCBI): domain Eukaryota; kingdom Metazoa; phylum Chordata; class Mammalia; order Rodentia; family Muridae; genus Mastomys; species Mastomys coucha. Next base: position 45,006,383 of record NW_022196913.1, on the reverse strand, counting down.
AGGTCTGATATGTACTGAAGGCTGGCCTTGACCTCCTATGTATCAGTTAATCATGTTCAACTCATGATCTTCCTGCCTCTGCCTCCTGAATTCTGGGATTACAGGCATGGAGCAGCATGCCCAGATGCCCTAACTGAAATGTTTATCAGTAGTACAGACATTGGTCATCATGACAACAGCACTCTTCAATTTCTGACTTTTTATGACATATAGGCCAACCGGAAGCCTGTTGTATGTGTAGCCCTTGAAGATTGGGGATGAAGCACAGTTGGTAGAGTAATTGCTTAACAGAAATAAAAGTCAGATTGATCCTCAGCACTGCATATCCTGGGCCTGGTGGTACATGCCTATAATCTTGGTACTGAGAAGGTAGAAGGATCATCAGGAGAACAAGGTTATCCTCAGATACAGTGAGAATTTGGGGCTTACCTTGGGCTACATGCTATGGTCTCTCAAAAAAAAAAAAAAACCCTAAGCCAAAGAACCACCACAATAAAACAAACCATGCACCCTGTAAGAGGCTAGTAACCAACTGAGGCCTGAGTAGGAAGGGATAAGCCCATGGGACATCAGGTTTTAGTAATTATGAAAATAAAACAATAACTAGAAAGATTCACAGAACCTTACCCTCATTATGGACAGCCCCTTCTAACTCCCTCTCCGTTAACAGGGTTTCTATGTGTAGCCCTGGCTGGCCTAGAACTCACTCTGTAGACCAGCCTGACCTCAAACTCACAGAGATACATGTGTTTCTGCCTTTCTAGGCTAAAGAATTAAAATAGAATGATACATATCTATTGTTTACAAGTGATTCAGTGTAGCAGCATAGAGGGACCAAGATAGAGAGGTAAGGACTTGAATTGTTTTAAATGAGGAGAACTGATGTTTTCTGTAGGGAGCTGTCAGCAGGGCAGTCTGTTTATGTGTTAGGTGAACAGGCAGCAAAGAGGACTTTTCTAGGTGAGTGACAGAGATGTCTAGATGCCAAACTAGGAACGGAAGACTCCTTTGGTAGACTAGTAGAAGCATCAAGTGTCTGTACTTTGGGGATAACGAAGTAAAAGCTTTGAACCAATTACTACTTTATATCATAAGTAGCTATCTCTTCGTTTCAATTTTAGTTTTTCATGCTGGGGATCAACTCAGATCTCACACTGAGCTATATTCTCAGCCCTCCTTTCCTCTGGGTTGGCATGCTTTAACACCTCCTTGAATATGGTTTTAAGGGCAATCCTGTTAGCCACCAGCTCTACACAGGGCCTCAAAGAGAGAGGGCTTACTCAATCTACATTTGAAGTTTATTTTGTAGGGAATGGTGGGATGGGCCTTTGGCCTCCAGGAATTTACAGTCTTAAATGCTCTAGGGTGGCCTGTGCGAGGACATCAGCTTATCTGTTATTCAGGGCAGGTGCTTGTAGCAGCAGATTGCCCAAATCAATTCAAAGAATGCACCTGTTAGATGGGAATCTTGATCTGGCGATCACACCATCTAATTTCCAGAAAGCTAAGCCAGGTGAAATTAGGGGGCAGGTCAGGAATGCTGTAGGCTCTTACTAGCTGGTTTTCAAAGTTGGAACCATGAAGGTGATTCCCCTCATTCAGAGATTTCATTTTGATGGATTAGTAGAAATGATCCTGTACCCAAGATGTGAATTCCTCTCCTCTGTTTCCTGTCTCCTTTTCTCTTCCCTTCATACCCTCCCTTTCCTCCTTTCCCCATCCTCCTTATTCTCTTTTCCTTAGCAATGGTTGTTGTTCTGAGACAGGGCCTTATAGTGTACCTTAGCCTGAAGTTCCCTATGCCTCCAGGATGCCTAGAACTCATGATGACCCTTGGGCTTCAGTTTCTCTGGTGCTTGAGTAGTGTATGCGAATGGTTGGCTTCTTAGAAACATTTTTAAAATGCTTTATCTTGGATTTGGTGCCTTATTAATAAAGAAGCTCAAGCAAGATTCACTTTCTTCCTGTATTAAACCATGTGCCCAGAGGGAAAGACAGAGAAAGATGGCCATGCTCCAATGAGTCTATGAGCAACACAAATTGGACTTGGTGTTTGTTTGTTTTTTTCTTTTGGGAAGGGAAAAAGGGTAGGAGGTAGGGCCTGGGAGGAAAGGGAATTGAGTATGATCAGGGTGCATTGTATAAAATTCTCAAATAATTAATAAAGGTATTATGTTGGTAGGGGAAAAAAGTCAACAAACTGAGAAACAACATAGCTTCATAAACTGATGAGAAAACAAAGCAAGCAAGATATGGTATTGGAATTGATGTTGTAGCAGAATGGTAGTTTTTATAACATTCTTGGGGCCCTGGGCTTGATCCCAAGCACAGAGACAAATTAAAAAAAAAAGACCTTGAAGGAAGAAGAGGGTATTATTTTTGAATTTTGTAGGTGAGCAGGAAGAATGGTGGTGATGGAGAAGGGAGGTTAGGCAGAAAGTTTGTCAGGACGTGGCAGAGAAGAACACAGTGGAGAAGTAGACACGACTGGAGATGAGCGTCAAGAGGAGAAAGGCTGGATGAAATGAAGTTTCGCATGGTTGGACTGCCAGGGTCTTACAAGCTGACTCCTGACCTTGGATTTTATTAGTGGTGCTGTAAAAAGCCACTGGAGCGTGTTGAGCAGGCGGACAAGGTAGTCTGAGTTATAGCATGAAAACTGTACTCTGTAAAGAAGTAGAAGAGACAAGAAACACCCAGGAAGATCTTGGAGAGTGTTCTGCTATGGAAGGAGACGGATGTAGGCAAACCAGCTATTTGGCTTCAAGGAAGGGTAGGTAGAGTGCTTACTTAGCAAGTGTGAAGCTCTTGATTTGAACCCCAGATTTGTGTAAACCATTTTCTTTGGTATACACTTGTGTTAACAGCACCTGAGAGGCAAAGGTAGGAGAATCAGGAGTTTAAGGTCATTCTTAGCTGCATGGGGAGTTGGGAGTTAGAGATCTTGTGTAAAGAAAAAAGAGAAAAGAAAAAAAGGAAGGGAGTCATGGGAAGACAGAGTGGAACTGCTATTATTTCTTTTTTTTTTTTCTTTCTGCAAAACAAACCAGTGTCCAAGAGCTGGGAAGGGGAAGAGGGTCTTCTGGAACTTAGGGAAGAGAGGAAAAAATATGAGATAGTTATTTTTGGGAAAGAGAAACTAAGTTGACTGGGTATTAAATGCTAGGAAGTTCTGAAACACTGGTTGGAAATTTTGCTCATATTTAAATTAATGATTAAAAACAAGGGTCTGGCAAGGTGGCCCCGTGGGAGAAGCACTTGTCCTGAAAGTCACCAGATGTGAGCTTAGTACCCAGAAGCCAAGCAGAAGTGGGGGACTCTCCTGTTTTCTGGTCTCCAGTCAAATGTGTGCCCCCCAGTAGTTAAAACAAATTTTATTTATTTATTTACTTGAGCTTTATTTATTAATGCATTTTATGTATGTGGATATTTGTCTGCATGTACAGAAGAGGACATCAGATCCCATGAGTTGTAGACAGTTGCAAGCCAGCATGTGGGTGCTGGAAGTTGAACCGAGGACCTTTTAAACACTGAGGCATATCTTCCCCTAAAGCAAATTTTAGAAAGAACTTTATGTGATTGCCTCTGGTCACCTTCAGCTGGGGACAGATAGATGGTGGGCCAATGATTTTGGTTGCAATCAGGTTGTATCAAATTGGTCTAGCCTGGATAAGGAGAGAAAGGGAAGTTAAAAGTGTAGGTAAAGGGGGAAATGAGCCGATATACCTTCACAGTGTAAACAGGCTTAGATGGAGTGGGTGGGCAGTGAAAGAAATTGATGAATTAAGCACTCAGGGTCAATGTGGGATAAAGAGTTGTGGATATTGTCTCCTGTTGTGCCTATATCTTACACTGTTCATGTGTACTGTGTGAGACAACACTTGGTTTTCTAAAATGTAGGCCATTTCCTCTGTGAAATCACCCCCATGATGAGTTTCTTTTTTTTTTTTTAAATTATGTGTTTGCGTGTTCATGCATGAGTTTTTGTATGCTATATGTATGCACGTGCCTGCAGAGGCCAGAATGCATTGGGATCCTCGAGAACTGGAGTTATAAGTGGTTGTGAGCCACATGATGTGGGTGCTGGGAACCCAACTTAGGCCTTCTGCAAGAGCAATAGCATTTAGCCACTTCTCTAGTCCCCCACAACCGTGTTTTTTTTTTTAAATTGACATCCCCTTTTCTTGGGTTCCTGCTACATTTCATAGTTATCTTATGTCCTGGCAAGTTTTATGTCAACTTGACACAAGGTAAAGTCATCAGAGAAGAGGGAACCTCAATTAAGAAAATGCTTCCATAAGATGCTGTTGTAAGTAAGCCTGCAGAGCATTTTCTTAATTAGTGATGGAGAGGGGAGGGCCTAGCCCACTGGGGGTGGTATCATCCCTGGGCTGGTAGTCCTGGGTTCTATAAGAAAGCAGGCAGAGCAAGCCAGTAAGTAGCACTCCTCCATGGCCTCTGCATTAGCTCTTGCCTCCAGCTTCTGCCCTGTTTGAGTTTCTGTCCTGACTTCCCTCAATGGTTAACTATGATGGAGAATAAGCTAAATAAACTGTTATCTTCCTAAGTTGGTTTGGTCATGATGTTTCATCACAGCAATAGAAACCCTGACTGATATACCTTATTTAGTGATATTTCTGTTACTGTAGCCCTAGGAACAAAGAGGTTTCAGAACACCATCTTTATCAAGCCTCTTGTGAGTATGAGTGATCTACTATATATATATATATATATATATATATATATATATATATATATATATATATATATATATATATATAGATCAATTGCATCTCATAAAACCTCATTCTGAAAAAAGTTTAGGTGTGACAAATATGTCTTTATACCTAGACCAAACTCTCATGAGAAGCATGGACTCATGCCACAAGAGCAGGGGCTGGTGAACACTTGTGGGGTCTTAAGTCATGCCTTCCATGGTCTGAAGGAAGAGCTGTGGAGGAGGGACTGGACAGAGTTATCCTGCAAATTATAAGTCTGACAGTGTTTCATCCAACAACTTTGGAAAAATTGAAATCATTGCTATCTTATTGTCCTAAGGAAGCCTGGGGTGTCTATCCCAGTGTTACGAATCTTTGTGGTGAGCTGATCTGTGTTTTGTGTGTCCCATGTCACATTTAAATGACTTAGCTGGAAGACTGAGCTCTCTGACAGTGGGATGGAAGTTGGAGTAAATACGTGGCTCTGGATATTGTGCCCCCACCCCCAGCTTGGTGCTTTTCAACCTTCCTAATGCTGTATCTCTTTAATATGGTTCCTCGTATTTCGTGACCCACAACCATAAAATTATTTCTGTTACTCCTTTATAACTAATTTTGCTCCTGTTATGTATAATAATGTACATATCTAATATACAGGGTATTTGGTATGTGACCTCTGCAGATAACATGACAATATGAAATTTGACAATATTAAATCTGAATTGAACCCTTTCAGTCATGAGAAGCCATGGAGGAGAGCAAAGGGACAGGGACAAGGACCTTTTCTTCCTTCCCATGGGTGCTTTGGGTGGGAGTTGATCCATAGCACCTAGAGTCTCAACCGTGTCTACTGTTTTAGAAGTGAGGAGTTTGTTCAGATTGTGTCTGAATGCCAGGACAAGAGGAGAGTTAGCTTAAACCAGGCAGAGCATGTCAAGAGAGTGTAATTCTAGCAGATGCTGTCTTCAGCTCATGTCTTCATGTGGTCTTCCTTTCTGTGTGTTGTCTATCTCAGTCTCTTCCTTTTAAAATTTATTATTATTTTAGACACAATTTCACTGTGGAGCCTGAGCTGGCCTTTAACATGTGGCAATCCCTCTGCTTTAGCCTTCCGTAAATGCTGGGATGACAAGTACCCACCACCCTGTCACACTAACCTCTTCACAGGGACACCAGTCAGAGTGTATCAGGGGCTACCACCCACAATGACTTCAAGTTCCCTTTTAAAAACATGTCCTTCAGATCTCAGGTCCTAGGGGTTGGGATTGCAACATTCGAATTTGGATGAGGGACGTGTGTCTGCCTTCAAAACTCTGATCATCTGGAGCTGGCTCACCTCTGTAAGGGGCCAACTGACTTAGGTTCCAAAATAAAGCCATACTCATTCTACAAGATCACCTTTCAAGTGTAACCATGTTACCCAACTCTCCTAGGAAGTCAATATGAAATAGAGTGTTGATCATACTTATTTTATTTTATTATTTTTTGAGACTGTCCTCCATGGGAAAATTAGTTCTGTCTATTGAGCAATGGCAGCCTCACCTACTAAGCATCTGTCTGGTAAGCTTTCCCTAGAGAAAAATGCATACATAGAAAAGGAGGAAGGGCATGGTATTCCCTGGCCTTGTCTTCATTTTACTTAAAGTAATCGTGTGTGTGTGTGTGTGTGTGTGTGTGTGTGTGTACACATGCATATGCACAATAGGTGGAGGACATGCCATGGAGAACCACTGGAGGTCAGAGGATAACTGTAGAGTTGGCTGCCTCCTTCCATCTTCACATGGGTTCCAGGGACTGAATTCAGGTGGCCAGACTTTTGCAGTGAGCTTCTTTACTTGTTGAGCCATCTGGGTGGCCTCTTTGTTTTGCTTTTGATATTGGCTGCAATTCCCCTTCCATTTCAATTTGCTCTCTAGCCGGGCTGGTGCTGTACACATTTAACTCTATCATGGGAGGCAGATCTCTGAATTCAAGGGTCGCCTAGTCTATAGCGTGAGCTTCAGGCCAGCCAGGGCTATGTAGTGAGACCCTGTCTCTTGCTATTTTAAAAATTGTTTTCTAGAGATCACCCTAGGAGATGTAGTTGCTTTGTACTTTTCTCTCTGTGTATTTGTCATTTATTGTGGTGTTTGGCAGTCAAACCTGAGGGCCTCATATGTTATGGGCAAACACTACACTCCTGACCACTGAGCTACACCTCCAGCCAGATGCATTATAAGCTAAGTTGGTTATTCCTAACCATTTTGTTACTGTTTTTGCTTGTAGAATACTCCTCTAACTAAAGCTCAGGGAAGAGACAATAGTCCCATTGTCACACTTCTATTATGGACTATGTGGCAGAGGACAGGAAAGAAAAACTTTTTGGCTTATTTTCTCTGATTTGCGAGTAGAATTAAGTTAATGAATAGAAAAAATAGGCAATCAGATTCCAACAGTTTAGAAAACAGAGCCTCTATCACAACTGACCCCTCCCCATACACTCTTTTTATTTTATTATTTGTTTGTTTATTTGTTTTTCAAGACAGAGTTTCTCTGTGTAGTCCTAGCTGTCCTGGAACTCACACTGTAGACCAGGCTGGACTACTCACAGAGACTTGCCTGTCTCTGCTTCCCAAGGGCTGCGATTAAAGGCCTGGTGCCACCAACACCTAGCCTAGCTTATTTATTTATTTTTTTGAGCCAGTTGTGTCTCACTATAAAGCCCGGCCTTGTCTGGAGCTTACCATGTAGACCAAGCTGGCCTTATAGAGAGCCACATGCCTTTTCCTAAGTGTTGGGATTAAAGGTGTTGAGCACCGCCACACTTGGCCCCTGTAGACTCTTCCCATAGTGTTCTAAGCTGGAGATTTGTAAACCTGTGATCTTTCCATTGGCTAGTGTTTTGAAGAAGCCAAATCGGAAACCCAGCCCTAATGGTCTTGCAGACACCCAAGCTAAGATGGTATCCAGGGCGTGGTGTAGTCTGCACATATCCTGGGGGTTTTCTTATGCGCTGAAGCCACCCTGTCAGGTCTGAGGCTGAGGAGTATGTACTTAGGGACAGTAAGAAAGGGTGAAAGATGATTGGGGAGTCGTTGTCGCTGTTGGGAGTCAGAATATCCAAACATTAGAGGACCATCAGTGTATCTGGCAAACACTCTACTCCAAAAGAAGAGTTTACATTAAAAATGCAGGAAGTGATGATGTACACTGGTAATCCCAGCCCTTGGGAGGCAGAGGAGGGCAGATCTCTGAGTTTGAAGCCATTGTAGTGTACAGAGCTAGTTCCAGGCAGCCAGGGCTACTAAGGGAAACCTTGTCTTGAAAAAATAAAAGCAAAACAACAATAACAAGAGAGAGAGAGAGAGAGAGAGAGAGAGAGAGAGAGAGAGAGAGAGAGAGAGAGAGAGAGAGAGAGAGCATTAAACTAGAAGGTCCACTTGTTGGTAGACTATGTGTGTGTATATAAGGAGCCAGGCAGCCTCTGACAGAAGGGAAGAGACCATCCAAGGCTGGCAGATCAGATCAAAATCATGGTGATACTAAAACCCACAGAGAGTGACACAGGTTGTGCTTGATGGCCTTAGTCTTTCTTTCCCCCAATGTGGCTGTGCTCTATCCCAGCAAACCAGGGTGAAGGGAAGCAAGGTGGGGGGGCTAAGCCTTTTGTGTAGTCTATGTACCTGAACTCTTTTTGCTCTTATCCTCACTTTGCATAGTAGGTGACTGTGATTCCCATTCAGCAGATGAATACATGGGTCTCATGGTAGTCAGGAGATGAGTGGCAAAGCTGGAATCGACTCAGGGTGTAGCTGACTCTGTTTCTCAGGGAGTCTTTTTTCCTTTCCTAGCTGTATTAAAGACAAAAGAAGATAAATGAATTCATATAGACCATGTCTAGAGGGTCGCACATTGGCCAAATGCTACCTATTTTATTGGGTATGTTATCATGAAGATGTAAACTGGCCATCATTGTAATCCCATGAAATGTTGCAAAAAAAGAAAACTTCCAATCATGGAATTGCTAAGAATGCTTCTGGGTAACTTTGTTCTCACCACTCATTAAGTTGTGAGTGTATTCTACCACCGTTCCATCCCCTGTTATCTCTTGGATGTCTCATCGAGGAGGTGGCCTGGTCAGAGTTTATCAGACGTCTGTGACTTATCTCCACAGCTCCACCCAATTCCGCTCATACCTCTCCCAGATCCACTGAGCTGCACGATGCCCCTTTGGCAACTTCCTTCTTTCCCCACCGAACCTCATCCCAGATCCCACAGGCCCCTTTTAGCCCTTCATCTTCCCATCACTGGGTGACGTTAGCATAAACGTGGAGCAAACCAGCACCTGTACAGTTCTTCAAGGTCCCTAGAGAAATATACTATGAAGATTCTGGCCAAAGACAGTTTGTACAGGATGTCTGGACTCTCCTGTACACTCTTCCCATTTTTGTTGTTATTTGGGTTGTGGGTTTTTTTTTTTTTTCAGTGGGGGAGGGACTCCTTTTTAGATATCTAACAACATAACAATCTTATACAACATAGTTTTTAATACTTGAATAGTTTTTGTGTGTGTGTGTGTGTGATGAAACCATGGTGCATCTCTACTTATTATTATTGTACATTTATTTATTTATTTATTTATTTATTTATTTATTTATGTATTATTTATCTTTTTGTTTTTTTAATGTTAGAGTTAGCCTTAGCTATCTTAGAACTTGCCTGGCATACTAGGCTGGTCTCGAACTCATAGAGATCCACCTATCTCTGCCTCCCGAGTGCTATGGTTAAAGGCACTACTGCCTGGCTTCTTTTTTATTTTATGTATATGAGTGTTTTGCTTGCATGTAGGTACATGAACCACACACAGGTCTGGTGCCTGTGAAGGAGGTCAGAAAGGGTCATGGATCCCCATCCCCTGAAACTGAAGTTACTCATGGTGAAGTGCCACCGTATGGGGGCTAGAACCAAATCTGAGATCTCTTAACCACCAAGTCATCTCTCCAGTCCTCATAGCCATTACAGAGTGCCTGGAGAGATGGCTCAGTGATTAAGAGACCGGCTGCTCTTCCAGAGGACCCACGTTCAATTCCCAGTACTGATATGGCACCACAAACTGTAACTTTGGTTAGTTCCAGGGGACCCAACACCTCCTGACATCTGCAAGTATAAAGCACATATATGAAATGTTCACACAGGTAAAACACCGTTGTACTAAATAAAATAAAATAAGAATAAAAAGAATAGAAAAAAAGAACACACAAAACGTATTACAGGCCTGAGGCACGGGAACATCAGATTCCTCTCTGGCTGCCCTCACCTCCCCAAGGCAGAGGAGAGAACCCAAGGCCTTGTCCTTGCTAGACATTTTAACTACTGAGCCATACTGCTAGCCCTGTAATTACTTTCTTATGGAAAATTTCTAGACTCGGAATATCTGGGTCAAATTCTATGCACATACTTAAGGGCATTATAAAAGACCTCCTAAGTCACTTTTTGAAACTGGTTGTTGGTGTTTACTGTCTTACCAGAAGCCAGGGAATGCTTATCAACAACTGGTCATGTGACATTTGGTAAACCATACAGTCTTTAGTACTCTGCTGATTTCTTTGTAAAAACCAAGGCGTTGTCTTGGTCTAAGTAGTTCTTACAGATTATGTTGCTGGAGAACTTCTTAATGTTCTCAAGGGGAAACGCACATAATGGTGGCTTCAAAGATAGGCAAATGACTAAAACCAGGAAGGGAGGCTTAAAGTTTCTGTGAGAGAGAGAGAGAGAGAGAGAGAGAGAGAGAGAGAGAGAGAGAGAGAGGAAGAGACAGAGAAAGAGAGAGAATCAGACACAAAGAGAGAAAGAGAGAGACACAGAGAGAGAGAGAGAGGGAGGAGAGAGAGAGACAGAGAAAGAGAGACACAGAGACAGAGAGAGACAGACACAGAGAGAGAAAGAGAGAGAAAGAGAAAGAGAAAGAGAAAGAGAGAGAGAGGGAAAGGGAGAGGGAGGGAGGGAGAGGAGAGGAGAGGGAGGGAGGGAGGGAGAGAGAGAGAGAGAGAGAGAGAGAGAGAGAGAGAGAGAGAGAGAGAGAGAGAGAGAGAGAGAGAGAGAGAGAGAGGACACAAAGACTTTTTTCCATTAGACATCTTCATTCTTATTTTGGCCTTTTAAGAGATTCTTGGTAACACTAAAGACTTGATAAAACCCTTCAGTTCAGATTTCATTTCAGTGATGCTGTGTGCCCTATCTGTTATCTTCAATCCCATTATTCAGGGAAAGAAACAGAGGTTGCAGAGCTGGCCCACTTGCTCAACCTCACCATGAGTCAGCACTTAGGCAGGATGGTGTGCAAGAGGCCATAGACATGTAGGCTGGTCCTGGGACCCTAGGATGATCTGCCTCAGGACATCATCTGTCCACAGAGGTCATGATGAGTAGGTTAAAGTCTTTCAAACGCAGTCTTCCAACAGGACCTAGGGGCCTTCAGCAGCTGGCCACTTTCCCCCAGATCATATGATTAATCTTTCCCTGTTTCAAATGCCTCTGTCCATGGGTATTTGGTTTTTACATAAGGTTTCCTCACTAAGGATTGAAGCTTGGTAAATTTGTGGGCACACTGAGACATGGGATGGTAGAAATTAATAATGATGACAAAATAGCGCAATCAGGGAAACCTACCGAGCAATGGGGTTTCCTCCAAGAGCAAAGAGCCCAGAATTGTCTGCATATAAGGAGATCCATAAGGGTTGGCTGAGTATTAGGCTCTGGAGGCACAAACATGAACAGTGGTCTTTACCTAAGAAGCTTATGATTCATCAGAAAAGGTAGTTAAAATAATAATAAAAACCCCAAACATAACCCTAATGTCTAAGGAACATATATGTGTATATATATATATATATATATATATATATATATATATATAT
>NW_022196913.1:44941600-44994591 GCF_008632895.1 Mastomys coucha | reverse complement strand
TTTTGAGGCAGGCTCTCATTTGCAGCTTAGGCTGGCCTAGAACTCATATGTAGCCTAGGCTGAACCTGAACTTTTTTTTAAATTATTCATTTATATGTATATATAAGTATATTGTAGCTGTCTTCAGACACAGTAGAAGAGGGCATTGGATTCCATTACAGATGGTTGTGAGCCACCATGAGTTTTCTGGGAATTGAACCCAGGACCTCTGGAAAAGCAATCAGAGCTCTTAACCACTGAACCATCTCTTAGGTCCCTGGACCCAAACCCTTGACAATTCTCCTGTTCCAGTTTCCCAAGGACTGGGATTAGAGGTATGGACCATCATGCCTAAGTTCAAGTTCATTTTAAAACATATGTACTAGGCCAGGCCGGGCCCAGTAGCACACATCTGTGATGTCAGCGAATAGAAAAGATTCAGAAGTTCCAGCCCAGCCTGGACTATGTGAGACCCTCTCTCAAACAAACAAACAAACAAACAACAAATAAACAAACCAAAACCCAAAATAAACCCCAACCAAACATTTCCTCTACACTCACATTTGACAATTTCAAACCTTAAAGCATCTAATCAGGCTTTCCTTTCTCTTTCCTAGGACAACAGAGAGTGTCTTCACTAAGGAGTCACGTCACAATGAAGAATTGTTTATTTTCAGCAAGCTGATATTTCATGAGCATTTTGCCTGGGGAGCAAATGTGCACCCTCATGGTTACTTGGAGTTTAAATCATGGAGCAAGGAGGTGGTTGCCTCAGAACAGGCAAGGCTTCTGGGATGCAGTAAAACAGACGGAGAGAAGAGGCAGAGTCTAAATGCTTTTGTAGATGAAGTAAAGGTTTGGCAAATCCTGGCATCTGTAATGGAGGGGCTTGAAAAGTATCAAAGAAGTTCTGGCATAAAGCATATGGTGTAGATGCCTGAGCCTCACAGACAAATCTTCATTGCCGTTTCCCAAGAGCACAGAGACTCATACCAGAAACCCCTTCAATCTGAATAGAAGAAAAACACAGTGTTAATTGTTCTAAATGTTTCTCTGGTAGAAAATGGAGGGAGAAACCGAGGGTTGAGGCAAATGAGATACTACATTGAGAGCTAGGAGTGGTGCATACACCAGGCACCCACTCAGAGGGAAGTTGCAGGCAGATTTCTGTGTTTTCAAGGCCAGCTTAATCTACGTCATGAACTCTAGGCCACCAGGACTATGTAGTAAGACCCTGTCCCTCCTCCCACCAAATGTAATGATCCTTTAGAGTACCAGTTAGAGCAGAAGTTCTCCACCTTCCTAATGCTACGACTCTTTAATACAATTCATGTTGGGGTGACCCTCATCCATAAAATTATTTCATTGCTACTTCATAACTGTAGTATTGCTACTGAAAGGAATAGCAATGCCAAATATCTGATATGCAGGATATCTGATGTGACCCCTGTGGGAGTTGCAACCCACAGGTTAAAAACCACTGGGTTAGAGGAATTCATTTGCTTAGTATATTTATTAGAAATAAACTTTGGCTGTCTGGGCTAGCCAGTGCCCTGAGCAGACCTTGGACACAAGCTCTGCAACCAGTCCCACAACACCCAGAGGAAAAGCAAGATTCAGATCTAAAATCACTTCTCATGATGATGATACAGAACTTTAAGAAAGACATAAATAGCATCCTCAAAGAAATATAGGAGAACACAGGTAAATCGCTAGAAGCCCTTCAAGAGGAAACACAAAAATCCCTTAAAGAACTACAGAAAAACACAATCAAACAGGTAAAGGAATTGAACAAAACCATCCAGAATCTAAAAATGGAAATAAAAACAATAAAGAAATCAGAAAGAGAGACAAACCTGGAGATACAAAACATTTTATAATACTAATTTTTATTGTTATAATATTTTATAAATTTTAAAGAATATGACAAAAAAGGTATTGTAGGTATTGCAGGGTGAATATCTGGGAGGAGCTGGGGTACAAAAGGGAAACAAGAATGTGATTCAATTTTATTTACTTAAAATATGTTTTTAAATGTATACAAATTCAGATAAATTGAGATCATGTATCTTTTTTCAACATAATCCAATAAAACTTAAATCAATTAAAAAAAGAAATACACTTTGAATAAATGCTTTTGTTACCAAGTGGCTACTTCAAAGGAGATGGTGAACTGAGTTAAGTGGGAAGGAGTTCTCTGTTTAGAAATGTATAATGACAGCTAATGGATGCAGAGCCATTTTCAGCATGGGTGGGACTCAGTGACAGAGACTTACCTTGGGTGGGCAAGGCCCTCCGTTCAATTCTCAGAGCTGAAAAGGAAAAGAGAGAAAAGGGGTGATCTTACAGACAGCTACCAATTATTAGTCTATAAATTTGTATGCACTGTTTTGCTGTGGTGAAGCTCACGGTGGATTGGGTGAGCATTCTTGTTAATTCAGTCTTGATAGAAATAGGGACACTGGAGAGGAAATGACTCATCTGGAGTCACAAACAAGGTGATTAAGACACAGGAGAGGAAATAGAATGCTCTGGAACTTTCCCGTACTAAGCAATAGGAACCCTTGCCCTACTGCTTTCCGTCACCCAGACCGTCTGATTTCTCTATCCTATAACTACTCAGGAACATATTCAGATGACAACATCTGTGTCTTAACATCTTCCAGGTGGTTCTACAGGAAAGTGATACCAGTTATTTATAATTTCCACATACAGTTGGCCCCCTGTCTCCACAGGTTCCACATCTGTGGATTCAACCAAAATATTCCAGAAAAGGCCCCGCATCTGTGCTGAACATGTAGACTTTTCTCTTGTCATCATTCCCTAGACAACACACAGAACAAATATTTACATAACATTTGGTTCAAGTTACCTGGAGGTGACTCAAAGTATATAGGAAGACGTGCATAGATTCTAGGCCAATTTTACACAAGGACCAGGACAGAAATCTATTCAACAAGAATGCCCTCTTTGAGTGCTTCCAAAGTCTTTGAAGTGAGGGCTTGTTTCCTTTATATTTTTAATCAGATAGAGAAACGAGATTGTGAAGGAGCCCGATCATAGCAGACTGTGAAGGAGTCTTAGAGGTCTAAAGTGTGCTTTAGTTGCTCAGGCTTGTGACTTGGCTAGGCTAAAGCCCCACAGCACAATCAGATGTGAATGAATCTGAGGCTTACTATCATTTCTTAAGCAGTAAGAATTTAATGAGTAGCTACAAAGTGTTGGTCATTTGTAGAAACCCACAGACTAAGAATTTATAAACAGTGACTCAGTCAGTCTGTTTCCCTGGTATGTCTCCAGGGTATGGGATTGGTATATAAATGCTAATTAAACATATGTGCAGGATCATGAACAAGTGGCTGAGTAGACCCACTTGCATACTCTATAGGGCAGTTTTCTCTACAGGTGTGTATAGATTCATATTTTCTAGTACATATTCATATTCTCTAGCATATATTCATATTCTATAGTATATATTCATAGCCTCCAGTATATATTAATATTCTCCAGTTATGTTAATATTCTCCAATATATATTCATATTCCCTAGTATATATTCATATTCTATAGTATCTATTCACAGTCCTCAGTGTAGGCTAATAATCTCCAGTATAGATTCATATGCTCCAAGGAAACATTTAGCAACTAATCCAAGTGTTCTCTTTGGTTTGATCACCCTTTTAATTTTTCATCAGCATTAATACGTTTGTTGAGTGGGAACAATTACTATTTGGAAAGCAATTGTTTCCTCTTTCTATAGTTTGGGTCTGCAGAGGGCCAAGTTGGTGACATGTTGTGTTGCTTTTACTCCCATGTGGCTCACTTGGCAAGGTGGTGTGGTTCTATGTGGACCCAGAGACAGGTGTCACCTGTATTACAGCCACACTGGGAGAGATCTACGAGGTAGTGATCTCAAGGAGACTGGCCTTAACCTGGCCAAAGAGAAAGTACCTCCCCACTTATGCTTATCTTCTTAGACCAAGGCATTCTTTCCTACAGACTGGGAGGCACAGAGAAAGCAGAGGACAGGAAGTTGAGACCAGTCCCCAGTGCAGTACTGACTGAAGGTTAAGGAAATGAAGGTGAAGAGTAATTCCTAGTGCCAAGGTGGGGGTTAACCCTCCCAGCTGTTTATAAGCTTGGCATCATTGCTCTGGCCTAATGTACAGGAAAACAATTCAGGTTAAACCGACAGACAGCCGGTGGCTGAGTGAAGATTTTAACTCAGGCTATCTCACTCTAAGTTACCATATCATCCAAAGGAAATATACAAGACTGAATTTGAAACAAGGCAATGATTTGCTGTAAAGGTAGAAAGTTTCACTTCAACCTTTTAAAAAAAAGTAAGGTATACTTGTGTATGAGACAAATCTCATAATAGGAGACCGTCTAACAAATCAGTCTTGGTGCTGTGGAGGCAGAAACAGGAGCGTCCTTGGAGTTCTCTGGCCAGACATTCTCACCCTCCAGGTTCAGCAAGAGACCCTGTCTCCAAAAAGGCAAGAAGGAGAAAAGAATGAGGAGAGAGGCTGATGTTGGCCTATAGCTTCTATACTCACCTATACGCAGGCATGTGCACCCCTACACATGTGCACACATGCCTCGATTTTAACAGATATCCTCAAACTGTCCTGTGTTATAACTTGATACATGCATATGTTGTGTAATTATCACACCATGGTAATTGACATTTCCATCTCCTCTATCATTTCTTTCCACTGAGAATGTTTAAATGCCTCCGGTCTAGTCCTGCAGAGCTGGAAATCAAACCCAAGGCCTTCTGCATGCTAGGCAAGTACTCAACTACCCAGTTGGGTGCACAGCCCTCTCCCACTTAGTTACAAAACACATGACGAAGTTTTTAAAGCAGTGCTTCTCACCTTTCCCAATGCTGTGACCCTTTAGTATAGTTCCTTATGTTGTGGTGACCCCCAACCATAAAATCATTTTTGTTGCTACTTCATAACTGTAATTTTGCTACCCTTGTGAATTGTAATGCAAATATCTTTGTTTTCTGATGGTCTTAGGCAATCCCTATAAAAGGGTTGTTTGACCTCCAATGGAGTCACACTCCACAGGAGAGAACCCCTGGTTTAGAGCAATATTCTCCCTGCTGTGCTATAATCAGGGGAATGAACTCTTCTTATCTGATTGTGTTTTGGAACTTGTTATTTGACCCTCTGTCCCTCTGTCTCCCTTTCCTAAGCTCTAATGACCTCTGTCTGTTTCTGAATTGCTTGGTAGCATTTTAAAGACTCTGCTCCTGGGTTAGAAGTACAGCTCTGTGAGGAGCGTATTCACTTTGTACACATGAAGACCTGGGCATGGTCCTTCAGAAAGAATAAAGTCAGCATGAAAGTGCAGGCCAAAAGGGTCAGAAACTCAGTGTCATCCTCAGCTAGGAAGCTGGTTCAAGGCCAGCCCAGGGTTATACCAGGCTGTGCCAGAAAAGCAAAACACAAAGACTGTGTCTCTGGCTTAGAAAGTAAGATCATTCATCACACGGGACTTTACTGTTCTTATTCATTAGGGATGATATATGATATGAATGGTCAAGTGGAGTCCTTTGGAGCAGGCTAGGTCAGTGGGAATCCTGGGGCCTTGGGCACTGTGTTCTTGTTTCTGCTTTTTCTCTTTTGAGGACTCAGTGTAAGGACAGGAAATCCAGAGACATCCAGAGACACCCATTAGACACTGGAGAGACAGCATGTGAGTTGATCAAACATTGAGGGTGACACGGCTGTCATACACTGGTTTGGGCTTGGACGTGTTTTTCATACTTGAAAAAGAGGGAAAACTCGCTCCTTTGTGGCAGCACTTACTGTTCTGTTTTTGACCATGTTCGGCTTGGCAGTTAAGAAAAAAATCAACGACAGGATTATGTTTCAATGGCACAACACCTAATCCTCAGGCAAATGATTTGTCCACGCTTAATATAATGCTCTTAGGATATGTTGTTTGATGTAAACACTAGCTCTCATAAAATGGTGCCTGAGGTACAGTTTTTCCCTCTAATACCCTATTTGTGTTGGCTTGTACACATCGGATGTAAAGCCATTATGATAAAATACATCCTCTTTTAGCCTGATTGAAAAAAAAAAAGAATGGAGGCTCCAAGTCCACACCAAGAAAAGGATGATGCAGTAAAATTCAAGGCCCCTTTTGATGTTTGTAGGTCGACCTACATCCTCACCGTCTTGGGGAATTGTCAATGCAATCATTTAAGCTGCTTTATTTGAAGAGGACATCAGACTGAGCTTAACTACACTTAGTCTCTGCCCTTGCTTGGCTTTCAGGTTGGATGGAGCAGCTGCCTGGGAGAGGAAGGCTAGCAAGCCCAAGGAAGGCTAACCAATCAATCCCTCAGTCTCCTTGGGTAGCAATCTTTGCTTGCACTGCTCAGATTAACCTCTTCCTGCTCAGCACAGGAACCAGCCACTGCCTAGGTGCAAATCAGACTAATAATAATACCAGGGATTTCAACACACAACACTCATGTCACTGGTCCACCAGGGCGGGGATGACACACATTCACTTTCTACCTCCTTTTCTGCTGCTCACATCACCTGTGGCATGTGAGCTGTTCCTCTGGGTCCTGAAGAAGGATCACTTTGCAGATAGCGTTTCGTTATAAGAAAGATAGGCTTATTTGCCATTATCTTCATCTGACCTAATGGCTTGAAAATCAGCAGACACCCTTTCCATTTCCCTGACTCTGGAGAGCAGGCAGGCGCTCAGTAACAGAGCCATTCAAAGTCCAGGCTATGACTCACTCCACAATACCTGTGATTGAGAGCCTTCTCTGTAATTGTACCTCCAGCCAAAGGACAGAAAAAAAATCACAGGGTCTGAATGGAAGTGACTTATATTTTCAACTTCCTGATTTGAACTCATCTGCTTGTAGCTTGTCAGGAAAGAGTAGGGGAGGTGATGGTGGATTTTTACTTTGTTTTTTTATTTGCAATTCAGACTTACTTTTCCCACTTATTTATTTATTTATTTATTTATTTATTTATTTATTTATTTATTTATTTATTCACGTTCCATCTTGATCAATCCCCTCCCTCCTCTCCTCCTAGTCATACCCGTATAAATCCCTCCCCCCATTCTCCTCTCCCCTTTTCCATTGGATCCCCTTCCCCTAACTTGTCTGGCTGCTTGGGCCTCAGTGGGAGAGGTTCAGTCTTAATTTGACCTCTCTTCCTCCTAACTCCTCCTCCTCTCCCTATCTCTCTTCCATCTTCTTCCCTGCGGGCTCAGTGACCATACCTGTGCTAGGCAAGTACTCCGTCCCTGAGCCTCGCTTCAGCTACACTTCTGTTTTTCTAAGGACAGATTTGAGAAGTGAGGTGCGGGCATTGTTTTGGACTTAGAATTTTGTTTCGAGAATATTTACAAGTGGATCAGGTACTTAAAATCATGAGTGATCTTCGCTTTGACTAAAAGTGTGGAGTGAAAGATGAACACAGGAATTGGTGATAAAGAGCAGGAAGGAGAGAGGAGGAAGAAAGGAGGAAGGGGGAGGAGGAAGGTGGAAGGAGGAAGGAGGAAGGAGGAAGGAGGAAGGAGGAAGGAGGGAGGAGGCAGGAGAGAGGAGGGGGAGGGAAGAGGAAAGAAGAAGGGAAAAGGACGCCTATCCCTTACCTCAGTCTAGTGCAGTGGTTCTCAAGCACAGGGAGACTCCTTTGGGGGTCAAAGGACCTTTTCAGTGTGGTCATCTAAGACTATTGGAAATATCAGATATGTACATTACATTTCATAACAGCAGCAAATTGAAGTTACAAAGTGGCAACCTAATAATTTTATGCTTACTGGGTAGTGATGGGGCACACCTTTCATCCCAGCACTCGGGGGGTTGGGGGGAGAGGCAGGCTGATCTCTGGAGGCAGTCTGGGCCAGTTCCAGGACATAGAGTGTGTAAGTGTGATATTGGGGATTGAACCATGCTAGGCAAACACTCTGCTGGCTACATTCCTAGCTCATGTACGGGGAATATTTTTAAATTTCTAACTTAAAATAAAATTGTAACTTACCTTCACTCTCAGATGTATAGTCCTTGCTTCTAGAATTTTTTGGTAGATCTGAAATCCCCTGTTCTGAGGGTACTCTATTGGCAGGCAGGGTCTCTCCTCCAAAGGTTTATGGTGGCCTTGGTGGGGATAGAAACATTAATGGTGGCCTTAGTGGCTGCAGAAACATGTGATAGGGAGGAGAAGGAGGAGGCATCTGTACTTTCAAACCTGTCTGGTGAGGATGGTCTGTGATTCCAGGCTCTAGGCTTGTTCTGAGGTCACTGCTGCCAGCCATAAAGGACTGACTCAGTGTCCTTTCCACTCATTAGAACTTTAACAAAGGGACTCTTGAGTTTGCTGACGGGTGTTTGGAAAAATGCTTAGGCGTCTCCTAGGACCCTGTAAGGAGGAAGTAGAGGGGATACCGGGGTGTGGACCAGGCTTCTCCTAGGACCCTGTAAGGAGGAAGTAGAGGGGATACCGGGGTGTGGACCAAGCTCTTAGCTGAACCTTGTGTTTCAGTCAGCAAGCACAGGTGCTCTGGCTCATTCCTGGATCCTTTTCTGATAAACTCATCACTGTGTTTCATATTTAGAGACATGAGGTGAAGCAGAATGGACTGCTTGGAATTCTGAAGAAGTGAATCCTAGTTGTTCTTTCAGAAAGTTCCACTGTTCTTATTTCTTTACTTTCTCTTCTTTTCTAAGCATCTGTAAAACCTGCCTCTTTCTACCCCTTACTTGATGGTGACTCAGGGTTATCTCTCTCCCAGTTTTGCTTCTGCCTATTGAGTTCTCCCTCCTCCCTCTTTCACCTCTCCTGCTCCTCCCTTCTTTCTCTCCTGCCCCTCCTTTTCTCTTCCCTCCATTCTTTCTTTCTTTCTTTCTTTCTTTCTTTCTTTCTTTCTTTCTTCCTTCCTTTCTTTCTTTCTCTCTCTCTCTCTCTCTTTCTCTTTCTTTCTTTCTTTCTCTCTCTTTCTCTCTCATTTCTTACCCTTCTTACCCTTCTCCTCTTCATTCTCCCCTCTCTATTTACTCTGTAGGAGCACACTGGTGGCAATATCACTCCAGTTCCTAGCACATCCTGTTTGAAGTCCCTTGCTAGTGCTCCCTGATTCTCTTGTCCCCCATCTCTATACATCTGTCTCTGACTATCCTGTATCCCTAAGAAACCCACATGGTTGGAGCACTTTCTTCCTCGGCTATCCTTCAGGATTTGGTGTGAAGAAGACTCTCAGCTGCTCTTCCCAAACACCCCACTGCAGGCTCTGACCATCTTCTCAGCTGTAGTTTTTATGGCGCTCTGACACCATCCTTTGCAGATAGATACCCAGGGAGTTTGTAACAGCCTGAACAGGTTTGTCTTTCTAGGAGATGAGTGGGCATAATGTTTGCTTGTAAATAAGAATAGAGACCACATGCGTCTGTGCCGACCAATATCAATAAACAAGTTGTGAATGAAATATGGAGCCCAAGACTGGGGACTTTTGGTTGTTAGCTAGGTGGCCAGGGTGTTAAAGAAAGTAAGTTTACATCTCCTTGGCCAAGAAACTGATTTACTTCACAGAGATTCAAGAACTGTCTGGAATTTCCCTTCTCCAGTGTTTTGGTAGAGAAGGAAAAATAGACTAATTAGATCAAACAAGCAGATGTCCTTTGATGTCCCTCACCCCACCCCGACCCCTTACATATGCAGATATGCTTTAGAAGAGGGGAAAAGCCCAAACCCAGATCCAGGTATGTTTGGCCTTCCCTAATTAGGAGATAATAACAGCATTCTTTATTTTTGTTGTAATTATGATTCAAAAAGAAGTTCACATCAGCACTCATCTATCTGTATGCGAGGAATGTGGGGCTGGCCTAAGGGACTTAGCTCTGCTGAGAATGGGTCATCTGTGAGAGAATGGATAGTTAAACACCTTAAAATGGCAAGGAACTTGGGAAGCAAAGGTGGAGCATTATATTCCGTGAGCTTCATCCTTCACCTGTCAAAGTTACTCTATTTCTGTATTCTATTCTATACCACTCGTGTTTCTCTTCACATGGGGAAGCATCAGAAAAGAAGCAGGGCATAGGAGTCTGCTCTGTCATGTGGGGGAATCAGGTAGGTATATAAACAAGGCTGGTAGTGGGTGGAATGTCCAGTGTAGCTTTTATGGGTGAATAGGAAAAGAGAACAAAATTCTCTGGTGAAGATATTCGTGGTAGGTGTGGTCAAGAAGCAGATAGCTGGGAGACCGGTTAGCAGAGGGGATACCTAGCTAGAATGAAAGGCTCTAAGGGTGGAGTTTCAAAGGACTAGCAGGTGAATCCCTGTGTGTGCATACTGGTTCTACACAAATGCATGTTATAATGACACATGCAGAACATTAGTGAACACAGAGGAGGTGGAAAGCTAATGACAGAGCACAGTTGTTCCTGAGGATCAACTGTCTCCCCATGGTCTCCCTTGTGGACCCAGACTTGAAAGTGCTCAAGTCTTTGGCACAAGATGATGGTATTTGTATATGACCTACACGTATTCTTCTGTATGCTTTAAATACCCAGTATACAACAAATATGTATAAGTTGTTACACTGTATGTGTTAGGGAAATGGTAAAAATCAATCAGAGAGTTTGGGGATGTTGCTCAGTGACAAAGCATTTATTTGGGTTTAACCCTCTACCCCCCACTTCAGGGGTTGCATTCAGGGGGTTGCAGATGTTTGCTTGAATACTTATTTTTTTTTCCCTACAGTTGGCTGAATCCATGAGTGTGGCTTTCATGGAGAGTGAAGGCTTGCTATATGTAGAATCAGTTTCTAGAGGTTGCCAGACATCTCTAGAGAATCCTGAAGATTTGGAGAACTTCTGGACTACCTCCATGAGGATGCCAATGCCAACCCAGACAGAACATTATCAGTACAAGTCTTCCACTTGGGTTGATCTTAACTGAATTTCATCTCACGCGATGTATTATACAAAAGACAGTGGCAGCCTCTTTTCACTAGTGGCTCTTGGTTCATTTTGTGTAAGATGTACATGGCTGTCCTGACATAAAACAGCTGTGGCCCTGGCCACCCCTCTCCCAGTCCTGGAGGAAGAGGGTATCTTGAGAGACTCCTCTCCATCTGTCACCTACAGACAATTCACCATGGCTCCTTTGAGTGAGTACCATCACACACCACATAGATATTCTTACTGCCCATCTCAACCTGGATGAGGCAAGAGAAAATTCAGGATCTGCTTTTTCTCTATGTCTTGGTGTCATTGTTTTTTATTCTCTTCACAAAAGGCCACCATTGAAAGGATTGAAGACTATGAAAAAAAAAATGGTTCCCTGTCCTTCTGTTGGAAATGCTGTGGTCTTGAGCTGATTTGATAAAACAGGATGTCAGAAGAGGAGGAGAAAGGGAGACAGAACAGCAGAGCTCTGAATTTAGAAACCTTGCTGCACTCTCTGGATCTGATTTGGCCTCAGAACGCATCAGATAAAAATAACAAGTGGCGCAGTAGAGGACAGTTCTGCAAGCTTCGCCTCTGCCCGGGGCTGCGCATGCCCAGTCTGCACCTCTTTTGGTGGCAAAGCACCGAACTGCATTCCCTAGCAGAAGGCCAGAGTGAGAAAGGGCCTGTGTTTGATGTATGAGCTTTGGCTTGCCATCGTGAGTCACCCCAGAACTAGCTGCAGGCAAAACAAAAATCTTTTGTGATTAATTAGAAAAACTGGACGCTTATGAATTGACTGCACACAGCCGGGGTATGGTAATATAAATAGTAATGACTCTGGCGCGCCTGATGAACACTCGTGTTTATATGAGATCACTGGAGAAAGGCAAAATTTTAGCATGGAATCTGCTGAAATGAGATGACTTCTGATCTTGGACAATTTGAGGGTCTTGACTGAGATTTTAACTGATGCCTTCCAAAGGGGTTCAAGCTGACCTTTTCTTCTCACACCCGTCACACTGTGCCAAAGCAGTCTATTGCTCTTTACTTCGTTTTTTTTTTTTTTTTTTTTTTTTTAAGATTGAACTCAAACACCCCTTTTGGCATCTCTATGGAATCCCTCTGGTCTTTTGTAAACCTCCCTGCCTGCCTGCACATGGAGTGGACATGTGGTCATTTTGCCCATTTGGTCATGTCTGCTTCTTAGAAACAGGAGACTTGAACACAGATAAGTTTGGATTTTGAGACACTAGCTGTCTTATTATTCGAGGGAAGAGGCTGGTAACATCATTAAGCTTTGTTGTCAGGGAACTCAAAGATCAGAATATTCTAGGGAGTTCCCTCTAGCAAATGGATGATTCTATTTGGGGAATGTCAAGTGGATTGGCCTGTACACCATAAAGTGCAAAGAGCAAGGCTTTTAATAAGCACACACACACACACACACACACACACACACACACACACACACACACGCATGTGCCCGCGCACACGCACACACATGAGCACACACACTTACTTGGCTTGTTTCATTCTCTCTTCCATTTGAACATCCTCCATTCTAAAGCTAGGGGATTATTATGATTATTTCTTTTCAAGGAAGTTCCTGATGAAAAACAATTAAACCCTGACAGTGCCTGAAAATGTCAAAACACAAATTTCCTCCAATGATCAGTTTTTAGCCACCAGGGTGAGCAAGTTACCCTTTGTCCTGGGGCAGCAGCGTGTAGCCAGAGATGGTCACAGCCCAGAGAGGAGAAAAGAAAATGCCATTTTGCTGCTCGCTCTTTCCCCCAAGCCTCTACCCCTCTGGGACAAAACGTCTTCCAGACCTTTGAAACTTGGTTTCTGTCAGGCAATTAACTTGTCTTAACAGTGCATTCTCCGTCTGCAAGTGCCTTTTTGGGGGCCTCTGTTTGCACTCGCTGGAGTTCACATTGTTTTCTATTATTATTCAAGCAGGGCCTCCTCAGTAGTAAACCCATTGACCATTCAATCAGAGCGGTAGCTGCTGTGGATAATTAAAAGTTCCCAACCTCTTGCCCCAAGGCCAGGTTAGAGCCAGTCAGAGAGGAGCCAGGTCCGAGCTGCTCAGGGAGCAATCGATCAGCTGATTAACCCTTCTTACTGATTGGTTAGAGCTGATTGCATCTCTAGTAAAGAAATCAGCTTTGGCCCTGGGGCACAAGAGGCAGCTATACATTCAGGGTGGCTGAGCAAGCAGCCCCAGGAGTCAGTGTCCTTATACAAAATGAAGACCTTCCCTGATAGAATGGTTTATAATCTCACCACCATCATTCCCCACCCCCCATCCCCACCCCCAGACTATTTCTGCTTTTGTTTCTATAGAGAAGAATTTCTGCTTAGGTGTCAAGAATGGTCGAAAAGATTCCTGGTGTGGCAGTTGTTGTTTCTGCTTGACAATAAAGTGTGCCCTTGCAAAAAGCCTGAAGCCAGAAAGCACCACAGACACGCCCTTCATGAACCGGGTCCCTCTCCTGGCTGGCTGAGTCGTTGCCTTCAGACCAGGTGACTGTGGCTAGGACATATTTATCTTTGGGTATGGATAAACAGCTTGCCTCTCCTGTGCCTACACTCTGGCACAGTGAGTAACATTTACTGTATTGGAAAAGAAGCATTTAACAGAAATGATTACCCTATTGTCCTTAAAGGGAGTAGCTCAGATGCTATCAGGCAGGCGTGGCCTGGCAGTTCTGAGAAGCTCTCTTTGGCAGGGCAGCTGGATCTCTCTGGATTTGGTAGGAGGGCTCATCCAGAGAGCCCACTTGAAGTTAATCTCGTTTCTCCCAGGAATGTCGCTTCTACCTAAGGTAGAAGGGAGAAAAAGTTGAATTTCGGCAAGGCAGACTTTGCCAATATACCTTTCCAGTGCCTTCAAGGAAAGTCAAGCTTCCATTCACATCTAAGGGGGCAGAGCATGTGTCAGATACCTTAGTGGAAGACGCAGCTGGGAGCTAGGGGAAACAGATGTTTTCCAAAAATGTTCACATTTGCTCCTGTTTTCATGTACTTTAACTGTAACAACGATGATGACGACGACGACAACAACAACAACAACAAAGGAAACTTTTCAGAAACTCAGATATTATTAACCTCATAGTGAAATTAATGACGGGACACACAGATCTCAGATTCTACTGAAGCCACCCTGGTCTTAGGGGTCCATAGAGTGTAAGCTTTAAGATCTTTTTCTAGTACCACAGCTAAGGGATGTTTGGAGGGGCTTGATGCTCCCAGGAGGCCATGGGCAAGCTGGCATGGGTGAAGGCAGTCTTGGCGGAAGGGAACGGTATTGTAGAAGCCCCAAGAAGTGTGATTATTTTCATCTGAAGCTTAACCAAAGTATGAAGACCTGCATGACCCTTAGATGTTTGTTAATTCCTTGATGGTTTTAATTTTCAAACAAAATTGACCTGAGCATGTGCTTACATGCACGTGTGTGTGCACGTGCAAACACACACACACACATACACACACACACACACACACACACACACACATAAAAATTTTGTTTTCAATGAGTTTGTGGTTATTTAATTTACTCTTGATACATCATTGAAATCAAAATTGAATTTGGAAAAAAAAACGTGTAAAACATATTTATGCCATTTTGTGAAAGAAGAAATGACCAAACCCAGGGCATAGGGATGACAGTGAGGACTGTGCCATTGCTATTGCTATGAAGGATTCTACAATCCTGCTAGATAAAACATAGAAAACACAGGTATCTATTCTTGGCTAGCTAGAGGCTTACAGTCTGGCTTGTCTTGTAGATGCTGCTCATTATAAAGTCATTTGGGATTTTAAATGTTTTGAATAAAGAGCCCTGTTCCTCAAAATTACCTTTCTCTGCAAACTTAGGAAGGTGTACCGTGGATCTCAGAAGATATGAAGGGAACACATTAATGTTTCATGGCTGGGTGAAACTGAACTGAGTTTGGACAACTGGGTCATATATGGTACATAGCTCAACTGAAAATCTGTTGACATTTCCGGTTTTGCATTTGAGATTATTATGCAGACAGTCCCAGTAGAAATATTTGCTGTGTTTGTTTGTCTACCCCTCCCCCTGTTATTATTCTCTTTCATTACAAGGGACTAAAGTATCATATTCTATAAGCAAAGTGAGAACCGCTCTTTACAGCTAGGACTGGCTCTTAGCGCTCTCTTTCTGCAGGAATTAAATGTTGCTTGCAGTGTTTCTGCAGATGGAAGCTACATCCAGAACCAGGGTAGATAATGAGTGGAAACCGGGCCCAAGTCAAAGCAGGTAGCATTCCTGAGAGGGAGGCGCTGTAACCTGAGACCCAGATTAGCCATTTTCTCTGTAGTAAAACAGACCACAGAAGCATTCCAACTTAGCGACAGGCAGCTTTCTTTCAGGACATGTTTATTTTCCAAAGAGAGCTGATAGAAAGAAATCCCGAGCAATACGTAGCTTATTAAATGAACATAACTGATTTTTTTTCGTTAGTGATTTGTCTTAACATTTTGAGTATCACTCAGATACCCGAAAAAACAAACAAACAAACAAACAAACAAGCACAAACCCAAAGATGTATGTTTCCAGTGTGTGAAACAATGAAAAGTTCAGTTTGTCACCTCCTCCTCTTTCTCCTCCCTCCCTTCCTCCCTTCCTTATTTCCTTTCTGAAAGTTTTTCTCAACTAGCCAAGAAATCTTGCAGCCGTCATCCCAACCAAATAGTAAAGTTTGCATTATATGGAAATCTGTAAAGCCAAACAAGTTCGTTTTCTAACTCCTTTCCTGCCACCTTCATGGTCCTAGCAGTGAATTTAGAATAAGACACCCATAAGCTGCTGCCAGACTGTCTGTTAGGAAACACTGCGCCGTAATAACATCGAGAATCTCACGGATCCATGGGACCCCAGACACCAGATGCTAAAGAAAAAAAGGATATCCTGTGTGCATCTCTTTTACACAGACCGGAAGGCTCTGTTTAGCTTTTGATGTATCAGTCTGCTTAGGAATTGTAAATGACCAAAGCACAGTGGCTAGCAGTAAAGTATGCTTAGAGCTATTAAATGTGGGCTACATTTAACAACTGTGTATTGATTTTTTTCTTGTAATTTTATTTCCATGAACATTTCTAGTTTCTTAATTAGTAGCCTTTTAGAGAGAAGAGATTTAATAGTCTTTCCATGAGAAGATCTAGCTTGCAGGTGACACAACTTCTCAAGTTGTATCTGTAGAAGGGAATGGCCTTCGTCTCCCATGAGTCTGGGAGGGAGGGAGCCAGCCAGCCAGCCACGGTTAGCGCATGTGCAGAGGCACACATTGCATGTGCACAGCCTCTCACTCTCCTTAGTCTGCTGGTACAATTAAGACGAAATAATGTTGGGGACCCGGTGACAAAACTCAACAGTCTCCAATCGCATACTCACCCCGTAACGGGAAGGGCTGTTTACCCCATGTTCCTTATTAAACTGAAGTATTTTATTTAATGAGCATGAGTCATGCAAGGTGTTCCCATAAATCATCGGCTGGTTTACAAACTCAATAACTAGGCTTCCTGCTCTAACTAGGCTGAGCACACCTTAAATTATTAACAAGCTAGGCCCTTGAGGCAGATCTTTGATGACGATGATATAAACACTGTGAAGGCAAGGTGCTCTCTCAGCAAAAGATTATTGACTCTAATTACCATTTACCACAGGAAAAAGAAAAGAAAAGACAATAAAATATGGGGGAGAAGTTAAATCTGAGACTTAATTTTATGAGCCCTTTAAATACTTCACCCCCTCCCTAACTTTTTTCCTTTCTCTTCTTTCTTCTTTTTTCCCTCCTTCTTATTTGTAGCTACTCTACCAAGCCAGGCATTGTCGATGTGTAATGATAGCCCATGGTTGGCTAACCTTAAAGGGCTTGACAGTTGTGGAAAGCAAAGGAAGAGAAAGGAGGGAAACCCAGGAGGCTCTGTGGTTCATAGTATGCACATTCTTTGATATGTGAGAGAAAGAGGGTGGGGGGGAAGGGGATGAGTAGGCAGGGAGAGAAAATGATAAACACACTGGGTGAAAGAAAAAGAAAGAAAAGAATTCCAGAGTTAATTGTTTTCATGTATCTGTGATTATAAAAAGGTTGGAGAATTGACATAAGCCACAGCAGGCACCTTGGTTGGCAAACCAGCCATTGGGTCTGCTGTTCTAAGGAGTCCCCTGTTAATGTGACTAGCCTTCGTTTTGCCTACGGACTCACTACGAGAGGATCTCGAGGGTGTTAATGAATGAGGTCTAATGATAAAAGAGCTGATCAAAAATAACCCTGAAAATGCAGTCAAATGGGCTGTGGTGTGCAGTAGACACATGAATGGAGAGCTTTCTTTCTGAGTGTTTGGAAGGTGGCCACAACAGCAGGGAGAGGAAGAGTGATCTTAGAGGATAGAGTGCCTAGGATAGCTGAGGGGTGGGGAAGAGGCCCAGTTCCACTTCCTGAGGAAGGAATGGCCTCTGGTGCTTCCTCCCTTGTGGGTTCACACAATTCTCCTTTTAAGGGCTATCTGCCCCTTACTGTCTGTAGGTTAGATCGTTGCCTCTTAATTTTCCTTAAAATGAAACAAAACAAAACAACAAAACAAAACACAAACAACCCAGCTCCTGTGGGGCTGATGGGTTAGTGCAGTGGTTCACAGCATTTGCTGTGCTTCCCACATCTGAGTTTACTTCCTATCTCTGTTTTGGGCACCTCACAGTGACCTCCTGTAACTCCTGCTCTAAAGTGTCTGATGCCCTCTTCTGGCCCCTATAGACACCTACATACACACACACACACACACACACACACACACACAGACACACACAGAGGCACAGACACACACAGACACACACAGAGGCACAGACACACACATACATACAGAGACACAGACATACACAGGCACACAGAGACACAGACACACGGACACACACACAAACACACTACCACTCCTATTACTACTAATCATCATCAGAATCATACTATGTAAGAGTTTGAGTGGAGTTTGTAAATGCCCCTTTCTTTTGCAGATGTGTAAATCCCATGTCTGAGAAAGGAGATACTTTGGCCAAGGACACCTCTTCCAGGATGATGAGTGTCTAGATGACGTGAGGCTCCAAGCAGCTTTTGTCTATGCGGGGTGGGGGTGTAGCTAGCGATTTGGAAATAGATTCTCAGACTTGGGCATCAAGCAGGTAGCAGTGACTCACAACTCTCTCTGTCCCAGGCAAATGTAAGGTAGACCTCATGATCAAGTACACCTGGCGGGAACATGAGGTCAGTAAAATTGGCACTATTTATTAGATTTTTCTTTTTGTTTAATGGGTCTTTTCTAGGACCATGTAGGATTTTGTGATGTAGGTGAGACTCAAGTGTGTAAGATCTATTCCCCATAAGTTCCATGTCATTCTCTACTATCTGCGGGGTGTCACTCAGCCATTCCATCCATCCACTCATCCACCCATTATCCATCCAACCAACCATCCATCCATCCATCCATCCACCCACCCACCCATCCATTCTTGTGCAGTTAAGGTACAGCTAGTGGGAGACTCTAGGAGCTTTATTGTAGTCATCTGGGAGGCTGGCATCTTTTTCTCCATCTACTGAAGGTGTGTGAGGTTTGGCTTTTGACCCTAACCCTCTGCACCCATTAAATTCTAGGTCAGAACTCAAAGCAGGGCAGCTCGTGGGGGACTACGGCTGAGTGATTTCCCTATCCAGAGAGTAAAGAGTGAATCTGGGCAGAATGTCTCTCCATACTTTGGGGAAATCCTCACACAGTTAGTTTCTCTCGGGTGGTTTTGTCCCTGCCTAAGATGAGGGACCCATATGAAACTGGAAACAAAACTCTAAGCACTCAAGATCTGGATTTTATTTTTATTTTTTATTTTTTATTTTTTGAGCTAGGGTAACTTCTTCATTGAATAATACTTTCAATTCTCCCTGTTATATGTTATCCATAAATACAGAGAAAATATGTTACACATATAAACATTTAAAAACAAACAAACAAACAAACAAACAAACCTTTACAATTCTTTTTGGATAGCCAAAAAGTAATTACATATTGCTATTTCCTGGTGATCGAACCCTGAGCTAAATAAACACTAGGGCAGAAGGTATAAAACAGTAAATACATGGATGCATACATTCATGAGATGTGAGAGTGCAGTGTGCACTGTAAAGCACAAAATTTACTCACACTTCAAGGCTTCTCTAAGCCCTTTGCTCTACAATGACTGTGATCCATAGAGTCTTTTCAGAGGCATCTCTGAGTGACCTGGCAAACTTCTTCCCAGCCTCTGTGTCTGGGGTCTGGGCTGAGAGATGCCCTGGGGCAGAGTGGGCTGTTGGCTCTGACTGGCCCTGCTCCCTGGGTCAACCCAGGGCTCAGTGTCCGCCCCTCATCAATCTAACCCTGGGAAGGGAAGGAGCAAGAATGTGTATCTGTTGTCCAAGCTCAGCTCAAGAGGGCCTGGCTGGGGGAGTGGAGGGAGATGGCAGCTTGGTTCTTTCCTGAGTACAGGATTCTCTTGCTGGGACCAGCATTTCTGCAGCTCAAGACCAGAGACACCGATCACCAACCTTGTCTGTCATGGGCAAAGTGCTGTGAACCAAGTGCTACTGTGTCACTTGCTAATTATTTTTCTTTTAATATTCCATTTACTTCTTTGGTTTTCTTCTTGGTGAGGGGATCGAACTGGGTGTCCTGAGCATACCTCCAAGTTCAGTGACCTCTTTATCTTTAGGCAATGCGTCTATATGTGATATATGTGACACTGTCCTAGGAGTATACATGCAGATAATCCTTCAAAAATTGTAATCTTGCTCTATATTCTGATTTTTTTTTTGTAATTGAAACATCTTTAGTTGATTACAAAGGTTGTATGTGTGTTGTTGAGGATTGAGCCTAAAACCTTCTTTAGAGCTTTAAAAAAAGTTTAAATTCTAGGAAATTGTGCAAAAGAATCTAAGTAGCATGCTGTCAACAGACTTGTGTGGGTTCTCAGCTGTGATTGCTAGTAACTCATGGCCAACTATATTTATCCTGATCCACTTTCTGCCTCTCTGGTCCATTTAGGCAAAAGCCAACCATCAAAGGAAAATGAACACACTTGCTCTCAGCTTTTTAAAAATCTCGATAGACTCTACCACACAACATTGGCCATTTTAGCTTTTATTGAGTTCTGGGCCACGAGCTTGCAAAATCAGTACACCTCCAGCCTCTGTTTTAACCATTTTTAACGTTTATATTTTAGTGTCAACGAAGAAGAATCACAGTGTTGCTCAAGCATCCTCCACCCATCTCTTGCATCTTAGACAACTGGGACTCGGTACTCACTGATCAATGGCTGCCATGTGGCCTCTCCCTGCCCCCAGAAGCCACTACTCTAACCATGGGTCTACGGTTGTGATTACTCATATCATAGGTGACCAATAGCCTCATGAGGATGGAATCATGGTTTCCTTTTGTGTCCACCTTATTTCACTTGACAATGTTCTTGATGTTCACCCATGTTATAGGGTGAATAGGAATTCTCTTCTGCATGGAGAATGTTTTTAACTCTCAAGTTTAATAGCTTCACCCTTTTGTTTTGTTTTGCTTTGCTTTTGGTGACTTTATTTGGAAAAGTATTTAATAACTGATTTTTAAGGATAATCTGCCCCCACACCCCTCAAAGTGCTACCCAGTGGGAAGGGTGTCAATAGCTCTGTGACCTCTGAGACACACAATACTTATCCTACCTGAGCTCATTTTTGGAATTTTGTACCTGCCTGCCTCTTGAGGACATGGCACAGCAAATGCATCCAAAAAGCAGACACTTCATCAATGCAGGCATCCCATGGTACCTGAGGGGGATTGGTTTTAGGACTCCAAACTCCATTTCAATATCCTCTAATACATCACATAAACCAACACAATATTTCCATATAGTTTATGTGTATCATCTCATATATTGTAAATCATCTGCATATTACTTATAAAACCTATAGTGTCAGTGCCACATGGATAGTTATTACATTGCATTACCTAGAGATTGACAACCAACCTGAAAAAATAAAGGTCTGTATGTATTTTTTTTTTTTTTTTTAGTATTTTCAAAAAAACTTAAAAAAGTTGGTAAGCCCCCAAATGCTGAGCCCTCAGAGGGGAAGATATGAAGGGCTAACTGTACTTAATTGTACTTTCTGCAAATATAAAATCTAGACAGCCAGAGAGGTTAAACAGCGGAGAAGCTATGGGCAGTAGGATCATCCTATTCTGAACCTAAAAACATTTCTCAGGGAATTCAGGTCTCTTTGGAGTCAGCAAATTAATCCTCTAAGTATCTCTAAAAATCGAGTGTGGGCTGGAGAGATAGCTTGGCAGGTGAAATGCTTACCACACTTGCACACACCTGCCCAAAGACAAAGACATATAAACATAAGTAAAAGTGAAAAAAAAAAAAGATTAAAAAGATAATTGTGATTCCAGGGACCCATAGAGCGTTCATTTCCTCTCAGGACCCTTCCTAGCCTCTAGGTCTTTTATGCCTTCTTTTCCCCGCTGGGATGGTGATGACCCTTCAGTCCCCCTTTACTCCCCAGAACCTGGGGAAAGAATGCTAGGCGTGATGGTGCCCGTTGGGAGACAGGCAGATCTCTGGGAGTTGACTGGCCAGGCAGCTAGTCTGATCTATGAGTTCCAAGCCAGCAGGAGACCTTGTGTCCAATCACAGCCATTCTACACTAAGCCACCAACTTCCAAACCACCACCAGGAGCAAGTAACAAAGTCTGTGTCACAGTCACACGGTGGCTACTTCCTGTGTGTTGAAGAGAGATCAACTGAATTAGTGTAAAAGGTGTGATGGATGAGGCTGACAATGTGACTCAGCAGTCTAGAGCACTTTCTGCTCTTGCCGAGGACACCAGTTTGGTCCCCTGCATCCACACCTGATGGCTCCCAACGACCCACAGCACTAGGAGAATGAATGTTGCCTCCTCTGGCCTTTTGAAAGCATTTGCATATACATGCCCATAGACACATACACATAATAAAAGTCAAAGTGAAAAATAAATTCTGTAAAGATACTGTGGATCCAAGAGCCCATAGAGCATTCAGGTCCCTTCCTAGCCCCGGGGTCTTCTCCATCCTCTTTTCCCTGCTGGGGTGGTGGTGACTGCTCACCTACTGACCTTAGCGTAGGGTCAAAAGCTGAGATTAGTGACAGGCAGCATTCCTTGCCTTCCTTTACCTCCTCCCTGTTTTCCTTCCGTGGAGCTGTGCTGTGCTGACGGTAGGAACTGGCCTCAGGCTTGACCCTTTTCCCACAGCTGATGCTCCGGGCTACTCCTTTGCTCTTCCTTTTGGTCAGGGCTCTGACCACACCAACTTTATCTCCTTTTTCCTTTTGTGAAACAAACAACAAAAAGGGGACACGATTGTAGAAGATGTGGCACATGGATGAGTGTTAGTACTTAAGCCAGTGCCTCTTTTTTTTCCTTGCATGGGTGGTATGTGGGCACAGTCATGAGAGCGTAATGATAGCTTTTGTCTTCCGGTCTCCTGCCCACCTCCCAGTCACCTCCATAAGAGCTCCTTGTCTGAGGCCCTGATCTGTCCCTTAGTCATCGCCTGCTTATGATTGTCATTTCCAGTTGCCTCTCTGTTTATTTCAATCTGTATTTTTTTTTTCACTCGGGTGATTCACACTAGCTCCTTCTATTTTATGGTGGCTTCTTCGGGAACCGGCTGGGACCACCAGTTCTAAGTTTATGTTCCTTAGCAGGGTTTGTATTCAGGATATTTGTATGGAATGAACAAAGGCTGCTCTCTGGAGGTTGGGTGGAGGGACAGGGTGGCAACTAAACCCAACAGGCTCCACAGATGAAGCAGAGGTGGGAATAAGCCCAGATCCAGGCTCTAGTTCCTAGCTGTCATTCCATGGTCATTGTCCTAGAAGAAAGCAAGCCTGAGCAGATGTGGCCACTGGCCAGTGTGCAACAGTGTTCCATGCATCTTCTGAGGTTACCACTAGATGGAAAAATGAGAGAAACAGGCTGCATCCTCAGGAGCTCTTTCCCTGGCTTGCTTAGCTACTCACCACGTCAATGGAGGGTGCTAGATTTGGGTTGCCTGGTATAGCAATGTTTTCTCCACTCCTTTTCCTAGATGCTCTAGTTGTCTGGCTAAAGTACCTGTGCAAGCCCTGGGTTCAAGTCCTAACGCGGAGACAAACAAGCAGAACCATTAACTGCTTAACTTAACATGAGACTGCCAATGTTTTGAATAAAAAGAGCTCAAGAACACTGTGATTCCTGTTTGAAAAACAGCAGTGTGGCATACACAGCTAGGACACTGTTTCCGATCCCTAACAGTTTAATCTCTAAATGTCTCATTGCTAAATGTCTCCCTACTGAATCATGCTGAGTAGGATATAAATCAGACACTATATATGTACTTATATATGTATACACACATATACATATATATACACGTATATATACATATACATATATATGCATATATATGTATGAACTCAGGAATTCAGACTTAAAATTTAATGCTTTCATTTGTCTGGATTTCTTGGCAAAAAGATGAAGCGAGTCAGCGAGTCCAAGAGACAATGCACACACTCATTGCTCAGAGTGCTTGCCACACAGGCTCTCTCTGATGTCACTTTCCTTGTCTGAAGAGCACTGTCATTCTCCTGCAGCAGAGTTTATGACTCTGACAAGCAACAATCATCATCCTGCCCCTATTAGCTTTGTATATTTGTACACGAAATAGTCATTTGTGTCTTTACAATAAAGTTTACACACACACACACACACACACACACACACAATCTTCTGCTTGGAGATATACGCAGTCTGTAGACATATCCTGGTGAAATTAGCATCTGTCTGTGATTGGCTTATGAAATCAAAGAAGGGCAGAACCCTCCAACTCCCACCCTCCCTCCACAAGGTTACATTTATGGGGATTAACTACCTTATTCAATGTATTTCTTAAGAATTAAATTAATTATAATGCATTTGGATTCCCTGAGCATTCTCACAATTAATTTGTGCTATTGAGTTATCAAATATCCCCTTTCTTAAGGGATTACTTCATTTCTGACTTTTTTTTTTTTAAACTGGTGTCCCAAGAAGTCACTTTGGACTGAAAAATTGGATCCTTATTCCAAGGATTTGCTGTTAATCTCCAAAGGAATTCTTGGAGCACTGGAATGACTCGGTAAGACACTGGCTAATCCCTTAAGTAAGGCTATCTGATCACCCAATAACATGAATTACTGAAATCAGCAATCAGAGAAAATGCTCTCTTCTCCTCAGCTGTATGTCAAGCGCCAATGCAGAGCCCATACAAAATGCATAATTCCCAGCTCTCTGGAGACCCTTTAAACTCAGTTTTAAAAACGGCACATTTAAATAATGTCTTTCAGATTGCCAGATAGTTGAAAAAGAAAAAAGAGCAACTTGGATATTTAAACTATCTTAGCTCAAGTTTTAAAAAAATAAATTTTTTTCCCCTCTGTGATGTGATGTAATTTCCTTCCCTAAGTCAGATCACATTGTGCTGCACAGGTGGTGGGTGGCCTCTCTTGAAAGGGGGCGGGGAGAATTTGGTACATCAGCCACCTTTGCTCAAGGCCAAGGGCGCTACATGGCAAAGGTCTTTTCTTTAAGGTACACAGTGAGATTGCTAATCCTTTAAAAATATTGGGCCTGTGTCTTAAGGACTACAATAGAGCATAATGCTAGATAATCTCTTTACCCACATTTATTTACTTAAGGTAATCTAGTCAAGGCCTCATTTGCCTGTCAAAGTCAGAAGGTAACATATTAGCACCATGATGTCATTGGCAGGAAACAGTTCCCCCAGTGACAACTGACAACTGTAGTCACTTTAGAGACAAACACAAAGCTAGATCGGTGGCGCAGGTTCAAGACACTACAAAGCTGTTTTGAGTCAGAGCTGTACCATCTCCTTCTCATGTGTTTGGAATTCACAACAGAAGCCAAAACTGAATGCAAATCACATAAAACCAAACTCAACTAAATGTGTCAATAGAACACCACCCGGCACTTGTCAACTTTATATTTTATTTCAGAGAATTATATAAACTACATACTTTTTGGAAAAAAAGCACACCTAAATATTTTGAGAGAAGAATTCTCTCTTCTTGATACCTTGAAAGAAAAAAAAACAAGACAAAACACCTCTCTTTCAGAAGACCTGGTTCAATTTCCAGCATCCCCATGATGGTTCACAACCATCTGTAACTCCAGTTCCTGGGGACTGAATGCTTTCTTCTGTCCTCCGCCGCCATCAGGCACACACGTAGTCCGTAGGCACATGAGGAGGCCGAACACCCATGCATGTAAAATAAGATTAAAGTAAAAAAATAAAATGAAGATTCAATTCAGTGTGCTCTGTGCAAAATGAGCAAGCAGTGAGAAGGTGGAGCTCATCTTCATGGTCCCTGCCCTGAGTCAGCCTCCTTACCCGCAGGTGGAGGCTGAGCTGTGTTTGTTTCTGTCCCTACTTGCCCCTCTGGCCCACAGTGAGTCTTCTGCAGCTTTCAACCTGCAGATCCTTTTTTGTTTGTTTGTTTAAAGAGATGATACAACTCTAATCAACTTTGTTTTACTTTTGGAAGTTGCCACGTATTCTCCTCTTTCCTTTGCTGGGTGATATTTTTACTTTGGTGACCAAATTTTCTTTCCTGCCATCACAGACTTGGTAATTTATTGTTTCTGTCTTTCTTGGAAGAGGGAGGAGTCGGGCCAACTAGCCACCTGTTGGTAGAGCTTGTGGGGCAGGCAGCTCAGCAGCTGTGTGAGTCAGGAGGGCCATTTCAGTACCCGTCACCTCTGTTCAGGATGTCATAAAGCCTAGCAGGGGACACGCCCACTGAATACCATTATGAATAATGGAGTTTGCAATGCTGACATCTCGCTCTGATTACATCTTGGGCCTATTTGATTTACACGAAAACACGTAATAGTGTTACGGAGGGATTTTCTTTGATTCTCTGGGAAAGGAATGAAAAGAATATTCTGTGTGCCAGAAGGAGGACCAATGAGCATAGAGCAGAGTACTTATTCAGTGGGAAACCAGTACCTTCCAAAGGCTTCCCAGTGCTGGCTGCCTTGGTCATGTCCCCTCCCTGTCAATCCAACCCCCCAGTCAGCAGGCAGCCATCAGTAGTCTTTCTAACTATGCATTTCTGGCTTTCTACTCTTGCAGGCATCCACATGCTCTAATACCCAGCATTCTGTTTTTTCTTTTTCTTTTTTTAACTTTTTATTGATTCTTTGTGAATTTCATATAGTGCACCCCAATTCCATTCTTTTCCCAGTTCTTTCATAGTCACCCTTCACGCTTGCAATCTGCCTTCCCTAAAGATGAAAGAAAGAAAGGAAGGAAACAAAAACAAAAACAAAAACAAAACCCAAAACAAAAACAAAACAAAACAAAACAAAACAAAAACCCCTCATCTTGCAGTGGAAGCAGCAGTGTCACTGTTCTAATAATTATCATGGTTGTGCTACCAGGATCTCAGTAGCTACCCTATCTTCTCACTAAACCACCTCTGTGTTGCCACCAGGATGGCAGTTCTAGAAAACAGTCCGATCTCTGTGGCTGTGACACTGGTGTATGGTGGATGGCCTGGGTCACAAGCGCTCCATGGTTTTGTCTCTTCCTTCAAGGGTTACCATTGTACTTTTGAACCTTGTTTCACAGTCTACATTTATTTGTTTTTAGAATATTTTTTTATGTATTCTTTGACAAATGCATACATGTATACAATGTATCTTGATCAGTCACCCTAACTTCCTCCAGATGTCCCCCAACACTTCCCTTCCTATATTCATATCCTTCTCCTCTTCCACTTCCTCCTCCTCCTCTATTTCTTTTTCTTTCTCTTCTTCCTTCTCTTCTATTTCTTCTTCCTCTTCTTCCACTTCCTCTTCCTCCTCCTCTTCGTCCACCTCCTCTTCCTCCTCTTCCTCCTTCTCCTCTTCATCCTCCATTCCTCTTCCTCCTCCTCTTCTTCCACCTCCTCTTCCTTCTCCTCTTCTTCCTCCTATTCCTCTTCTTCCTCCTCTTCTTCTCCTTCCCTCCAAATACAGTTAATGTTGCCTGTATACAAGATGTAAGATCATTCACTGGAACATGGACACTCTACAAGAGGCTATATTCCCAAAGAAAATGATTCCCCCTTCCCAGCCTCAGAAGCCATTAATTGACAATAGCTCCCCAGGCAGGGAAAAATTCATGAGCCCCTCTCATATCCACATGGTGGAGTGGTCACTGACTCAATCTTACGAAAGTCCTGTGCTGATAACCATGGCTGCTGGGAGCTCATGAGCACAGCAGCCAGGTCGTGTCTGTAAGACAGCATCTCACAGCATTTACCGTCTAGCACTTATATTCTTTCTATCTACTTTTAAAAGCTGGTCACTGAGCACTGTTCAGCAGGGAACATTGATCTGTATCCTATTTAGGGCATGATATGCAACAGTCACTTACGTTCAGCACTTGAACAGTTAACAAGACTGTGCATAAATTACTACATATTACAGAAAGTAGCTTCTCTGACCAAGGCTGAGACCAGCACTAACCAATGGCTATAACATAAACATTTTGAAGGCAGGTTCACAAAATGTTCTTTAACAAACAATGGTAGAAAGCTCTTCCCTGTCATGAATGGGCTTTGACAAGGTTTATAGTACCTGGCATGAATTCCCTCCCACATTGGATGAGTGATGGACCTCACAGCCAACAAGAAAGCCGTTGGTTTCCCTCCTAAGAGCCATGCCACTCTTGCATCAATGAGCACATTTCCCAGACGAATCAAAGGAGCATCATAGTATGCCCGGTTTACCACTGGACAAATTCAATGGTACCTCTTCTCCTCTGACAGTCTGCCCAGCATCTCTCAGTATGTGAAAGCAAGCCAGCAGGAAGTTCCCAGGTCAATCTCAGCTTGATTTCTCTAGGCCCTAAGCTCACTCTTACCTTTGTTTCTTCTCCCTCTTGTCCCCTTCCTTTTCTTACCTATCTTCTTATGTTTTCTTGTCTCCTTACCCTTCCTTCCTCTCCATACCTTCTCTTTCTCTTCCTCTCTTCCTATTACCACTTCTTCTCCCTTTGTCCCTCTTTCTGGTGCTGGGCTTGGATGCAGGGGCTTTCTTTTTTTTTTTTTTTTTTTTTTTTTTTTTTTTTTGGTTTTTCGAGACAGGGTTTCTCTGTACAGCCCTGGCTGTCCTGGAGCTCACTCTGTAGACCAGGCTGGCCTCGAACTCAGAAATCCACCTGCCTCTGCCTCCCAAGTGCTGGGATTAAAGGCGTGCGCCACCACGCCCGGCTTTTTACAGGGGCTTTCTTATGTTGTCACTAAGCTCCACACCTAGCTCCATTATTTTATATTGTTCTCAACTTCGAGGCCTTGTTGTATGACAGGAGGCTCCCTTTTCCCTAGCCAGTCCTTACTTGACATGAAGTGAGGAGAGAGATGGCTCATGTGTTAAGAGCATTTGCTACCCAATGGTGAAGACTGGAGTTTCGTTCTCAGCAGCTACATTAGGTAGTCATAAAAAATCCATAATTCTAGCACCAAGGGATCTCATAGTCTTTAGACTTGCCTGCATGGACGTGTGAGTACACATCCAC
The DNA here is from genome assembly GCF_008632895.1 of Mastomys coucha. NCBI lineage: Eukaryota > Metazoa > Chordata > Mammalia > Rodentia > Muridae > Mastomys > Mastomys coucha. The sequence continues at coordinate 44,965,991 of NW_022196913.1, read as the reverse complement.
ATGTGTGTGCAGACACAGGAGCACATTAATAAATATTAACAAATAAACAATATATCTGGTGAGCTAATCTGGGCATGATGTCTCACATCTGTAATCCTAGATTAGTACTGGTTGTGGCGGTAGGTTTTTCTGTGAGTTGAAGGCCAACCTGAGTCACAGAGTGACACACCTGTCCCTTCAAAAGTCAACCAAACCAGTAAAAAAACACACAGTGGGCCAAATTCTTGGTTCCTATGCGATCTCATCTTCTGTGTGGTGACCTCTTAGAGAAAGAGCCTTGAGTCTGCAAGCTCAGGACATGTCACTGTGTCTTCTCCTAGGTGATGGCAGATTCATGCACGATGATGAATTTACTATGCAAGTTTCCATCAAATCACAAGGAATAGACCCCATGCTTCAAAGTTTCTGTGCAAAAGACCCTGAACATAAAATTTACTTCTTGTTTTACCTCCCTCACCTCTATTGTGGGGAGAAGGGGGTGACATTCTGTCATCTCTCCATGGGTTTTTGTCAGCCACATCCATTCTTGAAAACTTTCTATGATGCTGTTTCTAAAATGTGATCTGAATGAATGAGAAATATTGAGATCCAAGAAAACTCTTGAAACTTGAGTGACTTTGTTTTTACTATCTTTTTCTTTTGGGGAGTGGGTGTTTTAGCCTCTCAAGTTTGATTGAACTCACATGTTGGGCATCAGTCATTGGACATGGTTTAGGTTTTTGGATTGACTTCGGATGGCATGTTTTGATGTGTAGTCTAGTTTGAGAGTTAGGAAAACCTTGATAGAAGTGGAGTTTGCAGATGAAGTAATAAACCAAGGTTTTTGTTTTTGTTTTCCCCTCCTGGATGTATTTTAGGTTCTGATCATGGGCCCAGGAACACCTAATAACCATGCTGGGAGTGAGGCATTTCTCTTCCTTCTTACATGTGTGTGTGTGTGTGTGTGTGTGTGTGTTTTAATTAGATCTCGTAGAACAACTGAACAGGAATTCTGCACGTGGTTGATAAATTCAAGTCTTCCCGAGGTCTCCCCTCCTTCAGCAGGCAAATCCTCTCACACAAGAACACTCTAAGTTGTCTACAAAGTCTTCCTGTAGCTCATTCCAATGGCCATCAGGAGTTGGCGATCAAGGATGTTTCTCTTCTTGTCACACCTCTTAAGAAAATACTGTACCAGTTTGTCGCCAGTTCAAGATGCTCGTTTGTTATCTTACTTTAAGCAGGCTCTACATTATAATTTAGCAGCATAATGGAATCCCCATTGTAGTTGACATACACTGTGGTGCAAATGATTTAATTTGCTAACAGAGGCATCCGTCTACATATTATTGTACTGATCAGTCATTGCATACTAAAATCACTCATCCTTAATGTAATGATTTGGTATCCCTACAGAGAATTCCAGTCATCAGAATGTCATTAGATACAGTAAAAAAATGAAAATTACGATTACACAGCAGTAAACACTATTAACTGTTAGTTAAAATAGCATTTAATTTAGCCATGCAAGAGTTTAAAATTTTCACAGTTTACTTGGTCCTCAAATAATTGCCACAGAAAAAGTTAACGACACTTCTGCCAATGACGTGACAGTGTGAGGAGGGGCCAGTGATGGTGGCAGATTGCTTGACTCTCTCGGGGCATCTCATTGGCTAATAAAGATAGCATGCCAGTCTTGGAAATGACAGAACAAGAAGAGAGAGTTCATATGTGCTTCAAATATGCTCTTCTGCAGAGAAGTGTATCTGGGATCACAGAGCAGGATTCCTCTCTGCCTTTATCCTTCTCCATCAGCCCAACCTGCACTCTGCTTTTCTCAATGTTTGAAGTAAGGCTGATAACACATGGAGGCTACTGTAAGATCCTCGTAGGTGGTGCTGGCTGATAGCTTTCTTGTTTTGTTGAGAATCATGTGACTGGCTGAGAGTACACATTATTACACCAGTAACTGCCAACCAAGTCTTATAGACACCCACTTCAGTTGAAAAACATGTTTACCTTCAAATGCCTTTCTCTCTTGCTGTCTGAGTCCAGCATCCCTCTGCTTTAAGGGTAACATCCAGTAATAGGGGAGTGGATCAATGAGCATGCTCCATATCTGTGGAGGCTTGGTGCTAAGCTTCGTCTTCATCCAAGCTGCTGGGACTCACCGTTTAAGACCCATGTTTACGCTCTAACTAACTAGTCTCCAATGGGAGTTCCCTGCCCCAAGTGTAGAGCGTCAAAACAGAAAAGGACAACAGGGACCCCACTGTGTAGGCAGAAGGCAATAATATCAAAATGTCAGCTTGACCCTCTAGCAGCTTGGTTCACACCTCTCCAGACAGCTGAGGGAAGTGAGCGCAGCTTCCAGAAGATGAAGACAGAGGGAAACTGTGTCCAACATGGCAACTCCTGACAGAGAATTCTAGCAAAGGGTAATTCTAAATCAATGAAGTGGCTGTCATGTCGGTTGTCTGCCCTTGGGAAAGATGAGCACCTTGCAGTGTCATGTCCAGCCAGACTGTAGTAGAGTCCAGAAGTGGATGTGTTCTTGTATGTGGCCTGGCTGGATAGAGACACTGAGCAGAAAACAGGAAGCAGTATGTGAGGGCGCATGAAAGTTCTTGCTAGGTTAGGGTGGTATTCACTTGGCCCTATTATGTGCATGGTCCACAGCTGCTTGTTTACAACAACAGATCTTGGCTAACGCTAGCATTCATCTACTTCCCATGGGTGAAACTTTCAGAACTGGCCAGAACTGACTATAATCACCCAAAGGCAGGCATTTTGCATGTGGGTATGTGTGTGTGTGTGTGTGTGTGATATAGCCACAACATTTCATTTCTCTAGAACAGTTGTTCTCAACCTTCCTAATGCTGTGACCCTTTAATATAGTTCCTCATGTTTGGTGACCACCCCAACTACAGCATTATTTTTGTTGCTATGAATCAATGTATATATTTTTGGAGATAGAGGTTTGCCAAAGGGTTTGTGACCCATGGGTTGAGAACTACTACTGCAATATTTATTATTAAGCATATATGATATAAATGTATAAACATGAAGCATCTACAAAGTTTTTAAAAAATATTTGTGTGTGTATGATCTCTCTGTGTGCACATGTTTGTGTGTGAGGGTGTAGGCATGAACATGTCACAGTACATGTGTAGAGGTCAAAGGACAACCTCTGGTGTCTGTTCTTGCCTTCTACTTTACTTCAAACAGGCTCTTTTCCTGCCCACTGGTTTTTTTTTACTGCAGGCTACCTGGCTCAGAAGCGCCTGGGGATTATTCTGTCTCTACCTCCATTCTTACCATAGGAGCTCTAAGATTTCAGGGTACCACCGTGCCCAACTTTATGTGGGCTCTGGGAAGCTGAAGTCAGCTCTTCATGCTAGTTTGGTCATTAATTTACCACTGATCCATCTCCTCAACATCTATAAAGATTCTTTATTCATACATCTAACCTCAGCACATAGAAAGCTAAGACTGGATGATTTTGAGATTGGCAAATTTCAGCTACATAATGAGGCCAGCCTGGACTACATAGTGAGATCTTCTTACAACAGTACAGAACATAAATTAGCACAGTGTCCATGCACACTTGACAAGATCAAAGCTTGACTCTCAACTTGACACTCAGGAGTAGTTGGGCTAATTACATTTCGTGCCTCAGTTTCCATGTATTAAAAACAGATGACAATTTCATTTGTTGTAAAGATCAGATCAAGAGAGGACTACAACAAACAAACAAATAGAGCTCTATGTTATCAATATCATAATACATGAGTTACATAGAGTACTCATTGCCATCTGTGACTTTTTTTTAATGTCTTAAGGAATTAACTTCGTAATCTGAAAAGTCTTTTGATTATTTCTGTTTTATCTGCCTCAGCAATATTTTAAGGCCCAGTTCTCTTTTTAACCTTCCAATGTGGTTAACATTGGAAGCTCACTGAACTGTCCCTTCATATCAGATGCACCATCAATTGACATGATTATGTTAAGAATATGTTCTTTTGCAACATCCCCACCAGACAGGAACATTGGTCCCTAATATTTCCACTTAGTTGGCTGTAACCTGACTCTTGAACATATCTGTGTCTCATAGCTAATACCACCTCACCAATCAGATACCCAACCACATTCATATATAACCACAGTCAAGGGACTTGGTGATTTTATTAGTGGAGCACATGGTTAGATGTTAGCTTATCAACTGCCAGTCTCTAGAAGGATGGACTAAATATAAGGGCTTTCATGACTCTTCACCCACTTTCCCCTTTTTAAGTTCTGTTACATTTCTGTTGGGCATTCATTGTTACTGTCTGCGGTATCCAGTATTCCTTTACAAGAAAATTGTGTTTCCTTTTCTCGCAAGGACCTTGTCATAGTTGAGTCTGCCTCGGGCTGAGTGATGAGCATTTGTGCATATTTCTTTACATATTTTCTGGAATGCTATTCTATAGCATAATTTCTCATCATGGATTGCAAGAACAGTTTTATAATTAACACAATTTCTTTCTGAATTCTCTTGTAACTATTCTGTTCAGTTCATATTATATGGATGTTTGGGTTTCCTTCTAAATAACTTTTTCTAAATAACTCATCTAGACATATCCTATTTTAATTTAACTTGAGGAATTCATTCTTTGGAACTTTTCTTTCAGCCTTCTCAACCTCCCTCCCTCCCTCCTTCCCTCCCTCCCCCCTCCCTTCCTCCCTTCCTTCCTCCCTTCCTTTCTTCCTCCCTTCCTCCCATCTTCCCTTCCTCTCTTCCCCTTCCGTCCTTCCTTCCTTCCTTCCTTCCTTCCTTCCTTCCTTCCTCTGTCCCTCCCTCCCTCCCTGCTTCCCTCCTTCCTTCACAGATCTCTCTCTTTCTTTCTGTTGAGGTAGAGTACTAAGTAAGTACTCTATGAACTAAGCTCTGTCTCCAGCCCCCAGAGAATGGAATTTCTTTATGAAGGAGTCACCTATGTGAGGTCCAGAGATAAAAGCAAAAGGACTGGATTGCTTCCTGACCTGCTCTAAGGCAGCCTGCCAATACAAAGGTCCAAGACTCCAAGAAGGATGGCCATCCTGTCAGGTCACCAGTTGGCCAAGGGACCTTGCCTTTCTTTCCTGCAGTTCAACTTAAAAATAAATTAATAACTTCTGCCTCAAAGGGATGCTATACTGAGCTTGTTGATGTCAAAGAAGTAAGAAGGATTTATGGAACTGAAAAATACCATTTCAATATTGTTTGTAATGAAAATTCCCAGTCAGACTTTATTTATTTATTCTTAATTAATTAATTATTTAGTCAGTCTCTATCTTGTCTCTTAATCCCCCTTACCTGTTAGATTGCTCAGGGGTTTCTTACTTTTTTGCCAAGTTAGAAACCCAGCCCTTGGTAGGCTGAGACAGGAGACCATGAGTTAGAGTTTGTAGTCTGGGCTACATAGCTAGATCCTGTCCAACAAAGTAAACTAAAATTAAACAATTGGTCTTTAGTTGCCTGGCTTGGTGGATTAACTGGTGATTTTTCAGTCAACATAAAGACGAGTCCCATGAGCTATGACAGCTGAGCATATGATATTATTAATTTGCTGGATAATGACATGCACAGCTCAAGTGGCTTACACTGCAATTTCTTTTCATTAGAGACTTTTTTTTTTGAGACAGGGTTTCTCTGTGTAGCCCTGGCTGTCCTGGAGCTCACTCTGTAGACCAGGCTGGCCTTGAACTCAGAAATCCGCCTGCTTCTGCCTCCCAAGTGCTGGGACTAAAGGCGTGCGCCACCACGCCCGGCTCATTAAAGATTTTTTTATGCAACCCAATATATATATAGCTTGTAAAACAAGTATACAAATCAAACTTTACTGATAATAAATTTCAGAGAAATTTATTTTAAAACATTATTTGTTGTACATATGGTTTTGAAAATCAGTATGCAAATCTCATGTAAATTAGATTGATCCACTTATTTAATTTTATACAAAGAGTTAAATATTAACTAAATATTTGATATATGCAGGACATAGGACATCTTCCGTGTTTGTCAGAGTTAATCAATGTTTTGATTTAATACTGCCCATGATGAGAACAGTACTTCATGTAAGTATATAGTACTAAATGCCATAATTATGTTTACGGTCATTTCACAAATGGGTGGAAATTCTTTCCTAATTCCAAACCACAATTCACTCAGCAATATTTTTTATATGAAACATAAGTCAGCAACTGAGTTATTTTAAAAAAATCAAACATTGTAATGCAATACAAGGCAAGGATACACTAATTTGCTACTTATGTGCTGAGGGCTGATGGTAGGAAACTATTGAAAACCTTTGTTTTCTGTAATTAATAAATTATGTTTCTGTGAGTGCAGAAAATTGTATATACAGTAAAGACCCTGCAGCTTATACAGTCAATGCTCTCAAATTTGAGTCGGGCTGTTTCAGGAGGCATGCGCGGGTCTTGAGCCTGGTGTAAGCATGCGCAGTGTGTGAAGTCCTGCAGTGTGGCACAGGTGAGCACTTCCAGGAACCTCTCACATTCCTTACATGTTTGAGTTTGAATTAAATTTGTGATTTGTTTCATTGTACAAAGGAATGATGTTTACATACAGTCCTAGAGGCAAACTCAGAATCAGAGGGCCTTACACACACATCTTTTTCATCTTTATATCCCCCCTCCCCCTCCTTTTTCCTTTTTCTTCCAGACAGGGTTTCTCTGCGTAGCCCTGGCATTCCTGGAACTTGCTCTGTCGACTTCAAACTCAGAGGGATCCAACTATCTCTGCCGCCAGAGTGCTGGGATTTAAGGCATGTGGCACCTCCATCAAGCCCATATTTGGCCACTGTTATACAAAAAATTAAGATGGAAAACAAGACAAAAATGAGGTCTAAGACCAGCAAGCGTTAACCACACCAGTCATTTAGGTTTGCGAAGGTCTGCTCCCTGTATGTAGGTGACAGCTGGCTTATGAAATGAGCTTTACATATGCACAATTTGCTTCATAAAAAGAATTATCCTCTCTCCTCATTCCTCATCCCCCCAAAACATTACAACAAAAAGGAATAGCATTGAAAGAGGAATAACAAACATCTCCTTAAAAGGTAAAAAAGGTCAGTCTTCTGGTGATTGCACAACCATGCCCCCATCAGTATCCTGCTGAAACCAAGGAGCTAGGAACTCATCTTTGGTGGTGGGTGCAAGATGAAGCCATCTGCTTGGCCACTGTATCCATTATATTCCTCTGCCCTAAGAAAGCTGTTGCCCGCCTTTGCTACGTTTTGGATTCTTCTTTATTCAACCCTTTATCCTCCTGGTTTCACCCCCACAGCTAAACTGGAGAGAAAGGAGAGAGAGGGAGAGGGAGAGGGAGAGGGAGAGGGAGAGGGAGAGGAGAGACCCGAGACCTTTTTGCTTCTTATTTGAGCACGGCTACTAATAAATTTTAACCAACCCCCTCTGGCCGAACAACAAGTACTCACCCTACCTATCAGGTCTCTATCATTTATATACCCTCTGAAAATTTCCCAGAACTCCAAATGTCACACAATCACAGAAACTATCTGTGGCTGGCAAAGCCACACCTCTGTTAGGGCACGAGACAAATCATAGTTGCTGTGGACTGTCCAAAGCAGCCCCATAACTCCACATCTGGGATTAAAATGAAAACATATTCTTATAATAATTATTTTTTTGCATTTTTAAAGGAACCAAGATTCCAGACTTCTCACTACGCTAAGCAGAGAAGTTTGCTTTCTTACCATTCTGCAGGCTGGAAGCCTGGGCCCAAAGTGATGGCAGGATGGGCTCTTTGCTCTATGTCCTCATGTCTGGGTCCTTCTGTACCCTGATCAAACTCCTCCCCAATGAGTTCATATTAAATCCGTTAGCATAGTAAACGCAATCCCACTATAGGCAGTCATCTGATGTCCTGAAAGCCAGGACTTCAATGTGTGAAATTTTGGGGAGGAAGGGTTCAATTTAGCCCATAATGGTTATTACCAAGTTGAAACATTAGTCAACCTGTTCAACCTTTCTGTTCTTGAACTGTTCTTATTATCAGTGTGAGTCCTTTATACAGCACTGATTTGCATATACCGACTTGTGAAGAACCAGCTGGCTGTCTGGTTAGTTCAAGACATCAAGCCTCCTTATAGCTGAAGAGGAGATTCTGTTTTCCCTCCTTGTGAGATGAATCTGTTCTTATAGGGTTCCAAGGCCACACTTAATGGAGGCATTTTTCTGGTGTGCTCAATCATGTCCTGGTGCTTGGAAAAAAAATTATATATTCTAGGTTAAAGGACAACTTATTTCTAGAAACGTCTTTATCGATCAGGAGTAGTAGCACAGCACTGAGCTTGCAAACTCTCTGGTCCTTTCCCTGACTCTTGTGTGTGGTATTCTGTAGGAGCAGTGGTTGGATCCAGAGGGGTATGAGACAGTGAGTATGTCAGAGATGCCGCCTCTGAGTCTTCTTTCCAAGAGGCAGCTCTACGCAGGAGAGCAAGAATGCCTTTTACAATGAGACATTTTACATAATTATCTGAGGGCCTAGGATTAGTATTTTGCTGGTTTTAATGGACTGGGGAAAAAAAAACCCTGAAACACTGGGGCTGAAGAGATGGCTCAGCAATCGGGAATGCTAGCTACTTTTGAAGAGGACCCTGAGTTCAGTTTCCAGCATTCATGTTGGGCAGCTGGCAAATGGCTGTAACTCCAGTTCTGGGGAATCTAATGCCCTCTTCTGGCCTTTGAGGGCCACATACACACACACACACACACACACACACACACACACACACACACGCACCCACCTTTATAAAAAGAAAGCAAAATACTGTATGTTCACCCTATGACAGTTTGACCAAGTCTTCTGCCTCTAGGGGCAGTATTCACGGTGAGTCTCTGCATCTCCTCTATTTCTGGAACATATTTGCATCCTCACTTTATTGCTCTGAAAATATACTGTAATCTTTATTCTTGGTTGTGTATTTATTTAAGCCTCATCTATAAATGTAGCTCATAAACGCTAATGGAGATGAATTTACATTTGAAAATCTATTAATCTAACCCTATTCATTATATACGCGAACCAATAAATAGCAAATAAATCAAACTGTGTGAAACAATAAAACAAATTAACCAGTATCATTTAAATAATTGCCATCACCAACAGTCACACATTAACACTTTAAGAACTTTCTCAGTTTATTCCCACCCTTACATAAGGAAGAGCAGACTTCAAACGGGTTTTGGAAAGCATTTGAGGAGAATAAGGGGAAACAGGTTTGTGTGGATTGGGCCCCATATCTTCCCACTCTTCCCTAGGTATTTAAATCTCCACCATCCCCAAAGGAGGGCAGTTCTCTTTGGTTCTGTTAGTCTTCCCTGAGTTACCCTCCATTTTCTAGATCTGAACAGTTGGATATCTTGTGCCCAACGCTGTGCAGCTCTGAAGGTCATTTCTGTACTTGGGGAGTAGCCATATAGGACATCATGGAGCTGCCGGCTTTCAAGTCAATCTTCTTTCTCCTGTTTGGCTATGGTAGGCTGTATAGCTTTAGAGCTTCTGCAGGCATTATGTTCTTCATCTCTAAGGTAGGATGTTGATAGAATTTACCTGAAATGACCTTCTGAGCTGGTAGTCTAAGTGTGCTTAATGCTACCTTTATTGCTACCTCTACTAATTCCATACAGTGTCCATGTTTATAGTTTTCCTGCCCTCTCTTTGTTTGAAAATAATTGTCTTTGACATTGCTTTGCCCTAGGGAGACAGTACTATGTGTGTGTGCTTCTGATGGTCTCTAAGGCAGTCTTATTGTTGATGTCTAAGAATCAATTCTAATTTACCTCTGGCTTTCTGTTATGTATCATGAAGCATCTACTCAAAGCTTTTCTAGCCCCTACTTCAACCACCACCTCCTCTCTCTTCTTGTAGCTTAGCAAATAATTTTACTTAATGAACAACCAATATATGCCTCTTACTACATAGCAGTCACAGTTCTGATCACGTCTCTCTCTCTCTCTCTCTCTCTCTCTCTCTCTCTCTGTGTGTGTGTGTGTGTGTGTGTGTGTGTTCCAGTGTATGCTACTTGTACACATTTCCTGTAGAGGCCAGAAAAGGGTGTCATACCCTCTGGAGAAAGACTACTGGTGGTTATGAGCTACCTGGGTATTTGGGAACTTGGGTCCTCAGGAAGAGCAGCTAAGTGCTCTTAATTGTTGAGCCATCTCTCCAGTCCCACTTTTGATGATATTTAAATTAGATTTTTTTTTATGTTAATATTGGTCTCACATGTAAGAAGCAAGTAAAAAAAAAAAAAAACCACAAGTCAGTCCGCCTGCATGTGCCATCTCACTAGAGTAACATCTTGCAAAGATGTGTTACAGTGTGGCCTTGTCCTGTTGACAGTGATACAGACACAATACAGAACATTCTGTCCCCAAAGGGATGCCTCATGGTGACATTGTTTCTTGGGGGATTAAATTTAAGGCCTTTGCATACTAAGGATTCTGATCTCAGCCATTTAGCTATGCCCTACCACATGGCCTGTTTAAAGGTACTCTCCCTTCTTTTAACCTTCAGAGTTCACTCAGAGAATAATAACTGTTGTCTACTGGTGTAATTTTCTGGGTGGTGGTGATGGTGGTGGTGGTGTGTATGTGTATGTATTTATATTTGTGTGTTTACATGTGAACTTGGAGGACAGAGGTCAGAATTACATGTCTTCCTCCATGGCCCTCTGTCTTATATTTTAAAATACAGTCTCTCATGAACCTGGAACTCAATTACTTGGCTAGCCCTAAGGATCCTTCCAGCTCCACCTTCCCAGTGATGAGATTAAATGCACGTGCCACTGTGTTCTACTTTTTATGTGGATGGTAGTGACCTAAGTTTAGGTTCTCATGCTTTCGTGGCCTATTGAATCATAGCCCCAGTTCCCATGTATATAATTTTGGTAAAACATGGATAAATCAGATCACATAGTATTTACCCTTCTGGACTGTTTTTTTCCCTTCTGCTCAGCATAATCCATTTGAGGCTGTTGCACGATCAAACTCATGTTTACATGTATGAGTCTTTATGAGTAGTGTTCTATGGTACAGATCTGCCAGTTTGTCTAATCATTTATCTGTTGAAGGACATCTGAATTATGTCCAGTTTGGGGCTGTTATAAATAAGGAACTGCAAACATTTGCACCTAGCTTCTTTCCTTCATCTCTCTAGGATAAATGTTGATCGTTCCATCGTGTGGTATATACAGGTTTAAAGAAATGTCCAGACTGCTCTCCGGCATGGTTGGGTTATTTTACATTTCCCGAGGTCACGCACGAGTGATCGACTTTCTTGGCATCCTCACCAGCGTTTGGTGGTGTCACTATTTTATTTTATTTTTTATCTTAGCCATTTTAATAGGTGTGTAATGATACCTCATTATGGCTTTAAATTGCATTCCCTTAATTGCTAATGATGGTGAACATCTTTTCCTGTGTTTATTTGCCATCTGTATATCCTCTTAGGTGAAATGTCTCTGCATGTCTTTTGCCTATTTTTTGATTAGACTGTTTTCATAAAATGTTGAGTTTTGAGAGTTTTTTTTTTTTAATTATCCTAGCTACTAGGCTTATGCCAGATATGTAGTTTGTAATTCTTTCTTCTTTTTAACAGGGCTATCTACAGGACAAGAGATCTATTTATTGATTGAATTTTGAGACAGGTTTTTAGTCCGTAAGCCAGGCTAACCTTGAATTTACAAGGTAGCCCAGGCTAGCTTTCATCTCCCTAACATCTTGCTTTGACTTCTGGAGTTCTGGGGTTACCAGCTTGTACCATCATGGCCAATAAAAGTTTTAATTTTGATGCAATCCATTTGCTTATTTTTCCCTGTTGGAGTCAGTCTTAAAAACCTAACCTAGCTCTTGAATATTCCCACTATGTTTAAGCCTCGATGAGTTTTTAGTTAACCATGGGATGTAGGGGTTAGTTCAGGAATTTGGTTTCTGCTCCTTGAATATTTATTTGTCCTGTGGAAAGGCTCACAGAACAGCTTTTGTGCCTGTATTGCTTCATTTTTCTGTGGCTGTAAAAGATCACTCTAATCATGAACAAGTTAGGGAGGAAACATTTTGATTTTGGCTTAAAGTTCCAGGAGGGATACAGTCTGTCATGATGGGGAAAATGAGTCTCATGGCTGCAGGAATTGAGACCCAGCTGACAGTCGTGGTCCCATGCCATCAGCACAGGGAAGTGGGAAGAGAGAGAGCAGAAAGTGGAGCCAGCCTATCACCTCAAAGCCTGCTCCTAGTTATGTACTTCTTCCAACAAGAAAGGGTCCATAACCTTCCCAAACAGTGCCACCACCTAAAGACTAGTTACCTTTGGGAGACATTCTTCATTCAAGCCACCACAGTCAGTCCCCACTGTCAACAATCTCTAAGCTTAGTTGTGTGAGTCTGATTCTGAGTTCCTGGTTCTGTTCTTTGATTTTAACTTCTCTGTCAGTGTTTTATGGTGTTTAATAGCACCCTGTAGGTTTCAAATGATTTTTTCTAACTTTGTTGTTCTTCCTTAAATTATACAACTGACTCCATTCTCTTTGGTTTTCATATGACAGAGACTGCAATAGCTTTGAGGAGCTGAACAATGTCTTCATGAAATTCGTGTTTACCCAGAACGCCAGTATATGACCATATATGTCAAAAGCAACTTTATAGATATAATAAGCTAACTTAAGGTGAAGCATTGTTGGATTAGAGTGGAGAACTACTGTGACTGTGGCCTTACATGAGCAGGAGATGAGACATGGACGCAGAAGGATGATGGCAATGTGAAATGGATACAATATTCGTGTTCTTCTGACACGGCCGAAGAATGACAAGGACCAGGGACAACCATGAGAAGCTGGGAGAGAACCACAAATCACATCTTCTCTCAGCAACCACAGAGCCTGGTTACCTCTTTATTTTGGAATTATGGTCTCCAGAAGTGTAAGAAGAAACCTTTTCTTTTGTTGTAAACCATTCAGCTCCTGGCAACTTGTTACAGTAGCCCAGGCAAGCTAAAAAAAAAAAAAAAAAAAAAATCTATGTGTTAATGTGGAGATAGTTGATTGACATCTTTATTACTCATACTGGATGCATGACTCTGAATTTATTTCTGAATTCTTGATTTTTCACACATTTTGTAGTTTTCTGTATAAAAATCTGTATATGTTGTCTTAGACTTCCATGATATATTAAAAAATATTTTGAGCAGTTGTAAATGATCTTGCATTTAAAATTTTATATCTATGTATTCATTGAGGGCATGTAGAAATATAACTTAGTTTGTGTGTTTATCTTGTATTCTATTGCTTCACTAACTCAGCAATTTGATTGGATGAGCCTTTCCTAGAGATTTTTCAAGAATTTCTATGTAGACAACCAAGCCTTCAGAAAGTTTTTTTCCCATAGTTTTATTTCTCCCCTTAGATATGCGTGCCTTTATTTACTTCTTGCCTTATTGCATTTGCTAGGTCTTCCAACTCTATTTTAAGTAAAAATGAAGATTGTTCACATCCATGCTTGGCTGTCCATCCTGGGAGGAGATAATTGTCTTTTTAATATGAAATGTAATGTTATTGGTAGGTTTACAAACAAAACAAATAAATAGACAAGATTCACAAACACATAAAACAAGGCTGCATCTTTATCAATTTTTAGAAAGTTTCACTCTATTCCTACATTTATGACCATTTTTTCCATAAATTTTATCTCTTAGTTTTGTTAAAGGTTTTTCCCTTATCAATGTATATGACAAAATGATTTTCTCCATTAGAATGCTAATATGCTGATTGATTATCAGACACTGATTCTGGCCTTGTATGTCTGAATCAATCCTATTTGATCAAGTTATAGAATTTATTTTTGTATTTCTAAGTTCTACTTGCTAACGTTTTGTTAAGGACTTTCATGTCTCTATTTATGAGAGTACTTGGTTTGTAGTTTATTATCTCTTCTTCTTGTTTTGATGGTCTTTGTTTGGTTTTGGTATCAGGGTGATAATAGAACCATAAACTGAGTTGGGCAGTACTCCCCCTCTTCTATGTTTTGGAAGTGATTTGTAGAATTTCTGTTAATTTCTCTTGAAACATCTGGTAGAATTCACCAGTAAAATCATTTGGGTCTGGAGATTTCTTTTTGGGGAGCATTTAAATCACCAATTCAATTTTCTTAATGGTTATAAGGCTGGACAAATTGTCTGTTTTACACTGAATGAGCTGTGTCAGTTTATCCTTTGAAAGAGTTGGTCCATTTCACCTAAGTTGTCAAATTTATGCTTATAAAGCTTTAGATAGCTAAACTCCTTTTGTGGGTTTTCTTTCTAAATCCACCTATCCCATTTTTACATTGTTGACACATGAGATTTTGTTAAAGGAAGAAACATACTTGGTACTGCTGAAAAACAATATGGTGAAGTTTATGGAAGAACAGCTATTTCAATGGGGTTTTTTTAAGTTTCTCTCTCTCTCTCTCTCTCTCTCTCTCTCTGTGTGTGTGTGTGTGTGTTGAGAGAGAGAGAGGAAGAGAGAGAGAGAGAGAGAGAGAGAGACAGACAGACAGACAGACAGACAGACAGACAGACAGACAGACAGAGACTTAACATTGACTGTATCAGGAAAAGTGAAAATATATTGTCCATAGGATGGAATTGGGTCAGTAGAAGAAATATTCCCAGGAAGATCATAGGATTCTAGCTAAAATGAGAATAAAATGAGCTTCATCAGAATAACTGCTTTAAGTTGGTGGGTGAAAATCTGGGGAGGAATCTGAACACCCATTAGGCAAACTCACTGAACTCTTTAGCATGTCATTACTTGAGCTCTGAGGTTCCTAACTAGTGTTTTCACGTCACGGAGCTGTATGTTTATTGAACATATCCAAGCCCCAGTCTTTCGATGTACTTAGCAGCAGGAGGTATTGAGAGCATGGTTATCTCTTCATCTTTCCAACTGGCATCTCATGGTTGAGGAAAGATACTGGTTCTTCAGATCCCTTTTTTTTTTTTTTTCATGTCACGTCTGGTTTTAAGACCTCTGCATCTCCACACTCCCAGTGGAAGACATTCTGCTTCTGTCTGCTGGAGTTACAGTCTCACCATCTGGCTCCCAGATCATCACATTTCCTCAGTTGCTCATGTCTTCAGCCTCATTTGATAAATAGCCTCCTTCAGTGTGAGGCAAACTTGTCTTAAAGAAACTGACCCTTGACCTGCTCTAGTGTATTCAACCACTATTCCATCTTGCTTCCCCCAAACGCCAGTCTTCTTGAAAGCACCATCTGTATGTCCCGCTCTTCACTGAGCTTTCCTCCCCCCCACTCTTGTTTCCTTATGGTTAGCCTTCCGAAGTCTCCAGACCTCCCCACCCCCAGGCTATCGAAACTGCGTTCTCAAAGGTTGCCAATCACTTCTTGGTGGTCAGGTCTTTTCTCAGTCCCCTTCTGCATTCATTAGAACCACAGCCTGCTGGGAATTTTCCTCTCTTTGGATTTCATGGTTCTGAATGATTTTCTTCTTTTGATGGTTTCTGTTCTTCTTTCCATAGTATGCTTCTCTTCAAGAATCTAGCCCCATTTTTATTTTCTCCCCCCCATTCATTTCCATGACTTTAACCACATGGCTGATGCCAAAAATATATGTAAAGGGCTTTTTTTTTTTTAAAAAAAAGATTTACTTTTATTATTTTTGCTTTGTATTAGTTATTGAAAATTAGTCATATTCACTCTTTCCCCCAACCCTTTCCATAGCTTCTCCCTCATCACTACCTACATAGACGTTATTGAAGAGGGGATGGAAAGATTGTAAAAGATCGAGGCAGTAGCTGGATACAGAGGAGGTCCTTTCAGACACAGCAGAGAAGTTGTTCATATAAATATACAGCAGTTATGATAACATGATAAAGTCCTGTGTAAGATGGAACCAAACCAAACCTCATTGTTTTTAAAGGTCTTTTTGCTTCTTTCTTGTTTTTTACCTTGACATTTCTAAGGGTTTTTTTCATTTGCCACCAAATGTCCAGCCAACCTTCAATAGTGGCACAGTCTGCAACAGCATAATTTAACTTATCACCTCCCACCAGCACCCCAATGTTGGTTTCAGAGTCTCCAGTTTGTGCATGTGGATCCAGCCACACAGCACTGACTGTTAAAGGTGTGGTTGGGTAGGCTCCTGCCATCCCATGTCAGCTTCTGCCAGGCACATTGCCCTTTTCCAGCTCAAGTGAATTTTCATGGGAATTGTGTTTGAACTATTGAGGTAACCTCCAAATTGGCCTCCTCACTGCCAGTCCATTTCCAGTGTAATCAGTTTTACATGTCGACAGGTGAATCTTCCTTCGTTGGCCTCTGTCTGGGTCTAATTTGCTTTGGCAGCTACTTGCTCAAGGCTGTGGTGATCTGTCTCCAACTCTCTTTCCAGCAACACCCCAATATCATCACACCCTAAGGTACTAAGCTCCTTTACACATGAGCTCCCTACTGTCTTCATCCTGACATGACTGCTATGCCCTCTGTCAGCACTTTCAGTGGAAGTGCCTAGTCTTCCTTTTGTATTTAATATGTTTCTTTCTTAGGGTACTTCATCAATTCTTAGGCTGTATTATATGATGGATTAGTATACTGATACTCACTATAAAGGTAGTGTGCACACACACACACATACACACACACACGGTTAATTTAGTGTGGAGCTGATCAGTGATTGACTTCATCCATCCATCCATCCATCCATCCATCCATCCATCCATCCATCCATCTCTTAGTTAGGGTTTTACTACTGTGAACAGAAACCATGACCAAGGCAACTCTTTATAAGGATAACATTTAATTGGGGCTGGCTTACAGGTTTAGAAGTTCATTCCATTATCATCAAGGGAACATGGAAGCATGCAGGCAGGCATAGTGTAGGAGGAGCTGAGAGTTCTACATCTTCATCTGAAGGCTGCTAGGAGAAGACTGACTTCTAGGCAGGTAGGAGGAGAGTCTTAAAGCCCATCCCTACAGTGATCTACTTCCTCCAACAAGGCCACACCTACTCCAGCAAGGCTACACCTCCTAATAGTGCTACCCACTGGGCCAAGCATATTCAAACCACTATACCATCCATAGATCCATCCATCCATCCATCCATCCATCCATCCATCCATTCATCTGATGTCTAATAGATGCTAAGCTCTGTGTGAAGCACTGGAGAAATGATAACAGAAATGCTTTTCAGGGATGGAAGGCCCCTCGGGCCCTTATTTTTCATCGTTATTGTTAGTCTGTTTTTATTCTCCAAACAGTGCCTTCTCTGAGATCAGTGTCTGGCATATAATGTGTACTCTTAAGTGAATGAATGAGCTTGCAAGTCTACAGCATGATAGATACAATCATTCAAGTTGCATTGAGGCTTAATTTTCAACTTGCTGACATTTAAGCCATTTTGATAAAAGAGAAAATAAAAGCTGAGCAGCTTAGACAAAATATTTATTAGAGATAAATGCAAATGCAGAAGTGTATCCCCTGGGACCTTGGATTAAGTCTATACCAAAGCTGACATTCCCACCAGTGTTACAAATGACAGCAATATTTAAAGGAGTGCTTTCGAAAGATGTCTTTTCCTGTAGGAATGAATGAAGTGAAGACTGCGGGAACTGTCTCTTCCAACTGGCTCTACATACTTAATTTGAGGCTTTTTAGTCTAATAAGACATTTGTCCGCTCTGTGTTTGAAACAGGAATTTCATTTGTCTTCTGAGGTTTGCCAGTGCATAGTCTGCCCCACTCATAAAGCATGTCTCCTCCTCATCGGGGTTTCTTTTCTTTTCCCCCTTTCAGCTTTCTGGTATGGGTTTCTGTGCTTGAACAAAAGAGATGCTGGGGTGAGGGAGTTGGGGTGCTGGGGGGCGTGGGCAGTAAGAAAGAGCAAACCAGGACAGGGAGTAGCATTTATGAATGTCTGCACTTTCAGGGTCTGCAGAGCCCTGGAATGTGCCTTAGCCAGACACACAACTTGAGTGTTTCCCTCCCCAACAGCAGTGTTCTTACAAAGCCAGCTAGAGAAGGCAACGGCTTTCCCATTCCCCAAACCCCACACTCCAGAGCTTTGCCTGCTCTGTGATACGCTTTTACTGAGTCCACATCAATGCTCAGTAAGAATAAGATGAAAACAACCCCAAAGATTAGTATTGCTGTTTCTTAAGTTCTTCCTTAAGCCAATGACAGGATATCTCCTAAGTTTCTTAAAACAACCACTAACAACCCTCAAACTCCTTTCAAACACATCGAAAGCTTGAAAGTCGCCACCTAGGCTCTGTTTTCAGAGGCTCCATTCTCAAACAGCACCGAGTTCTTGAGGTCTGAGGTGAGTTTCCAGTAGCTGCATTGCAGCGTTGTAGACTGGGCGTCCTTTCATCTACCCAAGTGGAGACAAAACACATATCAGAAACTAGATTTTTTTTAATTCACTCATTCATTGAGATAAGGCCTGACACTAGAGCCTAGGTTGGCCTAGAACTCACTATGTGGCCCAGGCTTACCTCAAACTTGTGAAGATGCCCTTGTCTCAGTTTCCCAAGTGCTGGGATTGCAGATGTGAGCTACCATATCTGGCTAACAAAGATAATTATTTCATATATATATATATGAATATATAAAAATATAACATATCTTTATATTTTATATAAATTGTATATTTTTATATCCAAATTTAAAATATTACATATAAATAATATATCAAATTAAATAAATATCTAAATTAAGAATTATTATAATAAAATATACAATATAAAATAAAAAATAGTATGTTATATATTTATATATAATATGTATTATACTTACATATATGTATAAAGCTTTGGGGTTTGACACTAAGGTCCATTATTTATATATTTATATGTTGAAGATGGAGATGAATAGAGACCTTCATGTTTGTTAATCACATGGTCTCCTGCTGAGTGACATCTCCATCTCCAAAGATACTTTCTCCCTTGGGGGGCTAGGATAATTCACTCCAGCTTCCCACTGCCTTACCCCATTAACTTGTATACACAGAGGAGACCTCTAAACACTTTCTAGTCGGTTCCAGAGAGCACAGGCCAGCTCCTGGACTTGAGCTTTACTTTTTGTTCTACAAAGGCCCACCTTCCTGTGCTCCTCCGTTGCCTGAAGGATGGACTCTTGAGCCCTCAGAACTATCTTGCTGGTATAGGAGAGTACCAAGATTTCGGGTCAAATGGAATGAACTATTTTAGACCAAATTTCCCATTGAGCATTTTTTGGCTGTCTTGTTTTTGGTTAGTTTCTGTAGAGAACTAAGGAAGACAGATCTTTTTGGTGGGAAAGGCCGTTCCTGTACAGACAAGCAGACAAACAGGACTCATGGACATATGGACATGTCTCATAGAGAGAGAGAGAGAGAGATAGAGAGAGAAAGAACTCATATATATATATGAGCTATATATATAAGCATATGTATATATACATACACACATGTATAATAAAATACACAATATAAAATATAAAAATAGTATGTTATATATTTATATACATACCATACATATATACATGTATATATATATGTGTGTGTGTATGTGTATATATGTATATCATGTATAGTCATAGATTTATGTATATGTTAATACCATGGAAGGGAAGCTGATGCTAGAAAGAAGCTTCTGAGAACTTGTAAAACAGGGACCTTGATGACGTCCAGCACGCAGCCAAGATGGCAGCCGGTTCTGAGCTCTTAGGGACACACACAACCCAAATGCCAGAAATCAAAACATTCGAGTCAAGCATTTCCCCTCCTCTCTATAGGAACCGTGCCTGTCAGCAGCATAAACCCTTGCAATCCTGCCCTTCCTAGGACGCATGTGCTATCGAAAAGGGAGGTGTTAATTGCTGTGCTAATTACAACATGATTGCCTTGCACTTGCTTTGCACTTGTAGGTGATTAAATTTTTAACGAAGCATATTACTTGGCACTGTTAGCACAGTTAACACATTTCTCTCTCTCTCTCTCCCTCTCCTTTTTTATGCCTTGGGAGAAGTCCCGCACTGCAGCCCCTTCCCTGGCTATGATCTGCTTGTTGTGCTTGGAACAAGCCTCTGTGTAAGCTGTCGGTTTCAGGACTCCAGCTTCCTGCTTGGGAAAGAGCAGCAGCCTATTATAATCATGCCCAGCGTGATGGCACTGGCCAGATGCGAACGCAGAATCCACAGAGGTATTAGCGGAAAAATGAGGCGGCACTGCCAAAGCCGGCTCCCAGCCTTCATTTAAAAACTACAGCGGCCTCAGCCAGTGAAGAGCCCGGTGTCGAAGGGTTTAGCAGGGGAAGGAAGAGGGCTGACAGCAAGTTCCACGTGATTTATCTCTGCTTTCCAGCACATGATCCCAGCTGAACCGGAGCACAGGAAACTTGCATCTGTTCAGTGGGCTGCCTCGTCTCCTGGCTCCCACAGTGCACACTCAGTGGAAGCTGGGTTTTGTTGTTTCTACGCCTGCGTAGGTTCTCTGGCAGTCCTTCTCTTCTTCCCTAGGCCTCCTTCTATATACAGAGGAGCCTGGGAGTACAAGTGTGTCTGGAAGAAAAGAGCTGGATGCGGCTAGGGGTCCCACCCTGGGCTTTGGGGGTCAGAGCCATGACATGGAGTCTTCAGTGAGGCATGTCAGCGAAGCAAACACACCCACTGAGCCAGGCAAGTCCTGCGTGCAACTTCGTATGACTCAGCTCTCATGACCTGACAGTTCTTTGCAGCAAGGAGCAGACCATGGTCTTAGGAGAACTGAATGGGTAAAAGAAGCCAGTGACTCAGACTGAATGTGAAGCGTCAGCTTGACCAAAGGCATTTTCTGCTGTCAATTGTCCTTGTGAGCTCCTGAGCCAGTGGTAAGCTGGGTTGGGCAAGAGGCAATTCTCCACAGGAAGATACCCTTCAAATGCCAAGAGTTAAGAAGCAGGGAGCTGAGGAGGTGGCTTGGTTGGATGAAATGCTTGCTGTTTTAGTCTGAGGAGCTGGGTGCCGCACACTTAGCACTCATGTACAGAGTCAGATGTGATGCTGGTCATTCTCCATTCTGGTCTTGTATTGCCCTCCTTCCAAGAACGTAGTGGGGACTTTCATTCACCACGCGGAAGTATTTCCAATGGGAGAGTAGAAACTTGAATGGCTAAGCAGAAAGGAGATGCTGGATGATGGAGGGAGTCTGGCGGGGTGCTTGTCTAAATTCTCAGCAGGCTCCAGGTGCCTAGCAGGGAGGTCACAAAGTATCACAGCTCTAAGCTCTTCCAGGTTCTTAAGATGCTGATAAGGAGCTGTAAGAAGTCTGAGCAGGGCAGGACCAGGGTTCTCTGATCTCTGGCAAGCCCCAAAGTCTCCTTGATGTTAGATCAAGTCACAGATCTCGTGTCATCGGGGTCTGTCTAGTCTTGAGGACTGGATCAAGCCCTCCTTCTAAGGTCTCAGTATCTCTGGAGACCTTATTTTTCCTTTTCCCCTTCCAAAGGGTCAAGCAGCATCCGGAGCTGGCTGCAAACAGGACTCCAGTCAGGAGCTGGGCTGACAGAAGCCCTGTGTGTAGAGGGTTTCTGTAGTTTCTGGTTGCTAGAGCGATCTTCTAACCACCTTTGCACCAGGGATTGCCAAGATCTCTGATGGAGTTGTCCTGTGGCATGGCACCTCCTATTGATCACTGAGGCTGGGTATTTGTGTCAAACATAACTTGTTCCTTGCTTCAGTCACTATAGGGACTCATCCCGCCTTTAAAAAGTCATTCTCAACTGCCACTTAGATGACAGTTGGGGCTCCTCCTACCCCTATCAGTGACATCCTCTTGTAATTCTGATATTGGGGAAGGCAGAGACAGTGGATTCCTAGAAATCTCTGGCCAGCCAGCCTAGCCAAATCAGTGAGTTCAGGTGCAGTAAGAAACTTCATCTTAAAAATATGATAGATGGGGCCAATGAAATGGCTCAGTGGGTCAAAGAATTTATTGCGCAAGCCTGGCAACCAGAGTTCAACGTAAAGATAGGAAAAACAAAAACAAAACTAAAACAAACAAACAAACAAAACAAAACAAACCTGACCTCCACAAAGTTTCCCCTGACCTCCACATCTGAGCTGTTGCCCCCCTCCCAAACCTTTATTTTTTAAAGATAGACAACAAGACCCAAGGCTGACATCTGGCCTCTAGATACACACACACACATGTGTTTATTCACATGCACATCCTTGCTCTCTTTTACCACACAAAGAATTAGCATCTGAGTTCAACATACTCTTCTAGCTTTAGGGAGGCTGAGGCAGGAGGGTGTAGAATCCCACTTGAACCTGTGATCAGTGGAGCTTCAGAACACTTGATAAATCCAACCTTACTGGTCCAGGGAGAAAGCTCTTCACACACTATCTCATTCATACTCACTCACCTGTCAGGCGCTTAGCTTGGTAACGAAATCTACACACCAAGCGTGAAGACATCAGTTAGGTGGTTTGCTGACGGTGTTCAGCAGCCCGTGCTGTGTCATGGCAGAGGTATCCAGAACATCCTTTGTACTGGAGTGTCCTTGACTGGCGCGCTGCCCCTTACTACACAAAAATTAATGCCATTTTTAACTGTCAGCTTTGTGATATCCTCCCATTAAAAAGAAACACTTCCCAGTCTAATGAATGATTGGCTGGGCTTTCTTTCTCTCCCTCTCTGCTTTTGACTAATGAGTTTAATTACTTCCTTTTTGCAAACTCCACCCTTCCCATCAACTCTGCATTTTAGACTGCCTGGTTTCCCTTCGTTATCACAGTGATGCTTGAAGCACATGGATGGGTAATATGCTAATGTGGCCATCCCAGGGTATCTAATCTGTGCCCTGAAAGAAAAAAAAAATGTGTATTGGCTGCCAGCTATTTTATCATAACACTGTAGATGTCTCCTCATGTAGTGAGAGAATGATTTGGAGCAAAAAAAACCCCTGTGAACTAAAATCAAATGGCCTGATGTGTCCAACTGTATTTTGGTATAGTATTTTAAAATATTTTCCAGCAGACCGGCATATCCTTGGTCTATTGATGGAGTATCAGTTAGGAGGATTCAGCACTCATCTCTGGTTGAACTTTGGTTTTCCACTCTCCCATCACGTCTGGGTGGCAGATCTCTCAGCTTTTCAGCAATCTATACTCTTCCCTTTGTCTCTTGTACTGTCTTCAGGCTTCTTTCTTTTTCCCTCTGTATCTATCCTATAGCTTCCCTCCCTCCTCCTCCCTCTCCTTTTTTCTTTTATGTGTGTGTAGTATGTGTGTGTATGCACATGTGTGCATATAGAGGAGAACATCAGATGTCTTCTTCAATTGTTTCCCTTATTTGTTTAGTATGTGTATGTTAGAAAAATGGTAGTGCCATGACACTCCTGTGTAGGTCAGAGGATGGCCTTGGGTGTTGGTCCTCCTGGTCCATCTTGTATGAGACACGTGTTCACTACGGCACACAGCAGGCAGGCTAGCAGCTCTATGAGCTTTGAAGCAATTCTCCTGACTCCACCTTCCATCTCCAGGGTGAATACGCTGAGCTTATAAGTGTGTGTTCTATTACATCTGGCCTTTTAAACATATAAATTCTGGATCCAGGCTAGGATGCCCCTGAAACATCTTTTCATTGGTTTGATTTTTTTTTAAAACCATCTCCCAACTCTTGTTATTTTTTTGAAATGAGGCCTCTCACTGAACCTAGATTTTACTTGAATAGGCTGACAGGACAGAAAGCCCCAGGGATCCTTCTGTCTCTGCCTTTCTAGAGGTGGGATTGCAGATACACAGTACTGACTATGGCTCTTTATGTGGCTGCTTGGGCTCTGCACTCTGGAAATAATGCTTGCACAGTAGGCTCTTTCCTGGTGACCCATCTGTTTAGCCCTCTCGTCTCTACATTGTCACCTGCTCACTCATCTCTTCTGTGCCCATTCATAGGGCAGCCACTCGAGGAGCTCCCTAGTAGCCGGTGGATTCCATACTGAATTGGATGAAACACAGTATTTTACTGCTTTAACTATTTACTTCCCCTTTCTTTCTCTTCCTCAACCCACTCCAGTTAATTTAAAGTTTTAACTTAAGCTGTGGTAGCTCAGAGTGGCAACTCTCACTCAAGAAACTGAGGCAGGAGGACCATCACAAGTCCAAAGAGGACTGGGAGTTCAAGGAAAGCCTAGATTACATGAGACCCTGTTTACACTCCATCCAAAATTTACAGATCTAGCATCCTGAACATCTTTTGATTGGTTTGATTTTTATAACAGCTATAACAAGCCCCAAGTTCTTCCTGATCACCTCATACACACATCTACACACCCACACAAACACCCCTACATCCACATGGAGAGAGAGAGAGAGAGAGAGAGAGAGAGAGA
>NW_022196913.1:44890451-44941530 GCF_008632895.1 Mastomys coucha | reverse complement strand
ACACACACACACACACACACACACACACACACACACACACACTCCAGGAGTTGCACTCGGCTAGCCCTTCTCTGTGAGGATAAGTGAGTCAGTTTTGCATTTCATCAGAAGACTCAAAAACATCCAAAAGGTACAGAGAGTTCCTAAATTAAAAAGGTGGCTTGCCTGGAGAGATGCTGGCATCATACAACATCACGCACACACGGCTCTGTCCAGTTCCTTAAAGGCCCTTCTGAAGACTTTGGTATTTGTTCCCTTCCCTGTTCCTCATTCTTTCATCCCAGTCCCCCGTCCTTCCCACCTTCTCTTGCACCTTAGCCAGCTTGAGACTCTTGTGTTTCCTGCTTCCGTGCTGGAGTCACAGGTGCACACAACATCTGGCATATTTCTAGTCTTTGCAAATGCATTTTTCTTTCTCATCTCATTCCAATGTTAAGGTACTCACTGTTACACCTATGGGCAGTCGATTTTTTGATAAAGAAGCCAGCAAATACACACTGAATAAAAAAGACTGTGTCTTCAACAAATGGTGCTTCAAATTGAATGGGGGCTTGTAGAAGAATTCAAATAGATACATATTTATTACCTTGCACAAACTCAACTCTAAATGGATCAAAGACCTCAACATAAAACCTGCTACACTGAACCTGATAGAGAA
The DNA here is from genome assembly GCF_008632895.1 of Mastomys coucha. Taxonomy (NCBI): domain Eukaryota; kingdom Metazoa; phylum Chordata; class Mammalia; order Rodentia; family Muridae; genus Mastomys; species Mastomys coucha. The sequence goes on along the minus strand of NW_022196913.1, from coordinate 44,940,872 downwards.
AATATGTCTTGAGCTCATTGGCACACAAGAAGACTTTCTGAACAGAGTACGGTCAGCACTAACATCAACAAGTGGTAAATGAGAACTCATGAAACTGAAACAGTCGTGTGAGGCAAAGGAGACCATCATTTGGACAATGGGGCAGCCAACAGAATGGTTAAAGATCCTTACCAACTACACATTTGTTTTTTGTTTTTAAAAGATTTATTTATTTATATTTATTTATTTATATGAGTACACTGAAGCTATCTTCAGACGCACCAGTATAGTGCAGCGGACTCCATTACAGATGGTTGTGAGCCACTATGCGGTTGCTTGGAATTGAACTCAGGACCTCTGGAAGAGCAGTCAGTGCTCTTAACCATTGAGCCATCTCTCCAGTCCCCCAACTACACAGTTGATAGAGGGCTAACATGCAAAATATATGAAGAAATCTGCCCCAGATGGGGTCCTAGAGCTGAAAGGAGATAACTACTTGCAAATGAAAATTTAGTTTTCTCAAAGGGAGTCTCTCACTGGAGAAATGAACCACCCTAAAGGGTGAGCTGTATGTCCAGCAGTAGATGGCTGAGAGAAATGAACCTCCCTTAAGGGTAAGCTGCATGTCCAGCAATAGACGGCCGAGAGATCAACAGCATCTTTATAGAGGTTCCCTATCCCATAATGTTGTATCAGAGATCTTCCTTTTTAATTTTATTTTATCCTGTACTTTTAATTTTATTGATCTCTATCTTTTATCATTTTTTCTTTTTACCCTACAAGTCTTTTGTGTATATGTTATGGCTTCCAGTTTAGTTCTTTCATGAGATCCTGTGTATACCAACGAGTGGGTCTCTGTTTCTTGTGCTTTTTCTTGGGGACTTCTCCTTCTGTTTGTTTATTTTGTCTTAGTTTGATGTGTTAGTCTTTGTCTTATCACATTATATTATATTATCCCCTAGAAGCCTGTTTTCTAATTAGAGACAAAAAAGGAGATAGGTCAGGATGGGAGGGGAGGTGGGGAAGAGCTGGCAAAAATAGAGGGAAAGGAAACCATAATCAGGACATATGTAAAGAAATCAATTTTTAATAAAATGAATAAAATCAACCTTTAATATATTATTATTATTATTATTATTATTATTGTGTGTGTAAGGGTGTGTGTGCTATGCTGTGCATATGAAGCTCAAAGGACAACTTTGTGGAGTTGGTTCTCTCTGTCCACCTTTATGTGGGTGGGTTCTGGGCGTTGAACTCAGGTCATCAGGACTGCATGACAAGGACTTTTAGCCTCTGAGCCACCTGGTCTGTCCTAAGAATTTGACTGAACACTTTCTTCTGTCAGCCACCTTCTCTGCTGTAATACAGTGTTCTCCAGGTGTATTTTAGGATTGAGATACATCTCAGAATTTAAACATTCATAATCTGAATATCTAAAATCGAAAGGCTCCCATGTCAGAAAATTTGAACAGTGTATGACCACAGGAGAATTCTGCAAATAACCCCACATGGCAATGCAGTCAAAACATAGATATGCTGAAAAAAGTTGTACCAAGTCACCCTCCAATCATGTGCATGCAGGTGTAAGAAGCAGACTTTCTATGTGGTACAAATGACATTCCACTCAATCTATAGCACAGGCTGGTTTTTAAACTTGCAATCCTCCTGCCTCCTGAGTACATAGATTTATAGTCTCCAGCATGGTTTTCTAATTTCTTTAAAAAACATTTTTGGCTATAATTTTTTTAAACACAAAAAAGTAGACAGTAGGGGGAGAGTTACCTCTGAATGTCGCAGCCTGTGCATACATCATCTATTTAAAAGATAAATGAAATATTTCTTTTAAAATATTATTTATTTATTTATGTTTATATGAGTACACTGTAGCTATCTTCAGACACACACCAGAAGAGGGCAGTGGATCCCATCACAGATGGTTGTGAGCCACCATGTGGTTGTTGGGAATTGAACTCAGGACCTCTGGAAGAGCAGTCAGTGCTCTTAACCACAGAGCCATCTCTCCAGCCCCAAAAGATATGAGACTAGAATAAAGAAACTATAAATCCTAGAAATGTGTCTGCTGTTGAGAACGTTCCACCCTTCCAAGGAGGAAGGGCGTGCATTTGCCTTTTCTCCTGCACAAACTTTGGGCCTATCTTGAAATCCGTCCTTATATATATTCCCTGGTGGAGGCCATTGCATTTATTGTTCTTGTGAGAGAAAGACTCTAGGTGTGAGAGGAGAGAGCTGCTGAATTGCACATTCACTACAACTTACTTAGCCCATGAAATTCCACATCTTTCACTAACTGATATTACCATCTCAGACATTTTGTTTTGAGAATGAAATATAATTAGGTAGATTAGGTACACAGAGTACCTGATATCAGCCTAGTTTTCTTGACTCTTAGACTTACATGTTAACGTCTTTGAAAGATGTCTTCATCTGAAAGATGTCATGGTTTAATTAGCAGCTTCTTTTTCCTGGTAGTTCAGAATACAGCAGTGAGTGTGCCGATCAACCAAGAGTCTTAGGTTCCATGGAAATACTGCAGCGGATGAATATTAGCAATTTAGAGAAGGCTAATTTAGTTCCCGTGCTTTACCCAGTTCAAACCAGAGCTTGCATCAGCAAGCTTTGATTTGCTCTGCTCCCACCCTGCCTCCCCACATTGTGGATAAGCCTTGTAAGAGATTCAGGGTGAGATTGGGTGAGATTCAGTCTCACCCAATGAGGTGGTGTCTCTGTCCCATTCCAGTGCTGAAGTCCTAAGATATTGCTGGTCTAGGGAGGGCACTGAAGGAGAACAGCATACATATGTAAAGAAGGGCAGATCGTCCCTGTGCTTGTCAGCAACCTCCATGGAAGAGGGTACAAATGCATTCATCTTCATGAAGCAAGCAGCTCCTTTAGCTTGTTGCTCAGTTGCAGCCAGGACCTCTAGCCCCCAATAGAGATTTGTGGAACGGAAGTCCCCAGCCTCTCAACAACTTTGGCCAGGCTCCTGTAATTATTCCCAAGGAGGACAATTATGGGACTAGAGGGGGATTAGATGCAAAGGCTGGAGTGGCGTAGGAATTGGCAGATCTCTTCTTTCTGGTGGTTTCCTCATTGACTCAACTCCAGGAGGCTGGGCTGTGATGAAGCCGGAAGTGGAAGACAGCAGAATGGCCCCTTCCACATCTCACAATGGCTGGAAACTCCACTGGTCCACAGTGTGGTCTGGCCAGTCCTCAGGTCAGATTTACCCAGGTACAAGGACCTTCAGGACTGAGATTCATAGGAACGGCCTGCAGCCCCTCAGTGGTGCTTGCTCTGGTTTCCTCTCCCAGCGCTAGTTCAAGGGGTTCCTATCTTAGCGAATTGCATGCTATGTATCTGCAAATTGGTCCCTATTGGCTCAGAGCTCATATCGGTCGCATATTGGGCTCAGAGGTTTAGCCTGTGACTTCACTTCTCTGACAGATTGTGATAGAGTTGTTGGTTTCCAGTTTGCTAGGGTCTCCCATCCCACCCCAGCGCATCCCAGGATAGAGGCAAGGCACAAGCCTTTACATGCTTGAAAGTGGAAGTCTCTAGTAGTTTACTTATTTTTAGGTTTTTGTTTTCAGTGTCTTTCTCTGTAGCCTAGCTTATTCTTGACCTCATGGTCCTCCTGCCTCAGCTACCAAACTGCAGAGATTACTGGCATATACTTCCACACCTGGGTCTAGTTTCTATTGTAAACACCAAAAAAAACCAAAACCAAAACCAAACCAAAACAAAAAAAAAACAATAGCAACCCCCCCCCCCCATGTTTTTAAAAGTATAGCCTGGGCTATACTTTGAGTTATAGGGTATCCTGGGCTACAGAGTGATATTCTTTCTAAAGAATAAACCAAAATCAAAGGAAAACCATAAGGCGATCCTTCTGTAACCCCCTAAAGGTCTTCCAGAACCTTCTCTTTCAAATTTGTAATCTGTAGTATGTCAGTGCGCTATACTGTTGACTCATATAAGTAATAGATAGATAGGGACTTGAGTAATAGATAGGGGCTTAGAGTCACTTGATTAGTCAGCAGAGAGTGACATGCAAGGATTGAAAGATGGGATGTGGAGGCTTTGTTCCTACGAACCTTGAAGGGTTTGCAGTTGCCTTCATGAATATAATTGAATGAAAGATGGAAGAGTTCTGCTTGCCTTGCTTTCTTGCCCTGCGTGTTCTTCAGATGTAATAAGGAAATTTCTAGTCTTTGAGCTTGGGCAGGTAACTCGGAAACATTCCCCACCAGGGCAAATAGATGAACGTCGGAGATAGATCCAGCAGACTTCAAAAATTATTAAAATGTACTGTTTTTGTTTTTTATTCAGTCTCATGGATAATACTTATTTTTAAAAAATTCAGATTAATTGATGTAAAGAGTAAATACTGACCTTGCACATTAGTTTTCAGTAGATAGTTAAATATTGAATGCCACATGGACATTTTACTACTTAATTAGAATTTTGGTTAAGTTGGTTGTTGTTATATTTTCTCTTTGGGTTGGGGCAGAGCACTGAGATAAACCTAGGGGCTCCTCCAGGCTTAGCATGAACTCTACCACTGAATTACACCCTCAGCCTTTCACATTTTCTTGAGGTGACTAGAACCATAATGCTGCAGTTAAAGGCAGGGCTCAGTGGTAGGAGCCTGGTTCTCTATTTAGTTTATCTGGGCATGATGAAATTATTTATGCCCTTGCTATAGTTTGCACATAGCTTTCCCTCCCAAGGGCTCTTGTGTTAAAAGTTGGACCTTCATTGGGACAATGCAGAACAGTGGAACCTTTAGAAGGAGGTGGCCTAACAGAGGCCCTTCTGCTACTTGGAGGCACAGCATTTGAAAGACTGTGGGATCCAGTCCCTGCAGCATTGTGAGCTCTGTCTTTCCCTCATGCTCCCTGCATCATGAAGTCTGCCATGAAGCTCTAACCAGAGACTGAACCATTGACATTTTCCAATCATGGACTGCCAGCCTCCCAAACTGTGAACTGAACAAACCTCTTTTCCTAAGCATCTAGCTTAGTGTATTTTGTTATACTAACATATAGCAAGTGAGTGTAGCCTCTTCCTATTGGTTTGCTCATCTACAGAATGGTGAAGAGTGTCATTTCTCTGGTTATCATGGGATTTCACTGGAGCCATTTCCATAATGCTTTTATGAGGTAGAGACAGAGTAGTGAATCTATAGTAACAAGCTCAGCAAATGTCAGTTATTTGTGTTGCAGGACAATTCCATCATCCAAAGTCATGATGATTATTGTGACTGTTAAAACACACAGGATAAGCCGGGCAGTGGTGGCGCATGCCTTTAATCCCAGCACTTGGGAGACAGAGGCAGGTGGATTTCTGAGTTCAAGGCCAGCCTGGTCTACAGAGTGAGTTCCAGGACAGCTAGGGCTATACAGAGAAACCCTGTCTTGAAAAAACAAAAACAAAAACAAAAACAAAAACAAACAAAAAAAACCCCCCACAGGATATTGAAACAGACAAACAAAAGAATTTCTGTACTTATGGAAGAGTATAGGAGAACATTCCCCCCTCCTTTTTCTTTCTTTCCTTGATACAGGGTCTCAATGTGTAGTCCTAGATAACCTGAAACCCACTATGTAGACCAGGCTGTCCTGGTTCACAGAAATCTACCTGCCTCTGCCTCTCTGGTCTGCCTCTGTTGTGCTGGGATCACAGGTGTGCACCACCATACCTACTGGAAGCAACTTTTCTTCAAACACATTTGTACTACATTTCATATCTACAAAGGTGGTATTCATAGCTTCCTCATGTCCACCACCCCATGTCAAAGGGCACAGCTTTCCAGTACCACTCCTAATAAAGTAGATTTGAGAATTATAAGCATATTCAATAAGGTAGAAGGGTCAGTCAGGGAACTGCTGGAAACTCTGGAACAATTTTACCCTCTGACACAAAGAACAGTTTGGGTTTGGTGAGTTCCCTGCCATGTTTGAAACTAGAAGCTGGCAAATTTCCTGGAAAGGGCCAGATAGTTTAACTAGCTTTGGGGGATGTGCAATGTGAGTCAAAGCTACAGAACTCCACTTTCAAAGCACATACACATCATGGACAACAAGCAAATGGATGGAGTTTGTGTTTCAGTGTGGCTTTGCTTATGGAATGGTGGTGGGCTATAATTGCAGGAGTCTGTCTTGGGTACCCTGAGGGAGATGGAAAGCCATAATTACTCTGCCTATGAAGTTATCTCAGTTGGAAGGGAGACCCTTTGCCCCCTGTCACTTCCTTCTTTCCCCACATTTTATGCCCACAGGGTATTAGCTTTATTCTGGTGTGTGGTGGTGACCCAAAGACTGAGGCTCTATTCCCTGTTGGGGCACAGTAACACACACACACACACACACACACACACACAGGCTCAGTGGCCCATATTCTTATGAATCGGGAGTGTGCGAGAACAGAGTTGGGTTAGAGAGGACTCTGGTTAAGATCACATACTGCTTTCCCAAAGAACCAGAGGCTGATTTCTAGAACCCACATCGTGTGACTGACAATTGTTTATAACTCCAGCTTCAGGGGATCTGGAGACACTAGCACTCACCTGCACATACTAACACACAGATTTACATGTGTACACATAGGTAAGCATAATAAAAAGAAAATCTTACCAAAGAACATTTCCCCGTTTCTCCCTTCTTTTTTTTTCTACTTCTCCCACCTTCATCTTTCCTTCCTTTTTTCTTTTCCTTCTCCTTCTCTTTTGCTCCCACCCTGCTCCTTCCTTTTTCTCCCTCCTCCCCTCTCTCTACCTTCTACTTTCTTGGTGCTTGAGATTGCTAAGCACCTGATCTGCTACTGAGTTGTGTCCCATCGCTAATCTTCATGATCATGTTTATATCCTTCTATAACTTCAATGTCACAGTCCCCGAGAATACCCTCTTTGTCAGGGTCAGAGAATAGAAAGTAGCAGAAGAGTTCCAGAATATTTAAGAAGCCAGAGCTTGTTTTAAAATGACAATGACTGGTACCATACTCAAAATATTTTTCATTTGAGATGGAGACACAACTCAGTGTGGAAAGTGCTTGCTTCATAAACATGAAGACTTCAGTTCCACCCCACAAACCATATAAAAATGATGGGTATGGCAGTATGCTTGAAATACTAGCTCTGGAGAGATGGAAACAGGGGAATTACTGGGACTCTCTAGTCAGTTTCATAGAGTTGGTGATCTCAAGGTCAGTGAGGGATCCTGTCTCAACAGAGGTAGATGGTATTTTGGAGGATAATACTCGAGGTTGGCTTTTGCACCTATATGTTCACCTATACTTATATCCATGGGCATAAAAATTATATTCTTCACCAAACACACATCTGTGACCTTTGAGGAAGAGGCCAGTGTACAGGTTTTCCTGGACCCAAGGCTTTCCTTTTCCTTCTTTGGAGGGGGACAGCTCCCTATAGAACTAATGTCTCTATTATACAATTTTGTTTTGACTTCTCCACCAGTCAATATAACATCTCATTCATTAAATCACCACCAAACCCTCAGGTTCTCTCTGGAACCTGTGTGGGTTCCAGTGATTTTCAGGAAGTACGGGGGTGTGGGGTGGGCCATGTAGAACTGGGATTAGCTACATACTTTATTTGTTCATCTTCTACAGTCTTTGAACATGGTGCTAGGTAAGGTGGCTCAAACCTGTGATCCCAGCGCTTGATAGATGGAGGCTGAGATGGGATCACTGGAGTCTGGGCTACTTAACAAACCAGACCAAAAGCAAAGCAAAGCAAAGCCAACCAAAGTCAGGTGGTCTATCTTTGAACAGTATGTGCAGCCTACCCTTCCCCGGCCATGGATGGCAGCCTCCTGCCTCCTCCAAGTACTTCGTGTCCTTATTTTGAGGTCATGGACACTGGGATGATGGTCTTTGGTTAGATGAAGTGTTGACTTCCAGTTTCAGAATCAGAAATGAATCTAACTTCTATTCTCTTGAGAGAAGAGAACATCTGCATGGTCAGGATAAAACCCATCTGTGGTCTCAGCTCAGGAGAAAGGCAGGGAAGGTGTTACCATGCTGCTTGTTAAGGGCGTTATATATAGGGCTTTATTGCTACTTTTCATGACGGTTGGGTACAAGAAGACCCTGCAGTAAGTCGAGTCCTTTAGTGCCCAGTGGGAGTAGAGGTACATTTCTAGGTGTCTATTCTGGCAGGGGGCAGGTGGCTTCTTGCACTATTGCTCACAGCTCCCATAGGGAAATATCCAGAAGGCTGCAGAAGGCAAGCAGCTGGGCCTGATCCATTCTTATCAACAAGGCCTGTCCCAGGGGCTATGGCCTTCTCATATCTGGGACAACCGGTTATTTCACCATATTGTCAACCAGTCGTTTAGCAACCAGGCCCACAGTTACATTGCAGGCATATCATTGATGCCTCAACTCAGGCAGCCACATTATAATCGAGTTACATCATCAGGCTTTATCTGGAAAGGCCTAAGGTTTCGAATACTTCATGGGACACCTCAGTGACCTCAGGGAAAAAAAAGTTGACTTTCACAAGAGTGCTTAGGTGCTTTTGTGTGCCTGCACATGACTTCTGAGAGAGGATGACATGTCTACCCTTAAATCCTACTCAGCACCCGTCGCAATGGCTTGTTTTGCCTCGAGTGGCTTCTCATTCCTATTCATGCCTCCATTTAACTGTTAGTTGACTCCTTTATGTGTCGATCCAAGTCCTGTAGCTACCGTAGTGAATGAAACCTGTGCCATATTTGTCCCCATTGATTTTATAGGCAGCAGTGTCACAACAAATAAATGAAACTCGTCAACTTCAGATATTTTGAAAGTGCCGGGGAGGAAAAAAAAATCAAACAGGGCAAAAAAGGCAGAGGCAGACTGTGGGGTAGAGGCTACCGCACTCTCTCTGTGAGCGGGGAAGTTCTCACTGTGAGCTCATTAGATGGTAGGAGCCCTGACGGCTTTCAGGGAAAGAGGCTTATCTTAGGGTAGGGCATTTCTGCCTAAAGGGAATGAAACTCCAAGTCCCTGGGGTTGGAATGCCTTTGCTTGAGCAACTGGAGACTAGTGTGGGTAGAGGGGACATCTTGATGAGAGGAGAAGAGTGACAGAGGAAGGCAGAGGGCCCAGGAACCAGAAGGCCATTCATGGAGTCCCTGTTGCCTGCACAGCACCCAGTACAGAGTTTGTGTTTGTTTGAAGAGCGTGTCCCGGATACCGCTTTAGGCTTGCTGAGTAGACACAGTTCATGGAAATCTAAGGAAAGGGCTTACCTGTGTTAGTCAAAGCATAGCTCTGTGGTAAGCTCTAAGTAACAATGCTGGGGCAGGGAACACATCAAGAGGGAAGGCGTTAAATATCTATTTCTGTATGGTCCCTGAAGATAGGCTCTAACATTCAGAAAAAGAATTTTAAACTTTAGTTAAAACCACTTACTGTTCTGAAAAAGTTAGATTTGATAAGTGTGCTAATGTAGTTGGTATTTCATAATGTGGAAGGAAATAGCCTAGAAATTTGGAGCAGAGGGGCAATTTTAGGACAGATAACTCTGAAGAGGGTGAGAAGTTTCAGCACTAAGGGATTAGCTTAGGGCTCTGTCCTGGGTTTTCATGTAATTGATAGGAGATAGACTCACAGGTAGTCTCTCCTGGGGCAAGAAAGGTTTCACAACACATTGATATTGGGTTTCACAACACATTGATATTTGAACAAATGGGTCAATTTAAGGCAAGAACCACTTTCATTATTAGGGAATGAGGAGGGTATGTCTTAAAGAGCAAGGTCTAGTAGCCTTCTAAACATCTCTAACGTAGACATCTCTGTGCCTATCCTCTTGGCTGGTATGCCATCATTTTCTGTTAAGTAAAGCAAGTGTTCTCCTCCAGAGGTCCACCCTCCCAGCCTCTCTGGGCTGCTAGATTTCTCTGAAAAAGCAAAGCTCCATGCTTTGCTTCTTGCCAACGTCTTATTATATGCAGAACACCAAAAGTCCTACAGACAACTTGGCTTGCCTCAGAGCTAGGATACTGGTTTTCCCCAAATATCTCAGGGGGACTGTGGCTACATGTCTGGTGTTGATTTCTGTGCCATTTTCTCTCTGGTCTAGGATTTCTGGTCTCGTTTCAGGACTCCCATCTTGGTCAGAATGCCTATCTGCCAGTAAGCCATTCTTCTTGGAATTTGGCTCCTTAAAACTCGGGGTCTCAGGTTCTTGTTACAAACGTGCATGACAGAAGTGCTTATCTCTGTCTTATGAAACCAAGTGACCAGAGATCTGAGTACGCAGCAAATGCTTCCAAGTTTCAATGAACTTGAGCCTGTGGTTTTAAAGCATGATTGTACTTTGCATTGTATGCTGGCCTTGAATCCCATAGACAGTCGAAGATGACCCCAATCTTCTGTACCTCTATCTTCTGATTTCAGATGTGTACCACCACACTCAGTTTATATGATGTCATAGAGTTGAGCTATACCTCCAGTACATGTCACTTGCATTTGGTCAATTGTTAATTAGTTTACTTATGCTGGACCTTGAATTCAGGGCTTTAAGTATATTACACAAGAACTCTACCACCAAGCCCTGTGTTATAGAATTTAAAATAATAGTTTCATTATTAATTCTAAAATCTCAATAATAGAGCAATTCCTTTAAAAATCCATTTTATTATTATTATTACTCCCTATGTGTTGTGTTCATGTGAATGGTATGTATGTGTTTTGTGGTGCTGTGTGTATGTATGTATATATGTGTGTATGTATGTGTTGTGTGTATATATGTATGTATGTATGTGTATGTGTGTATGTATGTGTGTATGTTTGTGTGTGTCTGTGTATGTGTGGTGTGTATATAGAACACAAAACAATTTTGTAGGAGTTGTTTCTTATCTTCTCCTATAACTCTGGGGACCTGAACTCAGGTCATCAAGCTTTTGACACAAGCAATTTTACCAATGGAGTTATCTTGCTGGCTCCATTCTGTTTTGACATTATTTCTAATGATAATGATATAGAAAACCTCTACAGTAGATATATGTCTACCGTAGAATACAAATAGTATCATATGTGATGTACATGTTAATATGTTGATATATTAATAACAATAATATACCATGTGATAAGAATGTAATTTCTGATATTATGGGTAGCTAAGAGTACAGATATCTACACAGGCCATTGACTGATTGTGGATAGTTGAGGACAGTCTAATCTGGCATTCTGAGTTGGGGATCACCTGCAAATTCCTCCCAATCTCTTGGCCTTTCAGTTTGAAGACACAACACCCTCCTGTTCACTGTCCCTGGTAACAATCTAGTCCTGTGATGTCAAGATTTACACCTTGTGTTGATTCTTCCTACTGACTGCTTTTGTGAGTACGGCTAGTGTCTCCTTGATGCTTCTCTTCCTGGAAACTGCTCCTTCTTGTTTCTCATTTAGTTCTCCTTGAAACTCACACTAAGCAACCCTGTGAGAGGAGCCTTTCGGCCTGATTTCCCAGCATGCTCTCTTACCACTGTAGTAAGGGTTGTACCCCATGGATATGGCTCATGCTATGCGTTGTCCCTCAAGACAAACAGTGCTGCATGGGAACAAATGAACATACATGTGGCCTGAGCCATATTTCCAAATTGTGGAAATGGTCTCCTCGTTGTGTATTACACTAGGAACAGGCCTGGGTCTCACTATTTGTCTTATGGTCTGTGTTGTAAAGGCTGGCTGTTTTTGGTTTTTGTTTTTAAATACCACCCCACTATTCTCTTTACTTTGGCTTCTTGGCTTGTTTGCTGAAGGTGGCTTCTTACTTCCTGGATGTTGATATTGAATTTCTGGTCTTGGATTTGACTTTTTCTTGGGTCTGTGTTTTAATTCTCATCTCCAGTGAATCTGCTGTAATACTTCTGGTTGACAAATGTGCCTACTACAGGAGTCCCCTATTTTTCATCTCATTACTAATGTATTCTTAGCCTGATCATTTTCAGACATCATAGAATAAATAAATAAATAGAAACCCTCTGATAGGATAGGTATTATCAGATCTATGAAAGATAGTGAGTCTGTGGAACGTTGCTCTAGATACAGAACTTAGGCTCCTAGGTGGTGCTGGGTAAGTTTTGATGTGTAGACAACAAACACATTTGGCTGCAGGGAATGGAAGGAGAAGCTGAAACAAGCTCTGGCAAGAGGCCTGTCAGAGTCTAAGCAATCAAAGGAGGAAGGCTAGATAAGGCTGCAGACTCCACACCCTCCACCCAGCTATAATTTTGTGTGTGTGGCTTCTCTGCATGATGTTCAAACCCCTGCCTACAAATAGTCTAGTTTGTGTTAGGAACACGGAATATATCCAATAGCACCTTCCTGGTAAGAGTCATCACTTGGTCCCTTTAGGTTTTTATAGCTTTCAGCTCCATCTGAAGGCAGTATTTTGGAGGCCGTTCTTCACAGAGAAACAGGTTTTTTTTTTTTTTTTTTTTTTTTTTTGGCGAATAATGACTTAAGCCCCAGATTAGACCTGGGTTAAGACCCAGGTCCTCTGATTCCTGGTGGTGTGACCTTGACCATGTTATTTAACCTATTTGTGCCTCATTTCCTTTCCCTATTAAAAGCAACACTGCCCATAAAACTCTCAGCATAGACTTCTCGGTACAGAGTAAACACTTACAGGCAGCTATTATTTTTGCTGTGTCAGAGAATAGCTGTGTGAACCATTAGTAGAGAACAGCCCTGAGGTCTCTCCATCGGCTGGTTGGATAGACTGTTACAGACCTGCTAATGAATTCCCTTTACATACCTGTGGTTAAAGTTCATGGCATAGGAAAAAAAAATAGAAGTTACAGCATGTCGTGAGCCTTCAAAATGATACACAATGTTTTGAAATTCCCATGTCAAATCTGCCAGTGACAAGGATCTATGATCCTTTCTTCTCTGTCCACTGGGAAGAACAGCTGGACACCAGGCCATGTGTGCTTGTAAACAATTATTCAATTACCTCGTAGACTTGTCTTCTCCGAGCAGAATGAACTCGGTTCTTTTAACCTTTTCCTAAGCGTGGTTTTGATTTTCTGTCCCTTTAATCATGTCTGTGGCTCTCCTCTGAAGCCTCTCCAAGCTCTCCCCTTCTGTCTTTGTGCTGTGGAGCACTCGGTGGTTCAGGATCGTCTGAGAGAAAAGTTTTCATGACACTGGACTGTGACAGTATCATCTCTAGATGTCCTACTGTACAACAAAGGCCATTTCAAAGGATCACTTTACGTTTTGTTTCCTTTGATCTTAACCCAGTCGAGCCTCATTCTCCTGATCATGATAATGGAGGTCGGATCCTTCCTGGACAGAATGGGTGGACTGAGGGATTCAAAGGACTCAGAGCCTTGTCTGAGTTCCTATCACCTTTGCATATAATAGCTAGGACTGGGACTGAAGTCATTGGCTCCCGCTTCTTCCTTCTGTGTCTGAGCTCATGCCTATAAACAATTTGGAAAGTACATCGTCATCTAAATAATTTTATGTTCTACTTCCCAATAGCTCTTTCTCCCCACCCCCAACTAGAGTTAGATTGCATTGTTACTGACTTCTCTCCTTTAGATCTTTCTTAGTTTGTTCTTTGGCTCACAAGACCACTCAGTGCTCAGACTGCAAGGTGGTGGGCTAGGTGGTGTATGCTGAGTGTGTCTCGCCTTGGAGAGATGCTGTTAGAGTTGCTTTTATTTCAAAGATACAGATTTAGAGGGTTACCAGAAGGAGCCACATTGTAACAAGAAACTGTTATCAGTAGGACTCTTTGCTAGTTTGCTCATATAATCCATACAGATACTGTGAGTGTGTATGTGTGTGTGTAATATGAATATGAGCCCTCCCCAGTGCTCCCTTGTGCATGTACAGAGCAAGAATGGCTTTTCAGGTATGTGACCAAAGTTCATGGAAAAGAAGGGTCAGGATGAAGGCCAAAATGGCCAACATCTTTACAGTTATGCAGGTTGGCCTTCTTACTCTATAGGGTGACAAATAGTTGCATTCTGATGAGGCCAGCACAATGACCATTCAGGATCTAGATCTCCTTATGATTGACATTCCATCATTGAAGAAGGATTTATTTAGAAACTGGTCTTGGAGACAAGTAGGGGCATTGTAGGACCACACATGGTTCCAGGAGAACTACTGGGACAGTGGAGACTGGTCCGGGTAGATAAACGCGCTTGAGGATCTCAAGAGCAATGTGTAAGAAGGTGCTTAAACCAGGTATCATGTCCAGACCAGAGTGCAGCTCAGGAAAGTGTGGGGGGTTGTTGCATGAGGCTGGGCTTGACTTTCAGTGTCTAGGGACTGCCATTACCCCGGGACCTCTCCAAGCTGTTGCTGGATCCCAGGCAAACAGGACTTCCATCAGTTCATTGAAACAGGCATGGAGGTACTGTTCTTCTCTTCAAGGCAGTCCAAATATGAGCTGATATGATCCAATAAGAAATTAATGCTGGTGTACTGCTTCTCAGGGGGCTATCATCCTTTCCGTCTATGCCTGCCTCCACCTATTGGACCCACTATAGTAAAGACCTCAGAGGCCACACAAGGATGAAACTCAGAGCTCATCCTTGTGCCAAAGCCAGTACAGTGGGAAAAAAAAAAAAGCAAGCAGCTCTGAGAAAGATTAAAGAAAAAAAATCTTGCTAGATTTTTGAAAAAATAAACTCACCTGATGGTGGTAGTGCGTGCCTTTAATTCTAGTGCTTAGGTGGCAGAGGCAGGCAGATATCAGAGTTCTAGGCTAGCCTAATCTACAGCCTGGTCTACCGATCAAGTTCCAGGACAGCCAGGACTACACAAGAGAAACCCTGTCTTGGTAAAACAAACAAATAAACAAACAAACAAATCAAATCAAATCAAACCACCACCACCAAAATGAACTCATTGATTGTTTGGCTGAATTAACAAGTCCATTTAAACATCTTAACGTATTCTCTTACTCATTTACATCAGGAGTTAAAGGAAAGTGCTGTGGAAAGGTCCTTGAGGGGAGGGAATGGGAACCTTGAGGACAGTTTCTCCTAGACTGGTCATGAGTATTGCTCAGGCAGCCGAAGGCAGGAATTGTAAACAACGTGGTCTCTCCAGCCTCTGACATTCTTCTTTTATTTGAGCAGGAGTCCAGCAGGAGTACAGCATCAGTCCTGGTTTTGGTTTGCCTGACTCTGAGCAGCCAGTCCAGCTCTGGGAAGCACTGAGCTGGCTGGGGCTGGTACTAGGCAGGTGCGGGAGGTATGTGGATGGCTAGCTGCCATTTTACAAGCTTGAGTGACTGGAAGACATGACAGGCTGTCTAGATTTTGACTCTACTGAACCAGGGTCATGGGTTCCCCTGTATTTCACTGCCCATCAAACCCAAGAGGAGGACCCTCTAGACTGTTGTGCTAGTGAAAATTTTCCTGCTCTCTAGGGAAATGTGATGGTTTGCTTATGCCCTTCTACAATTATGTGTTGAAATGTGAGTCCCAACGTGATGATATTAGAAAGTGGAGCCTTTGGGTGGTAAATAGGACATGGGGCTGGGGCCCTCATAATCTAGCTTAAGATCACCAGTAGAAGGACTGATGAAGTTTTCTTGCCCTTAGCCCACCACCTAAGCAGTGTGGAGAAGATGGCAGTATACAAAGGAAAGGAGCCCTCCAGGAACCAGCTCTCCTGATCACCTTGCTCTTGGACTTTCAGCTTTCTGAACTGTAAGAAATGAATTTCTGTGGCTTATAAACTCCTTGTTCTATGTTACCTGTTGTTACTTAAAGAAAGTTGGGAAATACTTCTTACATGAGCTAGATCCTACGGCTTTTCTCATAAAGAGATTCTTCTTTTAAAGGGTGAGTATTCTTAGATATGTCCCTTGGAGATTATAACTCATGAGCTGGGGTATACTACTGCCATCTCTGTGTTAAAGTGAGCTCCATGTCAGGGCTGGGGTCTGGCATTTGCTTCACATGGGGTGGGGGTTCAGTGGGTATGTGCATCTCCTAAGGCACCTGGCATACACTCAGCAGGCTAACGACAGGACCCAGGAATATGTCCTCTTGACAACTCCCCACCCCTGGCCTCAGGTGGGTATGATGTTATTCTCATCCTCACTTCCAGAAATGCTGATTATGAGAATAGCTATTTATTAAGGACCTCTGAGAAGCTTGCTTCTATCTAAGATGTTCTCCTGGGTGTGCCCCACCTGCAGCCTGCAGGCTGCATTTGTCCCAAGTTACTATGAATGGGACACATTGGGAGATAAGAACATGATTTCTCAATGTCAGAGGGTTGGAGACGCCTTTAAACCTCTGAGAACCATCACCAGCTGTTTCCACCACTGCCTGCTCACGTTCCTGGATGCTGGTTGGTGTTGAGGACCCTGATGCTATATTCTCTGCCTCCAGGACCTTCTCATTCTTATGCCTTGTCAAAGTTCCAGGCTGTAGCTGTCTAGAAACTAGACTGCTTGCTGAGAAACTGACTTCTGCTCTTCTAGTCAGTTGGGCAAAATGTCATCATGTGAGTTCCCAGATCTGGTTGTGATGGTATGCAGACACAGAGAGACACTTGGTTCTTGTCTCATTTTAAATTCAAAGAGTCGATTCACATGTGGATTGTGTCTAAAGGGCAACAGCAGCATAATGTCTTCAAAGCTGGTAATTCACAAGATGCAGTTGTCATTGCACATCGATGGGACATTGGTTCCCAAAGTCCAGATCGGCAGAAGCTGAAGTCCTTCATATAAAATGCCACTGTGCATAGAATCAATGGTGTACTCTCTATACAGTGCAGTGTTTGTACAGAATCACAACCCACTTCTAGATTACTTTCTCCCCCCCCCACCCCATTAAAATCTTGGAGTTGTTAAAAAAATGTTATCATTTTATTATTTCATTTAAAGAATAATTATTAATACATATTAACTATGCATATTAACATCTCATTATTCCCATATGTATGCATTATTTGGCTGAATTATAATACCTAGTACAATGTATATGTACATCATAGTGGGTCATATTGCATTATTTAAGAAATAATGAGAAAAAGCCTATACATGTCCAGTACAGTTATGATTTCAAAACAGTTTTAATGTGCAGTATGTTAAATCTGCAGATGAGGAACCTATGGATATTGGGAGTATACTGTAGAGAGAAGTTTTCCACAACAGCCTTTGAGAGACAGTGGTAATGTAATTTTGAATCATGATAAATGTTCACTTTTAAAGTACATTAGACCTCCCTTGCTCCAGGACCTAATTCTCAGTGGGCCAAAAAGAAATAAAAAGAGACTTATTGGATCTAGAACTGAAAATCTTTGATGTTCATGGAAGCCTTTGGTGACTCATGGCCTCTGTTTCTTTAAGTTGACTTTGACTTTGTCTCTTCTGGGGTGCATATGGTTCTGTACAGAAACTGGCTGAAGTAGCTCCAGTTTTTCATGTGCAAGCCATACCTTTCTAGAAGAAGGGAGAATTGCTACCCTGACTGAAGCACTAAATAATACCCGAGTCGTCTGTATAGTGAGTTAGCATACATTCCCCCCAAGACAGAAATTGGTCAGATTGGCACAGACTATCAGGAAAGATCTTGGAGGTAGCATAAAGTGCTATTCATGATGACAACTGATGAAATAGATAGAGTATGATCTGAAGAAAATTATGAATGTCAGTTATAAAAGCAATGGATTATATTCTGATAGATAAGACATGCCATTATAGATGTGTGTGTGTGTGTGTGTGTGTGTGTGTGTGTGTGCATGTGTGTGTTATTTTTGTTCATGCTTATCTTCATTGTGGTGCTGCAGGGGGTGGAACCCTGCCCTCACATATACTGGACAAGCACTTTACAACTGAGACTCATCCCCAGCCAAGGCTCTTACTTTCTATTTTCCTGCTTTAATAGAAAATGCTATGAGAACTGGTGAGATGACTCAGTGGGTAAAGGCATTTGTTGTTAATTCTGGCTACCTGAGTTTGATCCCCAGAATCCACCTAGTGGGGAGAGCAAAAACTCTTAAAAGTTATCCTCTGACCTCCATATGTGTACCTTGACAGATATACACTGGACACACACACACACACACACACACACACACACAGGAAATGTTTTGAATAAAAAAGGTCTAGTGGATATTGAAAAAAAAAGAAAATGATGAAAGATGCCTATGAGTGGGGTCAAATTATCACCCTGAGTACTTGAACTAAAGGGAGTTGGTTGAGATGTCAGTTAGTTCCAACAGGATTCTGACAGAGGCAGCTGTGTTAGAATCTCTCCCTTTGGGGCTCTCACTGGTATAATAAGAATTGCTACCAACTATTAATATTTTTTTATTATTTCCTACAATTTAGTCCAGTAAATGTTCACAAGGTAGATACACTGATTAAGGAAGTAACTGAGGCTAAGAGAGGAATTAAGCTGAAGCTCTCCCATCTAGCAAAAGTCTGAGCAAGCATGGGTGGGGGACCCAGGCGCACCTGCTAACAAGGAAGAAAAGCCTCATGCTTCTCTGTCACATGGTTTTACCTTATCGGAAGCTGTGAAATAGGATTCAGAAAGGAGAAAGGATTCTAATCCTTCTCTCCACCTAATCTCTATTTCCTGTTTCTTGAGGAGTCAACAAATGATGAATAATAATTCAGCATTTGCTGTTTAAGCAGTTTTTCCATACAGAATAAAATATTGAGCGATACCCCAGTCCCAGTGGTTATGTTCATAAGAGCCAAAGTTTGGGGACCCAAAGGTAGTTCCTCTGCAGCTAAAACAGACATTTGTGGGGCACACTGTCTTCCAAGAGAGAAGATGTTAAACAGTGCAGGTGCCAGGGTCAGTGTGACTTATTTATCAAGAAGCTGTGGATAGTGGATGAGGAAATGGTCAAAAGCAATAGCAAGGTCGACCAGATGGTTCAGTGTATAAAGCACTTGCTAAGCAAACCTACTAACTGAAATGTATCTGAAGAACCCACATGGTGGAAGGAGAGGACTGACTTTTGAAAGTTGTCCTCTGACCTGCATATTGTAAGTCATGATATTTGCACCACATTCATATATCTCATGAACACACACACACACAAATTAATAAAGTCAAAAATCATAAACCACTAGCACCTATCAGATTTATATAAACAGCAATGGCACAGTTGCCAGTTGTGGGCCAAAGCAGGCCAGGTGTGGTCGATGTGGTGTTATCTCCTTCAGCACAAAAGCTCTGCTCACTGCATGGGCAAAAGTCTTCTTATGGACAACTCTGCTCTTACTCTTGATTTTGAGGCTTTCCATTTCCTGGATTGTTATCTTATGTTTGTGACAAAACAATTTATCCTGATTGATTTGCCATAATTAATAGATTTTGGAAGAGTGATGGATAGTAGGGCCTTGTGCATGATAGGCAGGAATTCTAAGCATAGAGCCATGTCTCCCAACCCTTCTTTACCACTGAGAGGTAAACAAGATAGAACCTGTTTTATTTATTTATGGAAGGATTGTCTTACCAAAGGCCTTTCTTCTCTCTGAAAATACATACGTTTTGGGGGAAGTAGAAAAACCAGGTGTTGTGGAATAAGTACTTGTCATCTCAACACTTGGGAGGTCGAGGCAGAAAGATGGTGAATTTGTGGCCAGTCTGGGCCACATAATGCATTATGACTTCAAGGCTATTCTGATCTAGGTCATGAGACCTTATTTGGGGTTGGGGAAGTAGAACCAGGAAAAGAAGGAAAAAGAAGAGGAAAAAGGAGAAGAGAAGAAAGATATTGAATACACTGGGGAGATGACTTATCAGGTAATAGTACTTACCACACAAGCATAGTAGCCTGAGTTTAATCTGTGGAACCCTCATAAATATGGAAGGAGAGAATTGACTCTATAAAGCTGTCCCCTGATGGTCACATGTATGCCACAGTGTGTGCCCACACCCATACATCATACACATGCACACAAAATAGTAATCATTAAATTAAAAGAACAACAAAATGAAAAGATAAACAAACCAAACTCAAACCCTAGAGAAAGACAGAAGGACAGAAGGACAGAATGAAAGGAGAAGGGACTGCTATACAGAAGGGCTTCAGAACACTCTGGACTGCATGGGGCCAAGTGACTTCAAGGTGAAAAAGCTGAGGTGCTTCAATCAGGGTGTTATCAAGTGTAATATGTTCTCAGCAACAATAGGACTCAAACAAGAAATAGTCTGTTGTCATTAGACTGTGACACAGGGCAGCAGAGCTGGGATGGAAAACACATATGAGTGACTTTCAATAAGCTGCTAGGAGGAAGTTGAATTTCAGAACATTGAACTGCTGGAGAGTGGAGGGGCCTCATCTGTGGCCTGCTTGAGATGTAGAAGATTACAGCTACACACTTAGACAACCTCTCTACTATCTATACTTTAGTTTATATGGGTAAAAGCTATGCACTTGAAAGTTAAGGCAGGTAGGGCTTAGAAAGGTCATCTAAAGAATTTGGTGTTAATTGAAAATGATTAGAAGTCCTAGCTTCTTTAGGGCTCTCAGAAACCCCAAAGAAAGACAAAACAAAGAACCACATTTACTGTGTCCTGGGAATTTGATTATAGGTGTAGATATTGTAAGATTTTGAAAGACCAACCAAACCCCAAGCTAATCTCTTGCCTCTTTTATTTTCCATAGGAAAAACTGAGACTGTATATCCAGAATAGGGCTGGGAGTGTTCACCACACCCAGAGGATTAAGCCAGAGTCACCAGGAAAGGAAAGCTGTGAGTCAGAGACCAGGCCTCTGTCCACACCCCACCTCTGGTCCACAGCGGCCTCCCATCCCCACAGAAGGCTCTGAGAGTACACACTATCCATACTGAATTATGACTTACATAGGGTTTTTTTGTTGTTGTTATTGTTCTAAAATTTTACTTTTGTTCCATGGGAATGGGATATGTATGGTTTGAGAGAATCGGTTCTCTTTGCTTGTTGTCCCTCATGGTGGGTAGAAAGCATGATGAGGAGTGAGAAGAATAACTTGAGAATGACTTGGTCTCAAAAAGACTCATCTATGGCTCCTCAAGTGTGGGACCACAGGCAGGTCAGTTCTCTGAGTGACAGACTCCTGCGTCTAAAACAAGGAGTTTGCCTGTCAAAGGATTGCAGCTTTCCCTCTGTCTCTAAGTTTCCTGTCCCAAATCTAACAGGAGATACACGGAGTCCAGTTAGGTCTCCATCTGTCATGGCCTCAAGGTCCCAACAGAAGGCCAAGTTTTACATCCTTAGGAGAAATCGACGTTACCTTGCTTGAAGGAAAAGCTTAGGGAGGAAGGATTTCCATCTTCCTCACTCCAGAGCGTGAGGGGTTTGTAGTGCAGATAGGATTTATACATTTTCATCTTTCCGAATCCTCAGGGCACTATTCTGCTAACCTAGCTTCTCTATAAGCTTTATTTATTTATTTATTTATGTACAGAATCAATAATTTCAACCTTCCCCCTTATCAATCCTTTAATCTCAAGTAATCACTCATGGAGTGATTTCCAAAGTCAGTTCTGGCTGTCTCAATTTCCAATCCAGCCTTCCTCCATCTCTTCCCCCAACCTCGATCAACATTTTCATTGTTAAAAACAACAGCTTTAATTTGGCTTCCTCTTGCGTACCCTGGGTCTAGCCTCTCCACTGCTTGCTTGGCGATTACAGCATATGTGGTTAAATCTGGATCTAGCACACAGCTAAAAGCAAGTGGACATTTGTGATCTGCTGGTTTGACTAGTCTTGATTGACTGACACAGGGATCACTTAGTTTTCCAGGAGTCTTAGGGAAGCTAAAGAGCTCATCTTTTCTGTCCAAGGATGACTGTGTGGCTATGTTTTTATGACCTTTAGATGCCTCTATTTTATTTTAATTTTTTTTTTTTTTTTTTTTTTTTTTTTTTTTTTTTTGGTTTTCTGAGACAAGGCTTTTCTGTGTACCCCTGGTTATCCTGGAACATGCTCTGTAGACCAGGGTGGCCTCTGACTCCCAAGTGCTGGGATTAAAGATGTGAGGTACCACACCCAGCTTGATGCCTTTGTTTAAAGCTCTAGTTACATGCGAGAGACAATATTTGACAAATTACAAATTATAGCAGCTAAAAAAATCTAAATAATTTTAAGAACTGTGCAAATGGATTCAGGTATTATACAGGGTCCTGATGACTCCCTGCCAGGATTCATGTCAGCGTGGAGCAGTAGATAAAGAAGTGGCTGCCCTGAATGACTGGCCTTTCTGAAGGTACACGTGTGAAACTCTAGCATAGGACGGCTCCATGTATTTACCAACGTTGTTGTCATGCAAGACAGCTATTCAGTGAAAGGCACCGTGCTTTAGGCTTCTGATTAGATTATAGAAGTATAAATATCACAGAGCTTTTATGTGTTTGCATGATGTGAACCAGCAACGTTCTTTCCCCTGACCCTT
Source organism: Mastomys coucha (assembly GCF_008632895.1). Classification (NCBI taxonomy): domain Eukaryota; kingdom Metazoa; phylum Chordata; class Mammalia; order Rodentia; family Muridae; genus Mastomys; species Mastomys coucha. The sequence goes on along the minus strand of NW_022196913.1, from coordinate 44,918,483 downwards.
TATTTTTAATACAAGCCTGTTTAGAGAAGCGTGCTATTTCTTGCCACTGTAGTTGCTCAATATACGATTCTCTGGTTTGCATTATTTGAATAAGCAGTAGGTTTACAGATCAAGTCAAATTTTAAAAACAAAACCGCTAACCTCTACAGATTCTGCTCTGCATCACTGAAGGTCAGGAATGAGGGCTCCCAAGAGGGCTTTGGGGACAGAGAAGGTAAACTCAGCCCATCGGCATCTCGGTCCAAGAGGCATCCTACTTCACAGGCTGGCAAGCTCTCTTTTAATAATGGAAGTGTTAGGCTCCTCGGCTGGGTCTAAGCATTTAAAAATATAATGGTTTGCATACTGTGCAGCGATTTGTAAAATGTGAATGCCTACAAAAGCCGTGGTTACCCAGCATAACATTATCTTATTTTTAGTTACACAACCAGTAAAACAGCTGGAGGTCTAAAATCATGGCCTAGCACTAAATGCCTTACTACATTTTATCCGTGCAGTAAGGGCCTGTCCTTTGCAGAGAGGAGATGGGAGAAAGTGGAGCGATTACTGGCAAATTAACACTTCCAATTTTAATAGAGAATCAAGGCCTCCATAACAGCATTGAAATTAGAATCCGTGCCAGTTAGCTATTGCGCAGCACAGGATGCGCATCAGATGCACACCAATGGGAGGCTGTGTTTTTTTGTCATCAAGCCTATCCTTATTCATCAGCCAGGAGCTAATACCTACCCAGCTCCATTGAGGAAGTGAAAACCAGGCTACTTCACTCCATGGATTCTTAACACAGTTAAGGGAGTTGTCTGGGCACCTGCAGTGGGATAGAACAGGAGATGTGCTAGCTTCTGCCTTCTCTGTAAAAACACAAAGTGATTTGGAACCTCTTGGCTCCTTTTATATTTTAAACCAACCTTTTTGTTGTGATCAGTGGTTTTTCTGTTACCACATTCAGAGAACACTACATCTTTTTCCACACTAACATACTGATGCTGACTTATTTGACTAGAAAACAGCAATTTTGTTTTAATTGTGATTCAAGATAGTTTATCAATGCACATCGATACAACACGGGCGGGTTTGTAGCTTACTCAGTTGTTGGTTTTAAAGATGGTGAATTTGGGGCAGACAAGATGGCTCTGCAGGTAAAGGGGTCTGCCACCAAGTCTGATGACTTGAGTTCAATCCCTGGAACTTGCATGGTAGAGGGAGAGAAAAGGCTCTCAAAAGATATTTTCTGACCTTGATAACTTCCACTCCCAAGCACATAAAATAAGTAAATAAATAAATGTAAAAAGAAAAATGTGAGTTTACGTAAAAAAAAAGAAGAGAACTAGGAATTTAAAAATAAGTATTTCTGAATCCCCTCCCACCCCATTCTGGGAGTTGTGTCTAGGAGGTGCCTGCTGAAGTGGATAGCCACCATTTCCATCTGTTATGTTCCTAAAGGCCCATGCTAAGGGTCAGGTCCAGCTTGGTGTTACTGAGAGGGGTGTGACTTTTAAGGAGGTGGGACTAGATGGAAGATTTTAAGTTATTGGGGTATGTCCTTGAAGGGATCCAGATTCATATTCTCTCTCTCTTTCTCTCCCTCTCTCCCCTCCCCCCATTTAACCATAAACTGACCAGGTTTGTCCCCTGGTCCTGCACACAATCTCAACCATGACTGTGCCACAAACCTCAAAGCAGCTAATTCACCGTGGACTGAAACCTCCTGAACTGTGAGCAAAAGCAGACCTCTTTGCCTTTTAAGTTAATTATCTTAGGTATTGGTTACAATGATGAAATGCAGACTTACACAGGGCAGCTCAGCTTTCTTTACACACTCCACCTATGTCTCTCCCAAGCCAGGATACAACATAACAAGGGCAGATAGTCTTGCTTTACAGTGGAACAACTGATGACTTTTTGACTTTATGACTGCATTTTGTAGAAGCCAGAGCACTGTAATGTTTGGATTTTACCATTTTCCTGGGCTAGCAATGCAAGGTATTTTCATCTCTTATGGCTGGGCAGATTCAGGGACCACAGTCATTTAAGGCAGGACTAGCTGCATTTGTTATATTACAGCCTGGCTTGGATGAGACATAGGTGGAGTGTGTAAAGGGAACTGAGCTGATACAACAGCAAACTGTATGGCTAAGCTGGTGTGTTTGTTGAACTAGCTGGATGAAATGAGTCTTCTACTTATGATATTTTCAGTTTTGTATAGGTAAGCAGAGATGAAACTCTATTTGTACATACAAAATATGTCTTATTTGTGATTGTACAATGGGCATAAAAGTAATTTTCCTGCATGCACTGATGTTAATCAAGCCACACTGAAACAAGCATTTGATTACTTAAGGAAGCTGTAAAGTTACTGGTGACTGTTCCCAGCAGACACTTGTCGCTCTACCACCCCTAACCCTTGTCATCTTTTGAAAGTCTCTTGGGGTGACTTCTCCTTTAAAGTACTAAACTCAACTATCTCCATTGACCACAGACTTTTATCATTACAAGTCCATTATAATAAATATAATATCATTTAAAGTACTCTTGGCTTGGCAATAGGGCTCAGTAAATAGATGTGATGGCTATTCTTGTCAACTTTACTATGTCTGGAGTTAACTAAACCCCCCCAAATGGGGCACATCTGTGAGGGAATTTTGTTTAATTTGAAATGGGAGGATCCACTTCTAATCTGGATCTTTTAGATGGTATACTGGCTGGTTTTGTGTCAACTTAACATAAGCTATAATCACCAGAGAAGGAGCCTTAGTTGAGGAAATGCTTCCATGAGATCCAGCTGTAAGGCATTTTCTCAATTAGTGATCAATGTAGGAGGGTCAAGCCTATTGTGGGTGGTGCTATCCCTGGGCTGGTAGTCCTGAGTTGCATAAGAAAGCAGGCCTACCAAGTCATGTGAAGTTAGCCAGTAAGCACCACCCTGTCATGGCCTCTGCACTAGTTCCTGACTCTAGGTTCCTGCCCTACTTGAGTTCCAGTCCTAATTTCCTACGGTGATGAGCAGCAATGTGGAAGTGTTAAGCGGAATAAACCCTTTTCTCTACAGCTTGCTGTTTGGTCATGGTGTTTTCATTGCAGTGATAGAAGATAGATGGGAAGATCCACTTCTAGTCTGGATCTTTGAGGTGGGAAGACACACCTTTACTCAAGGTGTGTCTTTTGAGATGGAAGGACCAGCCTTTAATCTGGGCAACACCTTCGGCTGGAAGCCTATATAAAGGCACAAAAAAGGGAAGTTTTTGTTTTTGCCTGTTACTCTCCCTCAGTAGAAAGTCTATTTCTTCGCAGGCATTAGAGTCTACTTCTCTGGGATATCTAGTGTATACTGAAAACCAACTGAAACATCCATCCTTGTGTACTGAAAAACTGCTGGATTCTTGGACATTCCATTCACAGGCAGCCATTGTTGGACTAGCTGGACCACAGACTGTAGGTCTTTCTAATAAATCACCTTTCTTTTTTCCTTTCTTTCTTCCTATCTATCTATCTATCTATCTATCTATCTATCTATCTATCTATCTATCTATCTGAAAAGATTCATTCAGTAAGTTCTGTTACTCCAGGGAATCCTGATTAATACAATAGGTAGAGGTGCTTGCTGCTAAACATGATGACCTGAATTTGGTCCTTGAGACCCACATGGTGGAAGGGGAGGGTTAACTCCTGAAGTTGTCCTCCTACCTCCACATCTGATTCATAGTATGTGTATGCCTACTAAATAGCTAGCTGGAATAAAAAGTATCCTTACTGTTGCTATTGTGAGAATAGCATGCTGTGAACCCTCCCTGTTATCAAGTATTCGACACCTTTGCTGCACAGGGGTGCTCACCATTTACCACACATTCTGTGGTGAGTACTGAAGAGAAACATTTTCCCAACCTATGGCATGCTTGAATCACTTTCTGTTTTATTGTCTTACTGTACTGGTGACAGCCTCTGGTAAAATGAAGAATAAGATAAGTGTCTTTTTTGCTGATTTTATTTTTTTAATGAAAAAATTAGTTGTTGTTGTTGCTGTTGTTGTTGTTGTTGTTGGTGGTGGTGGTGGTGGTAGTGGTGGTGGTGGTGGTGGTGGTGGTGGTGTGTGTGTGTGTGTGTGTGTGTGTGTGTGTGTATTATGTGCCAATGAGTCTGTGAGTATAAGTGCCTCATGGAGTGCATGTGGAGGTCAGAGAACAGCTTTGTGGATTTCATTCTCTCCATGGGATCTAGGGACTGAATTCAGGATATTAGGCTTAATGCAGAAGGCACTTTTAAACTTTTACCAGGTAAGGCTGGACCCTTTTTTTCTGGTTTGACATCTGTGTTATAAGGAGTGCTTAACTGATTACCCTAACAGGCAGCTGGAAGACAGGGGTGTTAAGAGTCATGCAGCCTGTGGGATCCAGAGGGGAACAAGCTCTTTATTCATAGGCTACAGGCCATTCTTGTGTTCCTTGGCAATAAATATGGCTGCCTTCTGCCCTTGTCCTAAGAACTTGTCTGAGACTGAATTAAAATGTAATGGAATCATTTTTTTTTTCAGCAGAGGAAATTTCAAAATAGTTTAACCTTGAGGCTTTGGAATGGTTGCAGGGATTACTCTTAGGCATGACTTCAGTGATGAAGAGCAGGGGGTCGGGATCTTTTGTAATGTAAAATTCGGAGAGAAAAAAATAGCTTCAGGTTGTGACCAAAGCGAATGCTAAGAGAGAAGTTATAATTGTGAAGGAAATGAGTATGACGGAGGAGAGGTTTTCCTCTTTGCACTAGAATAAAACAAGGGTGTACTCAGGGCCAGAGCCTACTCAGCTGCATAACAATGAAAGCGTCCTGTGTTCCTCATCCAGGGTTTCAGAGAGCTGCTGTGGCTAAGCAGCATGTAACAGGGAAATCCCTTCAAGAATGCTGTGGGAGGCCCTGTGAAGCTCTGAATGTGGGCCTGGGTTGCAGTGGAGACCCTGTAGACCTGTGAGACATCTATAGAGGAGAACTGTGCATAAGGAGGGGGCCCAGGTCAAGGGAGACATAGACACTGTAGGCAGCAAAGCTGGAAGAGACAAACTATCTAAGCCTTTAAAGATACCAGATATGGAGTCACAGGATTTGGGGTTTAGTCTGCTGAATTTTGTTCTTATTTTATGGCAGTATTTCCCCACTATCCCCCCACCTCTCACTTTTGAAATGAAAATGTGTACTCTTGCCATCATGAGTTCAAAATATGTCATTTGTCTTTGACTGTGTAAGAGTTCAGTTATGAGATTGACTTGAGTCTCAGAAAAGAGGGTCTTTGGGCTTCTGGACAGTATTGAAACTGATAAAAACTATGAGGGCCATTTGTGTGTGTGTGTGTGTGTGTGTGTGTGTGTGTGTGTGTGTGTGTGTATGATGGCCAGCAGTCTATGCAGTCTAAGGGCAAAATGTGGTGGTTTGAATGACAAATGTCCCTAAAAGGCTTGTGTATTTAAACACTTGGTCACTGTATGATGGTGCTATTTGGAGATGTTTTGGAGCTTTCAGGATGTTGAAAGGAAGTATGTCACTGGGCATGGACTTTGAAAATTTGTAGTCTCCTCATCCCACTTCCAGGCCACTAACTCTAATTCATGTTCCTGGTTGAAGCTCCAATCTCATTGCTTCTCACTCCAGCTGGAGTCTCTTTCTCTGGAATTACAAGCAAAAGCAAATTCTTCTCTAAGTCACTGTGGTAATGGTGTTTTATCATAGCAACAGAAATTAACTAGTACACTTTTCTTGCTGTGTGGGTTCTGGAAGCCAAATTCATGATTATGGAGCAAATGCTCTTAACCACTGAGGCATCATTCCAGCCCTGAGATGGTCAACTTAATTAGTTTTTCCCAAGAACCAAACTTTTGGCTTTGTTAATATCCATTGTATGTTTTCTGTTTCATGGAATTCATTATTGCATTTGTTTTGATCCTTATTTTTGCCTTTCTTCTATTTGATCTCACTTTTTATTACATCCAAAATTAGATACAATGCCTATTTTCAGACTTTTCCAATAATATAAACATTTAATGCAAAAATTACTCTTATAAAATTTAGTCTCATGCCACATTTGTGTGTATTTTCATTATATTTCCATTTCCCCGTCTTCTAATTTCTGTCTTTTTTTTTAAATTTTTTACTCATAAATTCCTTGGAAGCATGGCTTTAATTTCCAAATAAGTGCCTCTTGCTTATTTTGTTAGGAGTCTTTTGTTATTCATTTTAATCTCTTGTTGGTGTTGTGAAAGAACTGACAAATAGAGCATGCACTCTTTGACATGTGTTGAAATTTGATTTATGATGACTATGAAATGTATGTTACCAGCCTGTGTAATGTATAAAGCCATGCTTGTTAGTTAAGCTGCTGAAGTGTCTTATACCTACATGTTTTTGTTTGTTTGATTTAAGAAGTATTGACAGACTATTTTAAAATTAAAGTGTAATTACTTTATTTCTCCTTTCCCATTTTCCAACCCTCCCATCATCCTTTCTGTCACCCATGCCTATTCTCAAATTCATGGCATCCTTTTTTTTGTGATTGCTACATGTGTAAACACATGGATATATAAATACAACTTGCCCAGTCTCTTCAGTGTTACTTGTATATAATAAGATTTCAGGTCTGACCAGTTGGCATTGGGTAACCAATTAGAGGGCATTCTGTAGTGGTTCATAGTTCTTTGTTTAGGGTGGAAACTCTTGAGATTTTCCCGTCCTTGTTGACATGTCTCTTGGTGTTGTCCTTGTCTAGATCTTGTTTGGTTAGCCATATTGGTGAGATATCATACATGGAGCTCCTCTGTCATTTCTAGGAGATACCATCTTACAGAAGATTGCCCTGTCTCTGGCTCTTACAATTTTCTGCCGTTTCTTCAGTAATGTTCCCTGGGCCTTCTGTGAAGGAATTGTGTTGGAGATGTATGTATCCATTGGGGTTGGATGTTGTTCTCTATATTTTGACAAGTTGTGGCTTTCTGTAATGGTCTCCATTTATTGCAAAGAAGTGTTACTTTGATAAGGTATGAGAGTTATAATTATCTGTGAGTATAAGTATTTCGAATGCAGTTAGGTACTATGCCAGTTTGCTCAGGTGATGGTAGTGGGCTCTGTTTGGGTAGTTAATTGGCTAGATTTCCAGTCCCAGGCATGAGTTCCTTCCTGTTAGAATGCCTTAAGTCCAACTAGACAGCAGACAAATCAATCAACATGTAAGTGCCAGTATTATACTCTTAATATATCTTGCCTTGCTGGTTAGTGTTCATAGACAACCAGCTAGGCAGGAATATGCTTCATTGCTTTCCTCTCTAGGAAACTTCATGTACCTTCTGGTATTTGAAAGCTAGTCTGCAGGAAGGAGGCTTGGAGGTCATTCTCCATGTCCTGTATCTGAAGTACATGGTGTTTTCTCTAAGTCCTGTGTCTGAGGTACATGGTGTCTTCAGTAATGGAGGACTTATCTTCAACTTCTGGGAGGCAGCCAAGGGCAACAACAATAGCCTATATTTTGCTGGGAGACTCTCGAATTACAGGATTAGCAATTTGAAGGGAGGTCTCTGGCACTGGGCTTTTGGATAGATAGAATATGCTGCTTTTTGGGAGCATTACCATCCCATGTGGCAAAATTCCATTTAAAATATATATAATGCAGGCATTTAAATTAAACTTTAAAAAATGTTTCCCTATAGCTTTTTCAAACATTCCTCATGCTATTTTCCCTCCCCTCAGCCTTTCCTCTGAATGATTCTCCCTTCTGCTGCCCGGTTAAATTCATCTTGTTTCCCTTTTCCTTTCAAAGTACCTGAGCCCTGCTAGCCTCCTGTACAGAGCCCAACCACCCTATCATAGTTGCTTTCTTCTTTCCTGGCATCTGCGGTTATTCCAGGTCCTATACTCAAATCTAACGATTCAAAGCTAGGCTCCACAAATAAAAGGGAACATGGAGCTTTTATGTTTTTGAGTGTGGCTTACCTCATTTAGTGTATTTTCCAATTCTATCAATTCACCTGAAAGTTTCATGATTTCATTTTTTCTTTATAGATGTCTAGAATTCTATGGTGGATGTGTGACTGGATTTTCATAATTTATTAGTTGAAGGCTATTTAGTATTTTTTCCCATTGCCCAACTATTTTGAATATAGCAGCAATGAACATGGCTGAACAAGTATCTCTAAAGTAGGCTATAGAGTCCTTTGGGTATATACCAAAGAGTTTTATAGTCATAGATCTGTTTTTAGCTGATAGGGAATTACTCACACTGATTTCCATAGTGTCTGCATCATTCTGTAAGCACATCACAGTGAATGAGAGTTCCTTTCCCCCACATCCTCGCCATCACTTGTTGTTAGTTGTTTTCTTACTTCTAGCCATTCTGACTGGGTTAAGATGAAATCTCAAACTAGTTTTAATTTTCATTTCCCTTATTGCTAAGGATGTTGGACACTTTCCCTTATATTTCTTAGTTATTTTTATACCTTCTTTAGAGGACTTTCCATTCAGATCTATAGCTCAATTATATTTTTAATTTCAAAGATGAGTCATTTGTTTTCTTGACTCTTTGTTTATTGAGCTCTTTGCATATTCTGATGCTAATTCTTTCTTAGTTGTACAGTGAATACAAACATGCCCTCCCTGCTGCATTTGATTGACTGTTTCTTTTGTTGTATAGTGCTTATTAATCTGATGAGGCCCCATTTATCAATTGTTGGCCTAAATTTCTGGGTGATTAGCGTCCTGTTCAGAAAGTCCTTTCCTGAACCTGTATGCTGTAGAGAGCTGTGTATGATTTCCTTTAGCACTTTAAGAATTTCAGTTTTCATATTGAAATCTTTGATCTATTTGGAGTTGATTTTTGTGCAGGGTGACAGATAAGGTTTTAATTACATCCTTCGACATGTGGGCATGCAGTTTTTCTAGCACCATTTGTTGAAGATGCTCTCTTTCCTCTGGTGTTTATTTTTGGCATCTTTGTCAGATATCATATGTTTGTAATTATGTAACTGTGTGTAATTCTTCTGTTTTGTTCCATTGATCTGCATGTCTATTTTTGTGCCAGTATTATGCTGTTTTTATTACTATAGCTCTATAATATAGTATGGGACTGGAATGGTAGTCTCTCTAGCACTGTTGTTATCTGAGGTCTTTTGTGCTTCTGTATGAATTTTAGGATCCTTGTGTCTAACTCTAGGAAGAATGCCACGGGGATTTTGATTGGGGTTGAAATGAATCTATATAATGCTTCTGGTAGGATGTTCATTTTTCCAATATTAGTTCTGCCAATTCTTGAGCATCTTTTTATCTTCAAGTGCTTTCCTCAGTTTCTTTCTTCAGAAAATTTATTTACTTGTTTGTTTATGTGTGTGTATGTATGTATGTATGTATGCATGTATGTATGTATGTATGGTGTATAAGTGTTTTGCTTCTGTGTCTTTAAGGGCATCATGTATATACTTGATGTCTTAGAGGCCAGAAAAGGGTATCAGATTTCCTAGAACTGGAGTTTTAGATAGTTGTAGGCCACCTTGTTGGAACTGGGAATCAAACCTGAATCCTCTGAGGGAGCAACCGATGCCCTTAACCACTGCTGACCCATCTCTCCAGCCCCTCTTCAGAATTTTTAAGTTTTAATTATAAAGATTTGCCAAGTCCTTGGCTAGGTTTATTCCAAGATTTTTTTTGTTTCTATGATCCTCTTTTTCAGCATGTCTTGTTATTATTATGTCAAAAGGCTACTCTGAATTTTGTAAGGTGATTTTGTGTTATACTGCTTTGGTGGAAATATTGACCATTTCTAGAAAATCTGGTGGAATTTTTTATATGTCTTATGCATAACATCATACCATCTGCAACTAGAAGTATTTGACGTCTTTTCCCATTAATATATATTTAAGTTTCTTCTCTTGTCTTAGTGTTTCAGCTAGGGCTTCAAGCACTATATTGAAAATGAGTGCCAACAAGGGCCATCCCTCTCTCATTTCTTATTTTAGTGGAATTGCTTCATGTTTTTCTCCACTGAGGATGACGTTGGCTGTATGTTGTCACAGATAGCCTTGATTATGTTCAGATATGTTCCCTCCAGTCCCATTCTCCCTAGGACTTTTGTTATGAAAGTAGGTTGAGTTTTATTAAAGTTTTTTTTTCTGCATTTATTGAGATGATCATGTGATTTTTGTCTACATTCATATGTATGATTTATTACATTTACTGACTTCTATATTGAGTCATTTCTGCATCTCTGGGACAAAGTGGACTTGGTTGTGGTGCATGATCTGTTTGGTATATACCTGTACTCAGTTTTTGTGGAGGGATTTACATCTGTTTTCACCAGAAATGGTGGCTTGTAGTATTTTGTTGTTGTTGTTGTTGTCATTGTGTTTTAACCTGTTTTTGGAATTAGAATAACACTATCTTTGAAGAGGTTTGGAAACATACTTTCTGTTTCTAATGTTTTGAATAATTTAAGTAGTATTGATTGTAGTTGTTCTTCAAAAGTCTGGTAGAATTCTACTGAAAAATCCATCCAAACCTGCTTTTTTCTAGAAGTAGGAGAAAGTGAACTATGGTCTACAGATGTGTGTGGGCAGACCTCATGTTTTTGTATAAGTTCAGAAGGTGGTGGTGGTAGTGAGATCTGCATGTGGCTTCTGCTCTGATGTGCAGAGCTCACCCACCATGTCCTTGTACAGACCCACATGAAGAGGTTGGTCATTAACACCGATTAGAGCTACACACAAAGCAGCCTCTGAATTCCTGCAAACTATCTTAGGTAACTGTCCATTGGCACCCATATGTCCAAGGTATTCTCTGCAGTCAAGCCAGAGAGAGCCTGATGACATATTGTATAGCTAGGTGACCTCTAAAGTTGGTGAGGAATGCAAGTGGAACACACTGAGTTGAGAGGTATGTTCCAGTTTTTCCCATTTCCTGCTTCCAGGATTATTCACATGCTCTTTGGGTCTTACTGCTACCTCAAACAAGTCTCCTTGTTCCCTTCATAATCTGGACCTCCTATCTGTGGAATTCCTGTGGCTTCATTTCTAGAATCCTCTTATAGAGCCCTCAGTGTCTGTAAATGGTCTTGTGTAATGTAAATGTAACAGGTAATGGGGCTTCTGGAGGACACCCCAAATCATAGATGTTGAAGCCCCTTCTACAGAGTGACAGCATGCACACAAACCTCCCACATATTTAAATTATTATACCACCGAATACAATGTAAACACTTTATTTTGTTGCTCTACTGTATAATTTAGGGAAAATTAAGACTGTATATATTAATATAGGCAGCCTAACTTTTCATTACTATTTATTTATTGATTGACTTATTTGTGTGTACATACAGAGTGTGTACACATCTGCATGCACTGAGCCATCTTGCTGGCTGGCTATTTTATTTAAATTTAATTTTAGACAGGGGCTTGCTATATAGCTCAGGCTGGCATGGGATTCGTAATTCTTATGTCTTACCTCTTGAGGGCTGAGTTTTGCAGGTGTGCAAAATCACACTAAGGTGTAGGTGTTGCCTTTTTTGGTCTTTATTTTTATCTTGATTATTTTCAACTATTTGTGCTTGAAAATAGCAGAGCATTGTCAGTGTGGGGGTTGAGTGTTGTAATCCTCTTGAAGACTTGGAGCTTAGAGGTCATACATTTATCAATGTGCCAACCATTCTTTTTAGATAGTTCCAGACAGATCTTTGTTGAATTTCTTATTCAATTTCTTCTAATTAAATGTTCAGTGTGTTCTTAAATTCCTGAGCCATCTCTCCGGTTCCCATGTGTATTTCTTAAGCAAGCCCTTAGAGCAACCATCAGAATTGAGGAGGACATTAGAGATTTTTTTTTTTAACATTCTTGATTATGTTATTTTTGTGTTAACTTGTAACTTTCACTCAGCAAGAACTTGAGTTTCCAGAACTTAAAACTTTGAAAATGCAAGCAATCCTCCATGTAATTCTTAAATTAGATCCTGATCCACTGGGCCTAACACTGCATCAGGGGCACATTATTGGAGGCTGTATTTGAGATATAGAGGAGAACCTTCTATTACCAGTGATGGAGAGAAGAAAACAATATGGCAATATCTCAGAACATTCATTGGCACTCTTCCTTTGTGATATGTTATCATACCATGCTCTCTTTGTAGTCTACAAACTCTGAGTGCAAGTCATTGAGATTTTTGAGGATCTTTTGGCTTCATGACTTTACTGGCCCTTTTCCTTCCTCATTTAAAGTAGCAGAGCATAGTGTTCAAGGTTCCCCACTACCTTTGGGACTGAGGCTATCAAGTAAAGGTGACCTCTAAGATTTCTCACCTTCCCAGGTTTCCGCCTAGCAACCTCCTGTCTCCCCAGCTCAGACTCCTATCTGGAATTCCTATCAATTCCTCTCTTCCCAGAACTTGCCTTGAGGGATAATCATGAGGCTGGATAACTAGGACCCTCTTGGAGGCCTGCATCACCTTCCAACTTTATTGCTGTTCTTTCCCAACTCTCTACCTGAGTCAACAATGCTGGCATTCCAGCTCAACTGTGTGACTTGCAACCTATTATCATAAAGTTTACAGGCTTCATCAGGCTAGGCTCAGTCTACTGAAATGCAAAACCCTGGCTCTTGAAGTCAAGAGCCTTTGACAATGATGTCTGCTGTGAGCCAGTTCTGAGACTCAAGCCTAAGGTTGGATAGGGCTCCTTTACCTTGTGTTTTGATATAACGCTGACATTCCAGAAGGCAAAGGGCACTATTGTTTTGAGGAATGTTCAGGAGTGGTGGTGGTGGTGGTGCGGGGAGGACAAGGTGACAAGAAAGTGTGAAGTCAAAGTGCTCAGAGCACAGTGACATAATGCTCCACATAACTCTAGTCCTTCATTTTCACAGAACTGGTCAGGAAAATATTTCACATTTTTGCCCTGTGTTTGAGACTGTGTGTTTCTTTAGCCATTGTCTCTCTTTACAGAGTTTGAAATAAATAAGTTTTCTTATTTACATTATAAGCTCATGAAATAACAACATAAGCTTATGAACTAACTGCATATATCTGTAATACTTTATTGCAAGGCATATGTGAAGATGGTCTTAACCTTAGTAAAGAAAATTCTAGATCTATCTTAAGGGTAGGAAGATCATAGTCAGTAACCAATCTCATAGTTTAACAAAATGACAGAAATAAAGAAAACCTTGAATGCCCTCTCAAGGCAGAGAAAGCACATGTAGGCAAAGAGACATGGCCCTGTCTTCTCTTTAGTTTTATTTTCTGCTTCCTGGTCATAATGTTATTTCACCATGGAACTTTCAGAGAAAAGAAGTGATGAGAATAGGAACATTCAGCGATGCATGGCAATAGACAGGCTAAGCTCACCTCATGACTACACAGGGCCGAGTGGGAAAGAGTAGGCCGTCTGCTGATTCAGAATGTCTTTTCCCCAGGCACATCTGGAAGAAACCCTGCCCCCAACAAGCCAAACACATACACTGGAGGTTTAAAACCCTGCTTCTGTAGACTTCCTTTCCCAAACCTCTCCTCAGATCTGCAGCTATAGAGAACAGACAGAAGCCTTCATAGCAGGAAGGCTCGGGGGCATACCAGACAGGGGATGAGCACAGGACAGAGGGCACCGTCGGCCATCCGTTCCATCTGTTAGGTACAGTGAGCCCTCTGTACCTGTGGGTTTGTATCCTGAAATTAACCAGTTGTGGGTAGGGAAAAACTATGTCTATAACTGAACACACACAGGCAATTTTCCTTCTCAGTGTTTTTCTAGGTGATGGAGTGTAAACACTGCTTACATAGTGAGTGTGTTGTGTTAGGTATTTGAAGGCAGCTAGAAATGAGGTAAGGCATGTGGGATGATACAGTTTAATACATTGGTCCAATTTTTCTTCTTTCTTTCCATAATAAGTGAGCATGGGTTGGAGGATGCAAAGTCGGACCCAGTGTTTTCAAGGTGGGAATGTATACAAGTCAACGTTCTGATTTCAGTATGTGGATCTGTGTCTTTACTATCATAAAGACAAGAGCTGACATTTCAGAATTAGTTAAAATTCTAGAAGACCCCAGAGGACATGTAAATGCAGTCATTTGGGGCTTGTGAGCCTGATGTCATAAGGAGTCTAACAAAGACACCTGAAGGAATTGCAAGTGCCAAGCACATCGATGTGTTTTTATCCCTCACCCGGAGATGCTTCAGCTAGTTGTTTGGGCTTTCATCTGGAGGTCTGTTTTTAATAGTTTCCAGGTCTGTCAGTGATCGCAAATGGGTTGAGTGTGATCTGCACACGGAGCAAGAGGGAAACAGACCGCTAAGAGGCATTCAATAGAGTCTGTACTGGTCTTCGCTTGTATGAACTACTCCACGGTTATGGACCTGAGCTTGATCAAGTTCAAGCCTGGTGGTACTTGGTGGAAAATGGAGTGGTTTCCTATACTTCTGTTCTGAGACCCATTTATACAAAGGACACTCATTTAGACTATATTTGTTTCTTCTCAAAGTAACATTATGGCCCCCTCTGTCAGAATACATGTATCTGTTTGTAGTTCTAGACACTGGCTAGCCCAAAGGCATGGGTATCATGTTGATGACGACTATCTTTTACTGCCTCAATTCACTGCAGAAACAGCCAAGACACAAAGACGGTCTCCTTTAAAACAACCATCTCTTGTGGTAACTGACCTAGTCCGATGAGAGCAAGACTTCACTCCAAAGTCTTAACCCCTGATTACTACCTCTTTAATGGCCTGCCTTCCAGCACCACTACAGGGGCAATCACATGTCAACATGTATTTGGAGAGAACAGACTGTATTCAAACCATAACAGGTGTTCAAGTGGAAAAGGTTGCTACCTCATTTCCCCCAGTGCTTGTCATCCGACCTTGAACCCCGGCATCAATGCCTACAAGCTGCTTGTTCTTCATGTAGAAGGTAGAAGGCAAGGTGGGATGCAGAGAACTAGTAAGGAGTAGGGCTCAGGATTCCTGTGCAGAGCTCTGCTACAGACACAGAGGGGCAAGTGGGCTGAGCAAAGGTCAGAGGACCTTCTGGATCTTCCCACAGCCCAACATTGCTCACTTCCTTCTCTGCAAGAAAATCACCTGGGTCCGAACCAGAGATAGCCAAAGTCAACTCCGAGTCACTTCTCATCTTTCATTCCCGGCACCCTAACCTGGACTCAGTGTAGGAAAATTAAGAAGCAAAACAAATCCATCAGACACAAGAGGTACCCAAGAGTGTGTATGTGTGCGCATGAGTTTGTGTGAGTGTGTGGGAGTGCTGGGAATCAGAATTCATGTTGCCATGCTCACATAACAGGCACCTTACTGATGGAGCCATCTCCTCAGCCCAAAATTTGTTGTGAAATATGACTGTGCATCACACTCTCACCTGCATTCTCACCTAGCTTCCTCATCTCTGTCCACATTACATATCATGTTGCCATCCACCCTCCAGAAGACAACAACTATAGAGAAATCTAGCTTGTTCAGTTTTGTCCCATTGAGTCATTGAATCTTTTCCTTCCTTCCTTCCTTCCTTCCTTCCTTCCTTCCTTCCTTCCTTCCTTCTTTCCTTCCCTATCTCTCTTCCTCCCTTTCTTCCTCTCTTCCTCTCTTTCTTTCTTTCTTTCTTTCTTTCTTTCTTTCTTTCTTCCTTTCTTTCTTTCTTTCTTTCTTCCTTTCTTCCCTTGTTGGAGACAGGGTCTCTCTGTTAGCTTTGGGTGTCCTGGAATATGCTATGTTAGCCAGGCTGGCCTCAGACTCACAGAGATCCCCCTGCCCCAGCCTCTGGAGTACCTAGACTCATGGCATGTATCACTATGCTTGGTAGCATTGATTTTCAGTGAGTCACTCACTAAAATTGCATAAAATTAAAAAGAAGAAAGAAATACACATGGGAAAGCTTTGTTCTCATACCATTCATTAAGCACTAGATTTTTTTTTTTCCTTGTGAAGCAACTCAGTGTTTATTTTGGCTTCCAGAGATAGTCTGTGGAGAAGTTACTCTGGCCCCAAATCTTTTTCCTGGAAGACTGAAGAAATTCAAAGATCATCTAGATAATTTCCAGCCTTAATCTCCTATTGGCACATTCATTGGTTTGGAGCAAGTCAATTAAAAAAAAAAAGCCTGAAGCATGTATAATAAGCTTAATAGGGGCCAGAGAAGAAAGCTACCACTGCCCTCCAAGACAAGTGCCTCAGACACTCAGAAAGAGGCATACATAGCAGGAATCTATTTATTGACCCCACCTTCTTTCCCCTTCTATGGTTTGGGCATCTTGACAGCAGATTCTTACTGCAGGGTCCCTGGAACATATGAGGCAGTCAGTAAATTGGGGGCTGAGCAGGGGATGGGGTGAAGGGGCAGACAGAGACTAACTGAAGGACCTACATCAATGGAAAAATGCCAGTGCAGGACTCATCACCCAGTGAGACTGCCAGTCCTGAGCCTCTGGAGTTCTGAGAGTCTTCTCTGGACATAGAAAGAAATCAGAAAAAAAGATGAGCTTCACTCTACAGCACAGGAAGCTAATGAAGAGGGACGGTGAGATCCATTGTAGGTGGGGGTAGATAAGTTGCCAAAACAGAGGGTTACAGAAATGTTCTGGATGTTGCAAAGCAAGTGAGAACCTGCTGCACGCACACAGTGCTTAGGGGGAGGTTGGTTAAGTGTTTAGCCAGGTACCATGAGGCACATCCGTGGTGCTGCCACAAACACCAGAAGAAGGATTGGAACCATGTTTCTAGGATACTGAAAGGGAACTGAGGCTTCCAAGCCTGGGAATGTTAATGACAGGCAATCTGGTAAATCAGAGGTTCAGCATTCATTCTGTGGAAAGAACTGGGGATGGGTGAAGTTCTGGGAAAGAGAGAGGAAAGAAATGTATCTAAGCATTTGAGGTCAGATATGGTGGGGCAGATTAGAAGGTTGAGGCAGGTTGCAAATTAGAAGTCAGCCTGGGACTTTATGTCAAAGGCATGAGAGAGAGAGAGAGAGAGAAAGAGAGAAAGAGAATGAGAGAGAGAGAATGAGAGAGAGAGAATGAGAGAATGAGAGAGAGAAAGCAAGAGAGAGTGAGAGAGACAAGAGACAGAGAGACAGACAGAAACAGAGAGAGGAGACAAGAGAGAACACACACACACATACACACACACACACACAAGCCACAGGGAATGTATTGAAAATGTTTGCTTGTCTTCAGTCTCATCTACTTGCCATCAAATGGTGCCCTTGCTTTCTGAGTGGGTGCTATGTCCAAGGCCCAGCATCCTCCACAGATCCATCAGATACATAACTAAGTGCACTAAGCATCAAGAAAGCAAATCCTCTTTGGGATTTCACTAACTAGAAGCTTTCTTCAAGTTTCAACCACACTAATGGTCATGTCCTTTTAAATATAAGTTCCACATGCTAACAAATTGCCTTTGGAGCTATGAGTCCTATTTATTTGATTTTTAAAAAATCTTATTATTTATTTATTTGTTTATTCAATGCTCTCGAGATCAGGTTTAGTGGCAGCCAGGGTAATTTGTTCTCAAGGGAGAACAGCATTGTCCCACTATTTGTCTTCCTTCCTTCCTTCCTTGGGTCCGACTGGATCACAGTTGTATTAACCCCCATGACATTTGCCCTCCCTGGCTGAGGCTCTCTAGACTCATTTGCCCATAAATCCTACACTCCTTTTGGACTCATGGTTTGTAAGAGATGGATGGCTGATGTCACACCTGCTATCTCCCAGTCTACCCTCCATGGAGTTCATAGTGGTATGTAATCATGACTTAACAGAAGCTACAGAGAGGGATAGAAGGATGTACTTGCTAATAAAGAAATTATAGCTGCCTCACAGTGATGCTGGCGGGGTGGGGGGTGGGAGCCTGAGAAACAAGCTACTTGGCCTTTCTTCGGAGTTCTTCACAGACCACTGAAGTTTTGGTTTTATGAGTTTATTGGGGCTAGGGTACTAAAATAAGCTATGCTCAGATGCACTCTACATACACACACACACACACACAGAAGTATGTGCCTATATGCCTGTAGCATTTGGTTGTCCGTAACAGAAAGTAGAAATTGTCTGAGAACATGACATGATTTAAAGAACAGTTAAAAAAAAAAAAAAGAACCTGGGTAAGGCTGAACAAAAACAAGAAAGAAGAAAGGGAGAAGAAACACTCCCTGTTAATCAAATCCTTCATTTCCCCTAGAGCAAGCCGTTCTCAATTATATTTAACAGACACAACAACATGCCATAAGCTTGTCCAAACAGCTGGAGGAAGACCTGAGTTGAAGGTAAACTTGGCTTCCCTAACTCAATTCCCATGTTTGCTCTCCTGGTTGGAGATGGGGTTGGTTTTGGATGTGTGGGCTCCTGGACCTGTTGGGACCACAACAAAGACTCATTTCCCATAGCTGTATTATTATTATTATTATTATTATTATTATTATTATTATTATTATTATTATTATTATTATATTGGTGTCCATTTGCAACTCAGTATTCCAGCCAGCCTTTCAGTGGGGTCTTCCAGATCTGTCATCTAGTCTATTCTCCTAATCATTGACTGTGGAGAGCCTGACATCTCCCCAAGTTCATTCTGTGCTCCCCAAACCTGAGGAATTTGTTTCTAGCTGCAAAATTAAGGGGGTTCCTCTCTGAACCTGCCTCTAATATACAGATTTGCAAACATAAAGAAAATAAAATCTTTTTCTCCCCACCCTCTAGCTCATAGTCTTCCCCTGACTATCCACTCCTAACTCTAGTTACCAATCTAATTACATTTTCTGGTTTCCTTGTCTTTGTATATCTGGTCTTTTATGTTAACGGGATACAAATGCATGTAAAAGCAGGGCGGCCATTTAAAATAAATGTCTTTGCCTGCTTACAGGATCTCTTCCAGCAAGATTAAGCTCCTCCCTAACCTCTTTTCTACTGCACGTCTTTATCTCTCATTGTAACCACAACCCAATGGCAATATGGGGGAAAAACGCATTCCGTAATTTGGGTTTATTTAATTTCCCATCATCTGCCTTTTATGTTTCTTTCAGCAGGCATTTTATCATGTCCTAGGATCTGGGACATTTTCCTGTACAAATATGTATCTAAATCAGTAACTTCTTCATTCTGTTTTCTGTTTGAGTAGGTTTTGTTTTCTTGCTGATCCCCCAACCCCAACTTTCAACTTATAAATTAGCAATAAAATGCACTATTCATTCAACTTTAAATCAAGGAAGCTGTTGTATCTACTCATTAGCTGATAAACCTCTCATACTTGGGAATCATCATTTTTTTGTGTGTGTCTAATAGTGTTTTTAACAGCAGGCCATATGCTTTGTTAAGATAGGGTTTTTGTTTGGGTTTATCTCTGATAGAATTTTCACTGTGAAATTTCTCATTTAGTAATTGTCTCTGAGATGGCATTTTTTTTCCTTATTCTCATTTTTTTGTTTGCCTTAACAGGTAGTCAAAGATATTCTCATTTGTTGCTCTATTAAAGACCCACTACAAATTAATAATGAGAGTAGCTGCAAATTTCCCCCTAATATTTTCCTCAATCTTCCACTGATTTAACACTATTCTGCACATATTCCGAGTCCATTAAAAAGCTCTTTCACTTCAGTGTAAACAGTTTCTATTAATAGCAGGGATGCTAACGCTGTGGCTTGCGGCCACAGCTTCTGAGATATTATTCAGTCTATCTGCCTCTTATCCTGCATTAGTGAGGAGATATTGGGGGATATGTTTTAAATCTACCTTGGTGACAAGGAAGGCAGCTTTGTAGAGATGCAAGCTGATGGAGAGGGTGTTCATACTTATTATTTAATTATAGATAAAGCAGCTCCAAAGGAGTACTGGGTCTGAGTCACAATCCGTCTATTAATTGTCTTCTGGTTAGTCACTGTAACCCATCACTTGTACTGAGATAGTCCTAGCTATGCCTGCACACCTGTGCTTTTAAAGGTATGGCGTATGAGTGAGCTATAATGTTGCTCCAGTGAGTCCCACACTCAGGGCTAAGAACTAGTACTACACCCAGGATGGTGAGGACTGAAATTCTGTCCTTCATCCCCTTTCTCTCCCTTAAGGAACATCATGAGTTTGGGAGAAATGTTTTAGGTTCAACAATCAATTTAAGAAAGGTTGATTGCAGCCATATCTATAAAGGGCTACGGTACTTCTGTCACAAAGGGGCAATAATATCCTGAGAAGGAAGAACAAATCTGGTGAAAAGAAAATTGGATAGCTGACTTGAACAGGTTTAAAGTGGCTGGTCTTACACAGTCAAGTATGCAGCTTGCCTTGGGCTTCTCTCCTGGGGCAGCTGAGTTATAAACATCTGGAAGTGGGGGAATGTGGTAGCGTGGGCATGTATATTTTCCAAAGGCACACATTTTGGAGACTTGGTTTCTAGGCTCTGTCACTGTTGGAAAGACACAGAATCTTCAAGAGGTGGGGTTAATGGGAGGCAGTTAGGTTACTGAGAACATCCCTTGAGGGAGATTTTGTGAGCCTGTCTCCTTCCTGTCTTTCTTTGCTTCCCGGTCTTCATGAGATGAGTAGGCCTCCTCTGTCATATGCTCCCACCGTGATCTGCTGGCCTGCCATATGCCCAAGGCCACAGGGATGACAATCTGGATTAAATCCTCCAAATCAATGAACCAGAATAAAAGTTTGCTCTATGCAAGTTGAGAGTCTTAGACACTTGGTCACAGTGATATGACCTATGGAAAAGGTCATGTCAGTTCCTCTGGCCTGTGAGAATAGTAGGCTGAAGGTACTTCTGGAGAGGTCTAGCAGAGATGGAGGAGACAGGCCTTTGTACTCTTCACTACTGCATTGTGGATGCCCTCTGTTTACTAGCGCAAGAAGTACAGGTTGAGGAGTTGTCTTGGCATCCATAGTTAGAAATGTTGCTATGTACACGTTTAGCTTTCTCCTTTTCTGATGTTTAAGAGCATCTTTCTTCCTTTTTCTCCTCTCTTCATCAATTTCTTACCTTCTTTTTTGACTAAAAAACCATCAGTGATTTTTGAACATTAGAATCATTGAGCCAGAGAGATGGCTCAACAGGAAAGGATCCTTGCCACCAGTCCTCTTAACCTGAGTTCTATCACCAGGACCCACATAGTGGAAGAAGAGACTTCATGCAAGCTGTCCTCTGTCCTCCATGAACATGAGGCTGCCACTCCAAGTAAGTGAATGTAATAATAATAATGATGATGATGATGATGATGATGGTGTTAAATTCTTTGAAAATACTTACTAGCTCCTTACTATAATTCTCCCTAAAAGAATAAATAATTTAAAAAGCAATTAATGAAAGGCCTGATACTAAAATCTCATATTGTTGAGATCATTTTCTTCAGTCTTAACCATGCATATAGTTTTTACCTTGATACATTAACATCCAGTTTTTTTTTATATCTTTCCCCCACTGCTACAGAATAAACAATTCCCAAATCATTGACAAATTCTGAGGATCAATTTTGTGATAGTCTATGAGATTAATGAAGTATAATCTTCTTACCATTTAATTATTACCATTGGTATCCTTTGGACACTTTG
Source organism: Mastomys coucha (assembly GCF_008632895.1). Lineage (NCBI taxonomy): Eukaryota > Metazoa > Chordata > Mammalia > Rodentia > Muridae > Mastomys > Mastomys coucha. The sequence continues at coordinate 44,896,947 of NW_022196913.1, read as the reverse complement.
TATTTATAAACAACGGTTAAAGTAAGCAAAATGTTTAAAAGCACACATAGTGAAGGGCTGAGTAGGATACTTGTGCTGTATAAAGAGCTCATATAATTAATTTGCCAAACCTCTATTTTCTGGCTGTGGGTACAGCTCAGTGGTAAATGCTGTCTCCAAAATAGAAATAATAACAAACAGCCTGTTTTGTTTGTTTAAATTTTTTATTACTATTTATTTATTTATTCATCTATTTATCTATCTATCTATTTATCTATCTATCTATTTATTTATTGTGTGTGTACATGCATATGTGTGTGGGTACATGCATGCATGTATATATGTATGTGTGTTGCATCTACCATGGTGCCATTGTAGAGTACAGAGGGCAATTTATGGGAGTTGGCTCTCCTTTTCCACCATGTGAGTCCTTGGAATCAAACTCAAGACTATGAGGCTTGGCAGCAGGCATCCATCTACCCAGTGGGCTACCTCATTGATCTGTTTTTGTGTTTGAGATTCCCTGCTCAAGCTGACCTCATAACTCTCTATATAGCAGAGGATGACCTTTGAACTTCTGATCCTCCTGTCTCCATCTCCCAACTGGCCTGATTACACCAATCACAGGCTGCCAGGTCCAGCCAATCTTCTGTGTTTGCTTGTTTTCATGTAAAAAAGCAATCACACAAAAGATCAAATATTAGATATATGACAATTGCTCATGTCTGTTAATGGACAAAAAACTGCAACCAAAATGGCCACACAATACTGCTTTTTCCCCACTAAATTAGAAAAACGTTCCTAAAGGGACACTGATGAAACTTACTCTTTGGATTTATTATAGCAACTTTGAGAAAATACTCTGGATAAAGGAATCATGTTATTAAAGTTGGAATGCTTTTCATTTTAGAGAACTAAAGAGCTGAAAGTTTACCTTTCAACAAACCTAAGTTTAGAAAGAGATTTCTGTATAAAGATGTTTAACACACCGTTGGATAAAAGCTTTGGAGACAGAAGTGAACTACATTGCTATCTACTTCTGCAGACGATAGTATTTAGAACAAGAGAAAATTGTGGGAGAGAATGAAAAATTTAGGACAACACTAGGCTAAAGAGATGCAGCATGAACTTGAGCTGCACACCAGGATTCTCTACTTGCATATTCAAATGAACAAAATGAGCCTCTCATTCGCTAGGATTATCATGGGTGAGTTTTAAGTTTTTGTTGCACATACTTGCATTTTTTCTAAGGAGGGTAATATAATGTAGATTAGTATCCAAGAAATAGATCTGATGTTGTTCTTACCCCACCCAATACAGGGCTAGTTACTACACCTCTCTTTGCCTCCCTTTTATCCTCCATAAAGTGGTACAAGAATAGTTTACCCATCTAACAGGATTTTATAGGGATTAATTATTTAATCACATAAACCTTTGGGGCATTTTCAGGCCCAGAGTAAGTGCTACAAGAATGTGAACTATTTATTCAGTTTTGAATAGTCAGAAATGTCTTAAACTATACAATGTGCTTATCCTTCCAAGTGTGCCTTGAGAAGCATGAATGTATATAGCTCTTCCCACTTCTACATTATTTTCCAAGGACAGAGCTCAGCAAAAGAATTCTAAGTCCCTGGTCATTTCTGCAGAAATGCTTTCCAAATCTGCTAAAAGATATTTTCATGCCAGAAATACCTGCCAATCATTACTCATTTTAAACAAAACTTTATTGTGTATTACTACTGAAGTAGTGGTAGAATAGAAGAAAAGTCATATTTTATTAATTTATCATGCACACACATATATCTTTATATATTACTATGTAGCATAGGCTGGCTTTGAATTCATGATCCTCCTACTTTTATCTGAGAAGCATCTATTACAGGTGGGTGACACCACACCAGCCTACATTGTTGTTAATTTTTATGTTTTTTTATTGCTAAACTTCCTTCTATTAAGTAATTTTCACCTTCGACTTATTTGTTCATTTATGTCATTGTATTTCCCAGACTTCTTTGTGTTGTGTTCTTTATTGTCAGCTTGCCTGGGTTTGGGATCACCAGAAGACACACCTCTAGGTCTGTCTATGATGGTATTTTCAGAGAAGTTTAACAGAGGGGGGAAGACCTACCTGAATGAAGGTGGCCCTATTCCATGGGGTTTGGCCTTAGACTGAAGAGAGAGGAGAGAGAGACAGAGAGAGAGAGACAGAGAGAGAGAGAGACAGAGAGAGAGAGACAGAGAGAGAGAGACAGAGAGACAGAGAGACAGAGAGACAGAGACACAGAGACACAGAGACACAGAGAGAGACAGAGCGAGAGCATCAGCCTTCATGTCTTCCACATCCTGATGATTGACAGTGTGCGGCCAGCGGTCTCATTTTCCCACCATCCTGTCTTCTCACCACCATGATTCTGCTCCTGCTTAATCTGTGTGCTGCCTACATTTATATTACCTTGACACAGCTAGAGCCATTTGAGAGAGGGAACCTCAACTGAAGAAATACCTCCATTAAGATAGTCCTGTAGGCAAGCCTGTAAATCATTTTCTTAACTAGTGATTGATATGGGAGAGCCTAGGCCATGGTGGGTGGGGGATTGTGGTCCTGGGATTGAATAAGAAAGCAGACTAAGCAAGTCATGAAGAGCAAGTTGGTAAGCAGCACCCTTCCATGGCATCTGCATCAGCTCCTGCCTCCAGGCCTCTGTTGGGTCTTCCTTTGATAATGAGCTATGGTATGGAAGTGTAATGAACATAAGCCCTCTCCTCCCCAGGTTGCTATTAGTTCTGGGGTTTTATCACAGCAAAAGTAATCATAACTGTTGCCCTCTCATAATAGAATGTAGAAAAAGCCAATGAACTCTTTGTAGAGAGAGTAGCCATCTTCCTGATGTAATAACTGTACCTCCAGAGTTGACCCAGAGTTGACCCATTTGTGGAATTAATGCTATTTGGGGGGCTTGAGGTAACAAAGTTCAAATACTGTCTAATCTCTCTCCTCTCTCCTCTCTCTCTCTCTCTCTCTCTCTCTCTCTCTCTCTCTCTCTCTCTCTAGTTCTTGTTTTGTTGCTTATAACTTAGCAATCTCAAATGGAGAAATTAAAAAAAATCTCTGTGACAAGCCCTTAAACCTTCTCAAGGAATGGTATAGGAATGATACTTGTTAATTTTGGAAGATAGCTTTTTCTGACTAAGATGAGTGACCTGTAAACATGCATGAACTCATCTAAATTAACCAGGCAGAAGGACCTCTCCAAATTCCGCATCACTATCTAGATCCCTGGGATGGCCAGCCACTTCTTTCCTTCTTCTCTTTCAATATAGAAAACATATGAGTTCTCTCACTTATTAATAGATACACCCCCCTCCACAGTAGACAACCAGGACTAAACCCACCCAACCCCTGCTGCTAGCTAGTACTGTGGTGCGTGTCTTTCCTGGAGGTTTGTTCAGTTGGTCAATCCACGGCACAAACTGATGTCTAGAAAATTTTATAGTTCTTGGAAAAATGGGTAGGACAAGTGTTTCAGCAGAAGCATGAGATCAAAGACCCAGGAAGTCTAACCATGCAGGAGAGGGCAGAGGAGATATGACAAAGCTAAGGCCTGGGGCATAACACACGGAAGGAGCCAGAAGCCCATGATAAGTAATTGGCCTCTAAACTTGCCATGGCCCACCAAAAGTTTTTTGTGTATTAAGGTCTGCCTATGTTTTGGCTCCTTCGTCTCTTCATTTGTCATTTCATTACTTCTTGTAGCTGCCATTTCATTGTAGACTCTCTTGCTGAAGTGAACGAGAGTGCTAAGGGAGAGCCTTTGCCAGAACATGGTTCTATGGCAACCAATGTCACCTGCTTGTCAGACTTCAAAGTGTGATCACTTACCCGGTATTTACTTTTTAATTCATTACTATTATTATCATTATTGATTTTTGAGACAAGTTTTCTTTTATGGAGTGTGTATGTATATATGCACGTTTGCATATGTACATGCATGTATGTATGTGTGGGTACGTGTGTGTGTGTGTGTATAGGTGCATGTGTATATACAGGTGCATGTGTGTACAAATGTGTGTACATGCATGTGGAAGGCAGAAGACAACCCTGGACACTTCTGTATTAGTCACTTTTCTATTAAAATAAAAAGTAAGCAATAAGACATGATGGCCAAGGCAACTCAAGGAGGAACGGGTGTCTTACTCAGGGTTTCTATTCCTGCACAAACAGCATGAACATGAAGCAAGTTGGGGGCGGAAAGGGTTTATTGAGCTTATACTTCCACATTGCTGTTGATTACCAGAGGAAGTCAGGACTGGAACTCAGGCAGGTCAGGAAGCAGGAACTGATGCAGAGGCCATGGAGTGATGTTCCTTACTGGCTTGCTTCTTCTGGCTTGCTCAGCCTGCTCTCTTATAGAACCCAAGACTTCCAGCCCAGGGATGGCACCACCCACAAGGGGCCCTACCTCCCTTGATCACTAATTGAGAAAATGCCCCACAGCTGGACCTCATGGAGTCACTTCCCCAACTGAAGCTCCCCCTTCTGGGATAACTCCAGCCTGTGTTAAGTTGACACACAAAACCAGCCAGTACAATGGGTCTCTTTGGGCTTGTGGTTCCCCTGGGATTAGTGTCCACCATGGCTTAGAGGTATAGCAGCTAACGACAGGCATGGTAGCAGGAGCAGGATCTAGGAAGTTATTGCTCAACTGCAAGGATGGAGCAGAAAGACTGAGCTGGAAGTATTCTTAGGCTTTGCTTTAATTCTTAAACCATCCCCTCAGTGACAAACTTCCTCTAGCAAGGCCACATCCCCTAAACTTACTCAGACAGCATCAACGACTGGGGATCCTGTGTGTAAATGTTCCCCTGTGTGTAAATGGAGAACATTCTCATTCAAATCATGACACCATCCATGTATCTGGTTTTGTAAGTTTTCAGAAGGGCTCTTTCACCAGCTTAGATCTTAACAACTAGGCTAGGCAATCTGGTCAGGGAGCCCCAAGGATCTGCCTGTCTTCTCCTGGCAGTGGGTTTTGGATATGGACCTGAGCTCTTAATACTTGCAAGGTAAGAATTCTACCCACTTAGTTAACTTACAGACCAGGAGAAAAGGTCTATCTTTGTAGCTCAGGCTGTCCCTGGAGTTCATGATCTTCCTGCTTAAGTGCTGAGACTGTAGGTATGTGCCACCACACCCAGATCATCTGGCATTTTAACGTGAATGAAGTCTATGCGCCCTCAACTGTTCTCCTGTGATGTGCCTAAGGATCTCTTTGACATTGTAGGATACCATTGACATCCAGCCCTTCAGAAGTGAATGGAAGCTGACAACATGGTTTAACTCAAACTGCAGAGACTGTTGTCTGACTATTCAAGTCAAGACCAGAGTTTATATAACTACCTTGCATGGTCTCTGGTTATATAAAGTGTGACTGAATATCTGTAGCCTGGATCAAAAGCCTCCTCCACATGAATAGCTTAGTTAGGACGGGGGGGGGGGGGGAGGGGGCAGTGTGGACTGTGCCAGTGAAAGCATGGATCACTTCACATTCGGCTTTGTGAAAGAGCAGACGTTAAGACAAATGAAGAATACGCACAGGGCACATCAGAACATCAGGTCAGTGGAAAAATTAGCCTGGAAAAATGGGAGGGCCAGAAGGTGGTGACTCAAAGGAAGGTCATGAAGACTTGGCAAGCTTTCAGTGGAAGCCAAACAATAAGGGACAAGAGATTCTTAATGAGGGGACTGCTGGTTCAGTTAACCCAAGTGCTGCCTTAGCATCTATTACTCTGTGAACTTTGTGAGCCCAAGTTCCATGTGAGGAAAAGGCATAAAGAATGATGTGATTCTGCCCTTGAACTCAAAGAGCTTATACAGGTAGGAGCTCACAAAGCACTCAGAGGGGGGACATGAACACAAGAGAGGGGGCTGTGTAGAATAAGCTCAGTAGTAGAACAGCTCCCCAGAATAGCAAGTGCAAAGCCCTGGGGGTAGGGGAGGGGTCAGTCTCCAGCACTGCAAAACAAAATAAGAAAAAAAGAAAGAAGAAAAAGGAGAAGAGATCTGTCAATGCCTGACACATAAGAGAGTGAAAATAAACACTACAGTAATTGTGTGGTTGTGGCTAGGGTGGTGTTCATGGATGGGAGAAGGGATGCTCTTCTTGACTCCGAGGTAGTCATGGAAACAATGAGGATTATTTGGATACAGAGTGAAGTGGGGTTATCCTGGGAAAAGCTAGAGGGTGGACAAATATTTAAAGACTGTTGTAGGGTTTATAATGCTGTAATGAAACAACTTGACCAAAAAACAACTTGTAGAGGAGTCAGTTTATTTCATAGCCAGTGATAGATTTCCACATCACAGTCTATCATTGAAGGAAACCAGAGCAAGAACTCAAGGTGCACTCTGGAGTCATGAGCTGATGTGGAAACCATGGAGAAGTGACACTTACTGGCTTGCTCCTTGTTGCTTATTCAGCCTGCTTTCTTGTTTCCTCCCTCCCTCCCTCCCTCCCTC
>NW_022196913.1:44876894-44890161 GCF_008632895.1 Mastomys coucha | reverse complement strand
AGACCAGGCTGGTCTTGAACTCAGAAATCTGCCTGTCTCTGCCTCCCAAGTGCTGGGATTAAAGGCATATACCACCACTGCCTGGCTCAACCTGCTTTCTTATAGCACCCAGGACCACCAGCTTAGGGGTGGCATCACCCACAGTGATCTGGGTCTTCCCCAATCCATCACCAATCCAGAAAATGCATCAACAGTTTGCCCACAGGCCAAGCTGGTGTGGGCAAATCCCCAGTTGAGGTTCTTCCTTCCCAATTTGACATAAAACAATCAAGGACAAAGACAGTCAAGCCCAGCAGGTGCAGGTACCTGGCCAGGAACCTTGCCTGGCAGTACTGAGAGATATATGTTGTAGCTGGGTGAAGGTTGGCTTTGAGTGATGGGATGAAATGTTTGGCCATGAAGCCACTGGCAAAGAGACACTAAAGAGTCACAGATGTAGCTGCAGATGATACCCTCTATTATTGCTTTGGCAGCTTAATTATGATAATTGAACCAAAACGCTCCATACAATGTTAATAAAAATTAGGACATGCCGAATGAACCATGTGGTCAACAGTAACTGTTTAACCTCTTTGGGCTTCAGTATTCTCACCTATAAAATGGGTCTAATAACTTATGAAGGTGTTAAGACAGTAAAAGTGAGTTAAGGTGTAAATACGCATGTAAAATATAATGCAAGCATAAGTTATAAAGAGTATTGTGGTGACATGTAAGAGACAAGCACTTTGAACTGAGATGAATGGAGGTAGCAATTCTCTTTCTTCTACTTCTCAACATTTTGTCTCTGGGCAAAGTATTTAATTCTCTTAAACTTCCATGATAACATTTTTAAGCCAAGAGTCATAAGTATCTACATGTTGATGGTGATTACAGAGACCACCCAGAAAGACTGAGCAGCAGATGAGCCTTCAACTGGTGCCCTGTTGTTACACTGAAGTACTTGGTAGAAGGAGGTGGCTTCTTAAACAGGTTAAACAGGCTGGAGAGTAGCTTTAGGTCTATATTTTTCCTGAGTTCTCCTTGCCTTCTCTACTAGCTATTCACTAACTATATAATTTCTGGCTCATTTAAAACTTTTTTTAATCTAAAAATGAAAAAATTAAGGCCTGATGGGGTACACATGCCTTTTGTTGCAGCATTTGGGTGGCAGAGGCAGGAGGATCTCTCAGTACGTGGGAGGCAGAGGCAGGCAGAGGTGGGGTGGATCTTTGTGAGTTTCAGCCAGTCTGGTTTACATGTATTCTAGTTTGTGTTGATATGATAAAAGACCGTGACCAAAGAAGTGACCTGGAGGCAGGAACTAAAGTAGAGATCAAGCAGTGCTGCTTACTGGCTTTCTCTTGAGAGTTTGCTCAGTCTCCTTTCTTATATAATCGAGGATGATCTGGCTAGGGTAAGCCCTCCCACATCAATCGTTAATCAAGAAATGTCTTACATACTTGTCTGCAGGCCAGTCTGATGAAAGCATTTTTCTCAGTTGAGTTTTCCTCTAACCAGACAACTCTAGCTTATGTCATGTCAACAAAAACTGACTAGCACATAGTAAGTTTCAGGCCACCCAGGTCAATGTAGTGAGATCCTGTCTCACTATAGCAAGCAAGCAAACAAACAAGAAATTTAAAGATATCAAAGCATAGTAGTACACACCTGAAATCTCAGTAGTTGGGGGATTGAAGCAGGAAGATGTGAATTTTATGCAAGCCTGAATTACCTAGTGAGATCCTGTATATATAAAGTTAATAGAACCCAAAAATGAAACCAAGGAGTGCTGCTGACTATTTTTTTTCTTTTTCATAGAACATTCTAGGGCTTTCTTGATTTTTCTATAAGCTTAGAGAATTTAATTGTGGTTTTTGAAACAGAACTAGAGTCATTTCCTTTTCTTTTATGCAGAAGCCAAGCAAAAACAAAGAAAGCTTAAAAGGCATGGAGGAAAGTTCTATTTACATTTCACCACTGTATAAAACTGGGCAGGTTGGCATACACCTGTGATCTAAGCTTGTAGGACTCGGAGGCAGAGGGTTACTGTCCAAGCTTATGCTTAGATACAGTGTGAATTTGAAGTAAACCTGGGTTACATGAGACCTGTCCTTAGGAAAAAGTAACTATATGACAGAAACCATGCAACACAGAAGTCAAAGATTTCTCAAACTCTTCTGTACTGTCTCAGGTACTGGGAAGACTATGGGTGTTTTGTGTCCAGGGCTATACCCTGAGTGGGTATTGTCTTCACCATTCAGCTCTTCTCATAGGAACAAGAAAACCATAATAAGCTACATCTCATGGCCTCACACTGTCCTGGTCAACAGAAGAATGGGAACTTTTTCCCTGCTGGACTCATGTTGTCCTTGAATGAAATGTCAACACTCCACTATGGGCTACTCTGTTGAAAAGAGAGAGTATTTAGTAGGTTAGATAGGTGTCTTACTAGGCTTCTATTGCTGTGATAAAACACCATGATCAAAACCAGCATGAGGTGGAGAGGGTTTATTTGTCTTATACTTCCACATCACTGACCATCAAAGAAGGAAGTCAGGGCAGGATCTAAAAGTAGGAAGCTGAAGCATGAGCCATGGAAGAGGACTTCCTCCTTGTGACTTTCTCAGCCTCCTTTATAATTTTTTCCCTTTTATTGAAAATAGATTTTTAAAAAATATATCCTGATTACTGTTTTTTCTCCCTCTACTTCTCCCAGTTCCTGTCCACCTTCTCTCCCATCAGGATCTACTTCCTTACTGTCTTATTAGAAAACAAATAGGCTTCTAAGAGATACTAATAAAATATAAGAAAATAAAATATAATAAGATAAAACAAAACTACAACATCAGAGTTGGACAAGACAAGCAAATAGAAAGAGCCCAAGAGAAGGCACAAGAATCATTTACACACTCTAGAATCCTGTAAGAACACTAAACTGGAAGTCATACTATAAGTTCAGAGGACTTATTGTATGCAGACTCATGCAAGGCCTGTGGATGTTGCTTCAGTCTCTGTGAGTTCATAGGAACTTTGATCATTTTGGTTTAGAGGGCTTTGTTTTCTTGGTGTCCTCCACCATTTTGAGCTCTTAAACTCTTTCTGCCTCTTCTTCTCTGGGATTCACTAAGCTCTGAGGGTAGGGGTTTAGTAGAGACATCCCATTCAGTGTTTCAGGATCTCTTACTCTCTGGCTATAGGTCTTTGTATTTGTTCTCATTGTCAGCCTGCTTTCTTAAATAACACAGGACCACCTGCCTAGGTTTGGTACCACCCATAGTGGATTGGGTCATTCCACATTAATAAATAATCAAGAAAATGCCACGTGGACTTATCTACAGTCAATTTGATGGAGACATTTTCTCAATTGAGGTTCCTATTCCCAGAAAACTATAGTTGTTAAGTTTACAAAAACCAAACAACAAATATGTTATAATGTTTTGCCAGAAAGGGCACTTGAGAGGGCACATGATGTTTGGAAAGAGTGTAAGTAAAATCCAACAGACAGTGGATGATGCTTTGCTGTTGGTTTGCCTTGTTAGTCTTCACTGGGCTTCACCTTCCTGATCTTTGCTGACAACTCCTTGGCATTGGTTCATTTTGAATTCTTTGCTGATCTTCACTTGTCATGTTTTTGTAGAGAAAAGTGTACCAAAGAACTTCTGGTGATGTCCCAGCTGCTGCTTGCTGTTTTGGTGGACTCCTCCCAATTGGCAGAGCCTGCTGGTTTCTTCTGGATTGAGTTGTTGTTACTGAATTCATGTTTGGTGTCTTTCTAGTGGACTGGACTACACTCAACAAAGTTTGGAATCAGCCCAAGGAATTACTTCTAAACAAGTCCACATCCCCCTTGTCCTACTAGCCATTTTCCTCCCCTACCTTTGGTCAGTAGGCTATAGGGGAGATTGAAGCATTAAAAAAAATCTTATTGAAGTAGGTTTTGAAAAATATAAGCCAACAATGTTATGTGCATTTTTCAACTTGAAAAATTTTCAATTTATATAGTATATTTGTTAGAGGTACAAGCTTATGATTGACTGAGAAGCAAATGAATAACTACCTAAAAGAAGATTTATGATAAGGAATTGGCTTATTTGTTCATAAAGACTGAGATGTACATGGTCTTCTACCTGTGGTAGAGATCAAAAGATCATCCTGTGTGGTTCAGTTCAAGTCCAAAGGCCGAGATAGGAGGAGTGCGAATGGTGTCAGTCCCATTCAGAGGGCAGACCAAAGTCTCAGTTTTAGGCTATTAGAAAGAGAACCCCCATTTCTATGCCTTCTGTTCTACTTGGACCCTCATGGTTTGTATGAAAACCCATTCATATTAAGAGCACTTTCTGTTTACTCATTCCACTAAGTCACAGCCTAGTCTTTTTCAGAAAGGTCACAGATACACTTCTAAAGAGGTTTAACCAGATGTCTGGGCATCTCATAATCTAGTCAAGCTGACACATAAAATTAACCATCACTAAAGTGTTATGTAAATTTTCCTGGAGAGGCATTGTGAGAGGAGGGGAGAGGGAAGAGGAGAAGAGAGGTGAGGGAAGAGGAGAGAAGAGGAGAGCAGAGGAGAGGAGAGCAGAGGAGAAAAAGGTGAGGAGAGGAGAGGGAAGGAGAAGGAAGGTGAGGGAACATAGTTGTAGTAAAGAGAGGCCTGGCAGAGTAAATGTCTGTCCATGATGAAGTGGATGACAATCACCATGTCTTAAAGTTTTGTATGATTTTTCACTTTTAGTTTCTGGGGTCATAAATTGGGAATGCATACATGAAGGAACCATAGGAAGCCAGAGACCAGGAAATCCACAAGTTCTAGTGACCAGTCTCCCAATTAAGCAGGGATAGTGAGTATCTCTAGATTTATAACACTAGCAGATGCTTGAGTTGTTTTGTGAAAGGTCCATGTAGTAGTAGGAGCAGCTCTTCTCTCTCTCTCTCTCTCTCTCTCTCTCTCTCTCTCTCTCTCTCTCTTTCTCTCTCTCTCTCTCTTAGAGCCAGAAGCTTTATTTTGTTTAGTAATTTAAAACATTAAGAGTAGCTCTGCCTTCAGAAGCAGTTCCCAAAGTTTTAGTTGTTTACAACAAGTGAAGGGAGTTTTATTTTCTAAGAAAAAGAAATGCTGGCTAGAGAGATGACTCAACTAGTAAATTGCTTACTTTGCAAGCAGTAGATCCACGTTTGGTCCCTTGGTCCCCTGTAGAAAGCTCGACATACTGGTATGCTCTTGTAACCCCAGTAGTTAGGAGGCAGACACAGGCAGATTCCTGGGGCCTTCTGTCCAGCCATACTAGCCTACTTGACCAATTTCAGGGGGAAAACTGTGGCTATGTGTATGATACCAGCTACAAGGTTCAGGAGGGATTTTAGCAACATTGAATATTCTAGACAAACAGAAGTTTCCTCATATAGCTCAGGATAACTGTCACCGATGATATGCGCCTCTAGGCAAGCAGGTGTCTCTATCATGTGATCCTGACCCTATTGCTGGCCATTTGGGCCAGACAGAATCAGCCAGTATGAGCGGAGTGGATTCACAGCTGGCCTGGGTTCTGGCCAGAGGCTAGCTGAGTGGATTAGGGTCTTCATTATGGGTAATTAGACTTGGCCCTTCTTGAGTTCTGACTCTGTGAGGTCCTTCTCTGTGGATACCACACCTGGGTTGAGCTAACAATGTATTGAGAATATTTGAAAAACAAGACAAAACAAAACAAAACAAAACAAACTTTACCCAGCAATTAAGCTGCTTCAGATAGGACATTTTTGAGACTTGTCTGGAGGTTAGGAAACTGGACTGCTTGGAACTCTCAGGTCTGTAGGTGCTTGGGATACTGTCACTGATGGATCTCCTTTGTCATCAGCTGGATTTGTCATCTGGTCATGATGGTGGTAGAGAGGAATATCTACTCCAAAGCAGTTGACACAAAATAATTTCTTGTCATTATTTCCTAAACAATATAGTATACAGTTAGTTACAAAGTGTTGTATTATTAGATTATAGGCAACCCCAAGTGGTTCCAGTTATATGAGAGAGGATATTGGAATCTTATAAAAAATACTATGCCATTTTGAAGAAGAAACGAGAAGTTTTGGAGCTTGATAACTGCAGAGGCATGACTGTACATCATAATGTGCAGGAAGAGTTGGGAATAATTATGTTTGAAAAGAAAATCTACAAGCCTGTGTGTTCAGGTAATCCATGATGCAGAGGAAGGACTTAGAGTGTGAGATGTTATGAAAATTTTGAGGTTTTGAAGAAGCAGAAAACAGAGTGGTAATGAGAATAAATGCTCTAGAATAAGGAACTGGAGAGAACTTGGAACACAGTCATGACAAAGCTGTGCCATGGTATCTAGAGAGCCCTGGAAAAAATTCTCCATACCTGATGCTGAGGCCCAGGTCTCAACCTTCAATCCACAGGATACCTTCTAGCCCCAGTTCTGCACAGCTTTGCAGAGTCATGGTTCAAGTCTGATTTCCATAGGCTATTTTTTTTCTTGTTACATCTCACATGCATACCCTAAAAGGTAATTATGTGCATTGGGCTAAGTAATTCAAAAAAAGAGCCCCACTAAGTCATGGTACATGGCTTGACTAGAGAGATGTTAGATCTTTCTAGTGATGGGGACCTGTTGGTAGGCAGAGTTATCAACACATCTTAAGTAATTTTCTTTATTTCTCTGTAAGGCATTTTGTATTTAAGATGTCTAAAACAACAGTCTCCAGTGAGAAAGGATTTATTATCAGTACCAAGTGGAGAGGATATAATGTAATAACAGCTATCATGGAAGATTGATGGAGAACATGCTGGATCCATCAAACATCTGTGTGTTGAATGGCATGGGAAAAGGGCTGTTTGGGAAGACTTTCCAGAAGAGGTGGCAGTATGGATGACGTTAAATCTTACTCTAGGACAGTGGTTCTCAACCTGTAGGTTGTGCACACCTTGAGGATCCAATGACTCTTTCAAAGTGGGTGCCTAAGACCATTGGAAAACATAGATATTTACATTAAGGTTCATAACAATAGAAAATTACAGTTATGAAGTAACAAAACAACTTTATGATTGGAGGTCACCACACCATGAGGAACTGTATGAAAGTGTCACAGCATTGGGAAGGTTGAGAAGCATTACTTCAGGGGCTGCAGAGGTGGCTCAGTGGTTAAGAGCATTTGTCTGCTCTTGTAGAGGGCCCAAGTTCAGTTCCTAGAACCTATGTGAGCGCATCTGTAACTCCAAATCTAGGATATCTGACTCTGTCTTTCAGCCTCTAAGTGCTCATGAACACAAGTAGTGCATGTTTATTCACTCAGGCTTGCACACACATGCCTATAAATATCTAAATATTAAATATCATAAAAGCAAGAAAAATCAAATGATGGATAAACGTAGAAATCTGGCTGTGATCTGTAGCTCCCAGGGTAGGTGGGGAGTCCTGTCATCAGGGAGGACGCTCTCAGCAGTAGGAGGAAGTTAAAGCTGTTTCACCTTATAATTTCATAAACATATCCCGGGGCCATGTTCTAATGAAAAACATCCGACTTATGGAGACAGTATCTACTCTGGATTAAAATAACTAAAAGAAAACTCGGTAGACTGTGAAGGCAAAATAGAAAACCAGGCCTTACCCAGCAAGAACATAATCTGCTACAGAGAGAACACTTTTGGGACCTGTCTAGATGTTAGGAAAATGTTCTGCCTGCTTCTGGTCTCTTATTTGCTGTAGGTGCTTGGCATCATTGATGGGGTCTCTTGTGCCATCAGCTCTGTGTTCATCTCATGGTGATGGTGGTATTTGTACCACAGGGAGATTTCTAGTCTCTTAAGGCTATTGGGGAAACAAATAGGCTGGGTTTTTTTCCTCAATGGTTATGATGGAAGGGATGTGATTTACGCTTTAGAATGTCTGAGCAAGTCAAGTTCTGTTGATGAGAAACCTAATGTGCCCTACATTGTTGACTTCTGAATTATCTTAGGTGACTTAAGTCACCTACTGTGACTGTGAGAATATGAACAGAGTCCCCAGTTAGTCACAGCCACAGGCTGAAGTAGAGAATTCCTCACGCCACAACCACCTCACTGGGTTTGGAGTGTAAACTGGGTTAAGGTAGGAGAAAAGGAGACAAAGACCATGTTCTTCATCAAACCACACACAAGTACAAGACATCATTTTATTTCCCATGAAAAAAATGAAATGAAAAATGCCAATTAAAATGAAGAAAAAATGCCAATTAAGGACCAGGCATGACGGTGTATGTCATTCATTACAGTGGGAAGCAGAAGCAAGCATATCCTTGTGAGTTCTTGGCCAGCCTAGTCTACAAAGAGAGTTCCAGAGCTACATAGAAAGCTCCCCTAAAAAAGTTGATTAATGATCTAAGTGTGGGAGTGTACCTGCAATCATCATAACACTCAGAAAGCTGAGGCAGGAGGATTGGGAGATCAAGACCAGCCTATACAATCAAATAAAAATCTAATCAATGACAAATTATTTTGTCCTAATCTACTTTAGAAAGTACTTGTTTGCATCTTACTTTAGAATAAGTAGGAAACATAGAAATTATTTCAGTATCTGTGTAGGATTTGGATTTGTACATTGCTCTTCATGTACAAGGAAAGAAAAATGAAGCATTTGGTTCTAACAAAGATGCCAACACATAATGATCTCTGTCAACAAGTGTCAGCTGCTATTACAAAATGTGGTTATGACATATAGTTCCCTGGCTAAGGAGGAACTTTTCATTCTGGTCTTCTCAGGTCATATTTCTGCCCAATTTGCCACAGCAGATTTAGATAGATCTTGATATCTTGAGATAAATCCTTTTAGGTGTACTGAGAATGACTTGTATGCTAGCATATTCTCGGGCTGGATACCTTTAAGTCGGATTGAAAATAAATAAAAAGCCATTTGGGTCACCATGATGGTCAGTTTGATTGTCAACCTGATGGTCTAGAATCACCTGCGAGGAGTGTCTCAATAAGGGTTGTCTAGATTTGGTTGGCCTATGGGCCTGTATTCATGGATTGCTTTGATTATGTTAATTGATGTGGGAAGGCTCAGCCAGAAAGTGGGTGGCACCATTCCCTTGGTTTGAATCCTGGACTTTATGAAAGAGGAGAAAATGAGCTGAGTCAGGCAAGCATGACACACATTAATTCTCTTTGTTCTCAACTGGATGTGACTAGCTGCAACTAGTTCTAGCCTCAACTTCCCCATAATGGTAGACTATAACTTCACTTTCCCCACAGTGAAAGACTGTGATGGTGAACTGTGAGGTGAATAAGCTCTTTTGTTCTTAAGCTTTTTGTTGGAGTATGTAATCACACAGAAATGAAAGGAATCAATAGAAGCTATAGAGCAATATCACTAATGGAAAGACTGTTTAAATCTAGAATTGGATCAAATCTAATATTTCCAGCATTAGAAGCTATTTCCTGTTCTGTTTATTTTGATCACTGTAAGAGAAAGCACATGTTCCTCAACTTCATATTGCCTACCATATCATAAACCACCTGAATTTTATATTATATAGATAATTTTTATATCATACAAGATTCCATAGGTAGACCATTATATGTGTGATGAGACTTTATTATTTTTTAAAATAAACTTTATTATAAGATAATTTACATATAAAATAAGCATCAAACACCAAAATTAACCAGACCAAAACTCTATGTTTCTCAACAAACTTTAAACTTAGAAAAGTCATTTTGAGGCAGGACTTTACCCTTTCACTATTGAATATTTTTTAATAAACTTATTTACCACCAAACCTGAAAAATCCATATCAGAACTAGAAAAACAGTTAGCTTCATATCCTACCACACAGGTCACGTTTCCTGCTAATATTTAGTCTCTCTTGTTCTATTTTCTACCTGTTACAGTGTACCCAAATGTACACTGTACATTTCTACTTATGCAGTGCACCTTATTTACACACATGCACATATTATTGGCTAAATACCACATATATTACCTTATATCATCTTTATTTATGTGATTGGAAATCAAGCAAAGTAGATGAATATTGTAAAGGAAGAAGTATTTTCCATTAGTGTCCTCTCTTTCTCTCTTTCTTGCATTCTCTTGTTCGTGGTTGCTTCCTCCTCACGTTCACAGTTAATTTCTTATGTGTAGATTTGGTAATATATGCACAAATGGGGCATTTACACACCTTTGCTGACACTGGAGTTTTTGGAAAAAATATTATATAAAACCAACACTAAAAAAAAAAAAAAAAAAAGCAACTACCTTGCTCATTCATGGCAACCTAACCAACAGAGTTCAGGACTGTGCCTCTCAAATGCGTTCCATATATATGGGCTCTTGACTTGGGTTTGCTGAGTTCATCTTCAAATGGTCAGGATCCTATCTCCCAAACTTCCCCAGTGTAGTTTCTAGATTGTTTAAGTGAAATCCCTTTTAGAACAACATTTATCATCCTCACTCAAATGAATCCATGTGTCTCAGCTCAATGCAGTGATTTAGATTAAACTGAAAGCCCATAAAAAGAACTTCTCTTAAAGTTAAATGATCTGTACAGACAATAGAATATGAAGCTAATTGTTCTAGCTTTGCAAAAATATGACTTCCCTTATTTAGGAAAGACATAGTCTTCTGGTAATGTTGACTCCATATAAATGGGGAGATTTATTACTTAAGACAAATCCTCATTCTCATTTATTCGGAGATTTATGGAACAAAACTATTTTTATTTTACTATTTTGTTGACTTTGAGAGGTATATTTTTTTGTTAGTACCATGTAAAATCTTCTTGCAAACTAAAGCTAACTATTGAGTCATGTATTTTATCCACATACTGCAAAAATAATCAATAAATTTAGCCATATGAGGGCAATGGTTTATCAGTTATTTTATGAACTTCATTTGAATACATTAATTTGGCCAGTAATATGAATTTACTGATTTCAGAACAAATAGTCATAAGGCTCCTCAGTGACTAGCTGAAGCACATCATTGGTGGGAGAGAACAATGCTAATGTCATGTTTCTCATGTGTTAAAAGATCCAGTTCCCTGGGGGTGAAGATGTTAAGTTGATTGTGAAGGACCAGGGAAGACATGTCATCCTTCATAGTTCACCTTCTTCCTGCTGGAAAACATGGATAACTAGAGTGAAATAACCACTATTTACTAGAAGTGAATATGGTGTGTAGGAGGGTGGCTACCTGGATGACTATGGCTGATCCAGATGACTTCCTTCTCTGTGCAGATCAGGAGAAATTTCTTCCCAGAATGCCCTGGGCTTTGCCTGTATTCTTCATAGAACAAGATTTCCTGAAGCATTTTAGCTCAACTATACAGATTTGTGGTACAAAACTCAGCATGGACTGAGCCTGAGTCCCTTGGCTGCGCTCTAAAGTAGGGTAGGTTCTGTTTTTTTGTTTGTTTGTTTGTTTGTTTTTGTTTTTTTCTGAGTCTTGAGACACTGGCTTTCCATGATTCCTATGCTTCTGTACATCTATGCTATCTATCACGCAAATAGCATGACATGACCTAGTACTGGAGTGCATTTTTTCTCTCTTAATCCTGACAGTTAAGTTTACAAAAAAATCTGTAACAGCTGGTGTTGTGCAAATGCATTGTCAGATCCAGAACCCTACTCTAAACCTTGAGGAGGTGTTTGGGGTCCAGTGACTACTGCCGGACAGTCTACTTAAGGGGCAAGGCTGCATAGGCAATAAGGGGACTTGGACCCTCCCCAAACATCTTAATGTTTCTTTTATCTAATGTCACATGAGAATATGTGGGGTGATTATTTAAAGAGGGGATCATTTTTCATCTCCTGGGATGCCTGTTTGCCTATGAAGTTCACAATGGGAATGCCATTTCCGATGATGTCATTTATTCAAGAGACTACTTTACTCAGTGTGTGGGACTGAGTCTACTGGCTGAAATGAGAGCACAGGCAGAAGGCTAAATTATTTCACTCTTTATATTTTCAATGAGCAGAGACCTGTCCAAATTTAGTGATTCCCTTCATGTGAAAAAAAACTCTGCGTTGGGTTAGAATGAGAGAGAACTGGAGGCCAATAAAGTAGTTAGAAGTTCTTGTATTCACTTGTGAGCACACTGGGCAAACATAACACAACTGTCCCAGTTGGCTTTAATACTCAACAGCACACAGCCCAGAGTCACTCAATAAGGGAGTCTCACTTGAGGGTCTGACCAGATCAGACAGACACGTGAGCATGCCAATGTGGGCATCTTGATTGTTAATTGATGCAGAAGGGCCCAGCTCATTGAGGGTGGCACCATTCTCTGTTCAGGTGATCATGGCTGGATAGGAAGACAAGCTATAAATGAGTCTATAAGTGAGCCAGCAAGTGGCACTCTTGCATGCTTTCTGTTTCATGTCCTTTTTGAGTTCCTGCCCTGACTTCTCCCAGTGATGAACTGAGACCTGGACGTATAAGCCACATAAACCCTGTGCTGCTCAAGGGTGTATTGATGAGAGTGTTCTATTACAGAAATAGAAATGATAGTAGTATAGAAATATTCTTCGCCGCTGCTGACGCTGCGTGCAGTGTGAAGACGCGTGCCATGGAGGAGACACCGCCCCCACTGCAAGCCGGCAGCAAGCCTCACCTTGAGAAGTTGACCCTGGGCGTCACTCGCATCCTGGAATCTTCCCCAGGTGTGACAGAGGTGAGCATAATAGAAAAGATACCTGCTGAACATCATATGATTTCTTTATGGGAACAGAAAAACAATTGTGTGATGCCTGAGGATGTGAGAAACTTCTACTTGATGACCAATGGTTTTCACATGACCTGGAGTGTGAAGCTAGATGACCACATTATTCCACTGGGAAGCATGGTGATTAACGGCATTTCAAAACTGACTCAGCTCATCCAGTCTTCCGTGTACTCACTTCCTAATGCACCAACTCTGGCAGACCTGGAGCATGATACTCAAGAAGAAAATGAAGACCACCAGCTAGAGAAGCCTCACTTTGTCGCAGAGCAATATCTGAGCTGGATTCATGGAATGGGAATGGGAAAGTTTGCCTCGTCTACAAAAATGGGAAACCTGGGTTAGCTCATGACACTGAGATATGGTTCCTGGACAGAGCATTATACTGGCATTTTCTCACAGACACCTTCACCGCCTATTACCGCCTGCTCATCACCAACCTGGGCCTGCCCCAGTGGCAGTACGCCTTTACCAGCTATGGCATTAGCCCACAGGCCAAGCAATGATTCAGTATGTACAAACCCATCACCTACAACACAAGCCTGCTCACAGAAGAGCCCGACACCTTTGTGAA
>NW_022196913.1:44868928-44875562 GCF_008632895.1 Mastomys coucha | reverse complement strand
GTGAAGATTTCAAATTCTTGTTTTGGGGGCTGGAAGGATGTCTCAGCAGTTAGGAGCATGGACTACTCATGCAGAGGACCTGAGTTCATGTGGCGGCATCCATGTGAAGCAGATTACAGCCCCTGGAGCTCCAGGAGGCTCAAAGTGCTCTTCAGCTTTCCACAGGCACCTATGCACACATAAAGAAGGAAATACAAATATTTGAAAAACTGAAAAAAAAAAAAGAAATATTCTTCAGTGAATGTTGAACTAGTGTTTGGTTTCACCAGACACCTACATCCTCCTGCTGCCTTTTATTCATTACACATTTCTTTCTCCTCTATATGTCAGCTACTGTACCAGTGGATGCAGCTTAGTTGGAGAGATGACATAGGAATAAATAATTATATAGCATCATGTAATTATAATAATGAAGTGTGTGGAAAAGATCCTCTGAAAACTGAGAACAGAGGATAGACTGCTCAGGATGTGTGGAGTCTTTCACAGAGGAGGCATTGTGTGAGTTCAGTCTCAAAAAGAGGGTTGGGCCAGAATAACCTTCCATAGAGCCATGAGCATCTTTGGAAGCAGGAGATGACTTATGATGTGTGTATGAGTTACTACAAGCTTTCATTTGGCAAGGTGAGATAGGAAAGGGAAATTAGAGAGGCAAGTGAGACAGAAGTCATTAAACAGAAACTTGGGGAAAGTCAAATGAGGAATTTCTGTTTTAAAGACAGCTCTGCTATTTCCTGCCTGTGTGACTTGGGATGAGTAAGAACCATTTCCATTCTTGATAGCATGGAGCTGCAACAAAAATTTGGGCTGGGGAGATGGCTCAGTGTGTAAACTGCTTACAATATAAGCAAGAGGACCTGAACTCCTAACCCTAACATGTACGTATAAACAACTGGATACAATAGGGTATACTTAGCAGCAGTACTGTATGCTTATAATCCCAGCACTGTGTGGGAAGGTAGAAGCACCTTGGATTTTGCTGGCTATTCAGCTTAGCCCAGAAGGTGAGCTCCAGGTCTGGTGGGGATACCCTGTCACTAGATAGAAGGCTGACAGTGATCAGAGAAGACTCTCAAGTTTGACTTCTTTCCTCTGCCTCCCAAACATACAAACATGAACATGTAGACACACATACACACACACACAGAAAGTAGAGAGGAAGGAGGGAGGGAAATAGGGAGGAAGGGGAGAAAGAGAGAGAGGGAGAGAGAGAATTTAAAAAGAAAAAAGTAAAAACTTTACTATTTATAGGTTTGATGGTGTTTGGGAATTATGAAACTTTTAGGAGGTGTAGCCTTGCTGGAAGAGGTATGTGATTGGGCATTGTGTGACTTTAAGAGTTTCATGAGGACGTCACCTCTCAGCTTCCTGCTGCCATGCCTTCCCTGCTGTTATGGACTTACTGAAAGTATAAGCTCAAATGAACTCTTCAATAGGTTGCTCTTGGTTGTGGCATTTTACTGCAGCAGCTAAGTTGGTGGCAGAGAGTGGGCTGTGGCTGTGAAGAACTGAATGTGCAACAAATCCTATTTTTTGGATGAATGTGGGAGGTTTGAGGACTGTGGACCAAGAAAGCATTTGAATACTGAAAGCAGAGCTTAACAAGTCATTCTAGAGGGAGACTGTTAAATGGCAGTGCTGAGGATAAAGTGAAGCAGAGCAAGGTCCAGATCAAGAGATTTCAGAGGAAGGTAAGGACTTTGACAGCAATTAGAACAGAAGCTGTTCTTGTGAGAGTTTGGCAAAGAATCTGGCTGCCTTCTGCCCTTATTCTAAGAACTTGCCTGTCTTAGTTATGGTTTTACTATTGTAAAAAGACACCATGACCTCTGCAACTCTTACGAAGGAAAACATTTAATTGAGGCTGGTTTACAGTTTAATCCATTATTAGCATGGTAGAAAAAATGGTGGCAAGCAAGCAGACAAGGTACTGGAGAAGGAGCTGAGAGTTCTACATCTGGATTAGCAGGCATCACGCTGGGTCTGGCTTGAGCATCTGAGATCTCAAAGCCCACTCCTCACAATGACACACTTCCTTCAACAAGGCCACACCCTCTCTAACAAGGCCACACCCTCTCTAACAAGGCCACACGTCCCAATAGTGGAGGCTACTCCATAAGAGCTTATGTTGCCGTTTTTATTCAAATTACTATACCTCCCATGGCTAAATTAAAAGGTAGTAGGCTATTGTCTTCGCCAGAGGGACTTTTAGGATGTTGAACATTTTTTTATCAAGTATTTTGTTGCAAGTATAAGAGATGTAACTAATACATCTGGCTACAGGGAATTAATGTCCCCTAAGTGTTATTGGAAGTACCACAGTTTGGATATGTGTCCTTCAAAGGCCTACATGCCTGAGAGCAGATAGCTATTGTTGGGTTACCCAGTAATTATAGTCTCAGCCAGTCTAATAAATCCTCTTTTAGAATATACAGTCATCCTAGGATTCTTTCCCTCCAGAGAGTCTTAATATAGAATCTATGAACACCTGTGGCAGGGAGCAAAAGTATTAGATAGCAACAAGGATAGTAGACTCCTGAGGCCCAGGAGTAGAGTTAGGGATGCTACATGGATGAGCCAGGGACACAATGGCAAACAATGGAGAATTGAGATCCCCGTGACATGCACAGCAGGGAGTTGGGGGGGGGGTGCAAGGTAGAAGAGTTAATACTATGGATGTAGATCGCAATGAAATGGGATTCTGAAGCGAGACAGACAGCCGACAACTGAAGATGTCCATATACTGGGCACTGTATAAGGGTCAGAGTTTGGTGTAAGTAGACAAGCAAGTCAATGCTCAGAATTCCATGCTGGGAGGTATACAGTAACACACACTGATGACAACCCGTGGTGAAACAAGACAGAAAACAGTGAGCTCAGCCAGAGGGAGTCAGGCCTCCTCACCCAGAAGGGAGGAAGAACATTGGAGGGCGAATGCTCACGCAGGGGCACATATGGGATGTGTGCTCTGAGCTGGGGAGGGAAGTGTTGGGATGTGAGACAGTTGGAAAGAGCACTGTGGAACACCATATGCATACCTAGAAGAGGCAGAGAAGGAGGCATGGGGTCAGGAAAAAAGACCAGAAATGTAAAACAGGCAATCCTGGGGTGTCTCGAATACCCAGGCCATAGTCAACTGATGAGGGAGAGGGCTGTATAATCTGAGCCCAACTTTGTGTTTTTCTCTCCCACCCCATATTTCCATTTCACCTGCTCCATCTATAAGAGGGGGTGTTTTGAAATAAACAGACCTTCGAGCTCTTCCCTGTTCTGGAGTGCCATCTGACTTCCTAACATTGTAAAGCTATCTTTCTTCTTTGGGTCATGTTGAACAATTAATTAAATTATTTATATATTTAAAACGTATTTTGGTATTTTGTGTATGTGTAGTATGTGGTGTGTGTGTGTGTGTGTGTGTGTGTGTGTGTGTGTATGAATATAAGCATGTGTGTGCCTCACTGTACATGTGGATATCAGAGGACAAGTTTGTGGGTTGCTGTATCTCTCCTATTTTTCTGTGAATTTTTCTGAGGGTTGAATTCAGAGTGCCAGGAGGTTGTTTTTTTTTTTTTCTTTTTTTTCTTCTTCTTTTTTTTAAACAAGCACCTTCACCCACTGAGCCATCTTGTCTCAGCCCTCATGCTGAACAATTTGCTCTGTTATCCATTAGCATCTAATTGGAAATGTTATGACCCCGAGGAGGTAATATGTGTCCTCATGGGGGCTGACTTACTCTGGGGCATACTTAGTTCATACACTTGAGAGCACTTCCTCATTCTGTCTCCCCAGGGACTCCATCCAGTGGTCAGGTCATTGGCTGCTTGGAGTGGGAGGGACACACAAATATTTATAAAGGTCATGTTGGAAAATATTCTACAACCACTGAACTGCAAAACATGTGTTTAGCATTTATGATGCTTGGAATGGAAGATACTTTTATTCATCTCTATTCTTTCTGGAGTTTAACTAACTCCTTATATCCCTTGGAGAACTTCTGCGTAGGGATGAATAACAAGAGCTTGCCTATACAGGGGATGGGGAGCTTGCAACCCCCTCCTTGTGATTTAGATGAAGGTTGATTGGAATCCTAGTATTCCTAACAAACAATTCAACACACAGCACCACTGAAGCATGAATTCTGCCAAGCTGTCTTTGCAAACTTGCTAAACTTCTAAGGGGTCAGAGGTGATGAGTTGCGAAACGCCAAGGTCTGAGTCATGGTATGTTTCAGGGGAATCCCTAGGAGGTATACCTTTAGTAGTAGCTTCAAAATGTCAGAAAGATGCTGTAAGTGTTCTTGTAGCTGTATGCTCCAGTTTACTTCCTAGGTGAAATGGCGGGAGGGTTATGGAAGGGAGCCGTCCTATGCTTACAAGTATAAGGTCAGCTCTGATAGACTAAGCTCAATTCTGACTTTAAGGAACTAACGCTACACGGCAGAGGGGCTTTGCCAGATGTGCACTGCATCTTGCGCCAGTGCCTCCTGCCTAGGCAGATAGGTTGTTTCTCTCTGTATTGCTTTCAGGTTCTTCTATCTTTCTTAGTCAGCTGAAAAGGTCTTCCTGGTCTACCACAGACATCTAAATGATGCTCAGAGAGTTCCAGGAGAGGTGTGAGGGCTTGTAGTGATGGTCAGCTTCACAGGATCTAGAAAAACCTTGGAGACAATTCTCTGGCTGAATCTGGGAGCAATTATGTAGGTTGGGTTAATTGAAGCAGGCAGATCCACCCTAAATGTAGGTGACACTATTGCATGCAAAGGAGAAAGCAAGAGGAGCATGGGTATTTGGTGCTTTCTGCTTCCTGACTGTGTAAGTAACATGACCAGCTGCCTCACACTCCTGCTGCCACACATTTGCTGGCCTGATCAACTACTCCTTGAACTGTGAACTGAAATAAACCCTTCCTTACTTGAGTTACTTTTATCAGATACTGTCTTACAGCAATGAGACTGTAGTTAATACAGTTAATAGTAGTTAATTTAACCCCCTACCCCCCCCCCCCAAATAATCCAATGTATCTCCATAGACAGATCCACCACAATTCTTACCGGCATTTACCGAAAGGTGTTCATTTGTTGTTGTGAATGGTGCTCTTCTGGTCCATTTTCTTCACTTTTGTCTGCAGCTAGCCTCTGTTGGCTTTCTTCTTTTATTCCTAAGCCTCCTGCTGTCGGTGAGCCAAGGTTGAACGTATCAAATGCCTGTGTTCAGAATGGTAAACACAATACCCAAGGCTGGGTGGCTTACATACAACTGAGAGGTTAGGAGTTATTAAATGAATGGCCACAGATTCAGTGTCTGGTGAGGGGTTCTTTCCTGGTTCATACACCTTATATCTTACTATGTCCTCAGATGGACAAAGGGCAAGGTAGCCATCTCTCTGGGATTCCCTTTATAAACATACAGGGCCCACTCACAAGGGCTTTCTCACGACCTAATTACCATCCAAAGCCCCCACTTTCAAATACCATCACGATAGGGGTTAAGATTTCAACACAGGAGCCTTGGAGGGACATAAACATGTGACCGTTCAGCACCAGATTGGGTTAAGAGTGCTGTCGATTGGCAAAGTCAGCCTCTCACAGTTCTGGTGTCTAGCTTTGCCTCTGTCCTGTCTATTTCACACAATCAAAACTTAATTTTATGTCCCATATGTGAATAGCATTTCACAAAGAAGCTTTCTCTAATGTGTGTCTGGAGCGATGGTACATTCTTCAGATTACACGCTCATTCTTGGAGCTTCTCACAAAAATTATTCACATATTAAAAGGCTTTGGGAAGCCCTGTGGTCTAGAAACTTGTCTAATTCGAGTCAAGCATTTCCAAACAAACAAAACACAAACTTTTTTATTTTTTTTAAAAAAACCACACAGTCATTTTTTTTCCTTGTAAGATCTGTTTAAATCCCCCCAATGAACATTTAAGCAACATGATTTGAGAGCATTAAAATTCCTTCCCAGCCCTGTTGACTGAAGGTGTTAGCCTTCCATGCATGGGCATTCCTGAGGCCGTAGGCCTGCCCCATCACAGAATATGTGGAGGACAGGATCTGCAGAGGTTGAAAAGGAATGGCAGGCCATGCTGCTGCCTTTGTCTACCTTGCATTAATGTCCCACTCTTTTGCTAAAAGCATCTTAAATTTTTGAGATTACATTCAAGAGGCTGAGTTATACCCCTCCAACATTCACATGTACACTAAAGAAAGGTTGGTACAGTAGACCCAGATATGAATCACGTCCTCTTTAGAGGGTAGGAGACTGACACTCAGACCACATGAAGTCCCAGGGAGAAGATGATCATGGATGGACCAGGAGTGAGAGCTCAGAATAAGCCAACCCCAGTGACATATTGAGTTCAGACTTGTAGCTTTCAGATTCATGAGGAAATAGGTATTTGGTGTTAAATCACCTAGTTTGTGGTACCTTTGATAGCCGTTGTAAATTAGTATATCAGGTCAAAGTGAGGCTGATCCCATTGCATGGGCCCTAAGCAGATATCATACAAGTGTGAGTCAATTATTATTATAGCTACAGTATTCGGCTATTGTTTGCCAGTGAGAAATAACTTCTATTCTCTCCTCTCTCTCCCTCTCTCTCTCTCTCTCTCTCTCTCTCTCTCTCTCTCTCTCTCTCTTT
>NW_022196913.1:44846428-44863928 GCF_008632895.1 Mastomys coucha | reverse complement strand
TGATGGAGCTACGGGACCACAGGAGAGTTTCCATCACTTTGTTGTTGCTATGACAGAGTGTCAGGCAGTAATAACTTAGGAGGTATAAGATTTGTTGGATTCTTGATATTCAATCCATTATGGCAAGGAAGGCATGGCCAAGCAACTTAGATCACAGCTACAGCGGGGAGGAGACAGTTCACACAAGATGAAGAAACAGACAGAAATAGGAATCAGGGTCAGATAGAACCCTCAAAACCTGTCTCTGGGAGGGCTGGTCTTTTTTAAAGGAAAACAGAGGAGGGGTGGATCTCAGGGAGAAGAAAGGTTACAGGGGTGGTGTCCTCCTGGGAGGACAGGAAGGAGGGGAAACTGTGGTTGAGATGTAATATATGAGACAAGAATAAAAATAATGAATAGATAAACAAACCATCTCGGAGTGGGAGGGGGATTCTGTCCATAGTGACTTGTTTCTGCTAGAAACTGATCTCTTACATTTTCCAGAACCTCTCAAAACACCACCACCAAGGGGAAACAGGCACCCAAGCTATGGGCAAGCTGGGAACACTTTAATTTCAGTCTGTAACAGACGTACAGTTCTAAAATCATGAGCCAAAATAAATAGTTTCTCTTTCTTTAAGCAGACGTTCTCAGGAATTTGTCACAGTAATGAGAAGCTAAGGCATTCTGCCTCTGCCACCCCTTCTTTATTATTCTTTTTCTTTAAGAGAAAATTTTATCTCAACTTTAAAAAGCTACACATTTGACATTGGCTTGGTTTCTTCCTTCCTTCCTCCCTTCCTCCCTCCCTCCCTTCCTCCCTCCCTTCCTTCCTTCCTGCTTTCCTTCCTTCTTTCTTTCTTTCTTTCTTCACCTTTTCTTTCTTTTGTCCTTTCTTTCTCTCTTTTCTTTCTTTCTTTCTTTCTTTCTTTCTTTCTTTCTTTCTTTCTTTCTTTCTTTCTTTCTTTGTTCCTTTCTTTCTTTTCTGTTCCAGTATTTTCATATTCTATCTCACTTGAACGAATTTCTACAATTGATCCATCCATCCATCCATCCATCCATCCATCCGCCTGTCTGCAGACTACTTCAGGATTATCCATGGTTCTTTATCAAGCCTCCACAGATGTTTCCTGCCTCCTTCCTCTCATCCCTGTGCTTATGGTCTTAAACATGTAATGCTCACCAGGAATTAGACAGAAGCATAATTCCTCTGTCTGGAGAGAAGCATGGCAAGAAGCATGGTGGTATGCAGGCAGACATGATGCTGGAGAAGGAGCTGTGAGTTCTGCATCGTTATCCACAGGCAGCAGAAGGAGACTGAGCCACCAAACCTAGCTTGAGTTTATGAGACCTCAAAGCCTGCCCCCAGTAATCCACTTCCTGCAGCAAGGCTGTGCCTAGCCCAGCAAGGCCACCCCTTCTAATAGTGCCACTCCCTGTGAGCCTAAGGAGACCATTTTCTTTCAAACTGGTGCACAAAACCAGAAAAGTTCTTTGGTGATAAAGAGAGGGGGAACCTGGGCCTTAGATTTCTTTTTGAGTGAGGCATCTACAAGACAAACAGTCCCTTTTCTTACTAATCTTGGTCCCCAAGGGCAAGCCTGTTAGGAACCCTGTGCATGATCATGCTAAGAGTCTTAGTAATGACTGAGGGCAGTCTCCCTTTATACTGATTAGTTTGGATTTATGAAGTAGGTAGGGAAGTGAATTCAAAGCAGGGTATAGGAAAAAAAATTCTGGAATAGATGTTTAGCCAGGAACCCTGTAGCCAGGACTGGACTTTTCCTCTAATCCAAGACACGCTTTCATCGAATGACTCTGGCCTTTAGACCTGTGAGACTCATAGTTTCTGAAACCCTCCTTCATCCTTTCGCTCATGGTGTCACTTTACTTGACATGAAGTACCTCCAAGGGTCACTATTGTGGCAGGGATGAAGATAACTTACAAAGATACTTCTGCTCAATGTTTTTGACTATAAGACTTTTAAGAGCAACAGACTCCAAGGACTTGGAATTCCCCTAGAAGTCACAAGGAAAAAAAACAGCATGATGCCTGGTGCTAACACAGGGCAAACTTGTCTCCTAGGAAGAGGGCTCACAGGATTCTTACTAGATCACCTTGCAGGACAGAATGCTATGGAGACAATCATGATGGGCAGGACCACACCTTGACTAGGACTGGCCTCTATTTGAACCCCCACAAGCTGAACTTGGAGGTGAAGGGGGTCGGTCACTAGACTTCTTTGCTCTTCTCAATGTGGCCACGTGGAATTAGTCTTTTTTCTGCCCCTCATTGTCACTTGCTTTCTTAGTTGGCCTTTTGAGGTTCGTGGCTGAGCCTTGAGTTACTTAGGGTGGTCATGTCTGGGGCTGTGATGTCTTAGGCTAGGGTTCCTAATAGTTCCAGACACGGGATCCTGGGTAGACCCCAGGCTAAGTAGTGTGGATGTGGGAAGTATGATGTACATGGTCTGCAGTTGCCCAGTCAGAGGGACCCCATACTGTTCCCCAAATCAAGGGAACCTGGAATTAAAAGAAGTGCTGATAAGGAATCACCCCACATCTGCACAAGGGGACAGAATGGCTTTTTCATTACAGCCAGGCAGCTGTGACAAATGAAGATATAGCCAAGAGCAGATAATGAAAAATTTTGAATTATTGCCATTGTTTCTCATATTCCTGAAACTCTTGGATTAATATAGCAAACCAAGGCTGAAGATGAAAAGCCAGAGACTTTATCAAATACATTAAGTCTGGCAGATTGTCTGTGTGAACTAACTCCAAGTCCTGGTTGGGGTTCTACACAAGAGGTGGCCTGGATTTACTTGAGTGTTTTTTTTTTTTTTTCTGTCTATTTTGGCCTCCTTTCCTGTGGAACAAGGTGACTTTGTTTTGTTTTTTAAACCTTTCTTACTTCATTGTCTTTTGGAAGGTACCAGGAATCAAACTCAGAGCTTTATGCTCCCTAGTCAAGCACCCCGTCACTGAGCTACATCTCCGGCCCTCAGAGTGTTTTGTTCTCATGGTTTCTGTACTTTTCTGTGGAGGTTTCATAGATCTCTTTTAGTATTGGGTTCAGTTTTATTTGCTTTCTAGAGCAAGGAGATGTTCTTTTCTCTAGATCTCAGGAGTACTTTTGGGATGAAGAGAGAATAAATTTATAAATTTTTGGCTAGCATAATACAAAGGAAGGTAGGTTTTAAACATTGATCTGTGGGAGGAAGCTCAATTTGTACAACAATTAGTTACAACTTCTGTAGTGGGTAAAATATACACTGAAGATGAAGAAATGCTTAACTTTGGCATTTAAATAGTTTTAAAAACTAGCTTGAATTCTAGATTCACTAAGTATATTTTTCCATTGCTTTATGCACAAGAATGGTATTTTTTTTACTTGATACACATTGTGCATAGACTCTAGATAGTATGAATAGTTTTTTTTTACATATATCACGTGAAAATAAAACATCAATATTTTAAAAACTGTGGCATTACACACTTGCGAGAGGATTTAGAATTATAGAATTTACACACAGTAGTCCTGGGCAGGTCTGGTCCATGCTTGTAGCCTCAGTACATGGCAGGTGGATGGAGAAGGATCAGGAGCCCAAGGTCATTCTCTACTCCTCAGATAACTCAAAAAAATAACTGGATTTTTTTATCTAGTAGATGGGAAATTAGGACTTGATTTGTGAACTTCCTTCTGGTTGCAAACTATGCCTTTTGACACATAAGAACTGTAGTTGATGAGTCCAGTGTTTGGCATTTTGTACCTGTCTTCGTAGCCATATGTACATTTTCATATATAATACTAAAATATAACTTGCTTATAATTATCAAGTTTCTAATGGTCATAGTGGGACTGTCCCCTCCCTCCTTTTTCCCTTGAGACAGGGTCTTGAACTGGCCTTGAACATTCTATGGTTCTCCTGCTCCAGGCTCCTGAGTGCTAGGGTTGGGTGCCCCCCCCCCCATACAGAGCTTTCTGACAGCGTTCTGAAAGCTGGCAGGCTTGAGCACCAAGAGAGGGCTGCTGCTAACTATTGGCACAGCAGCTGAAGGTGCAAAAGAATCCAAAATCCCCAGGGGAGTAAAACCCTGCTTGAATGGAAAAAACAAGGAGACAAGGTTGGCTGTCAATCATGGCATCCTGAGCTGGTGGAAATGTTTTAAGAATCTGCAAATGAAAACTTGATTGTGAATGTTTGGTGGGCTCAGGGTTCTTCCATTGCCTAACCATGTTTGCCCTCTCTTCTCTGGTTGGTCTTATTTTTCACCTTATTTGCATGCCCACATTCAGCCAATCAGGACCCAGCTGGCCCAGCTAGATTCAGTTAGCAGCCATACAGCTTCAGGCTTTGGAACACAGGGTGCTGTCGAACTTGATAAAGGAGGAAGAAAGATCTATCTTCAGTACTCCCCCAGGATGATCACCGCAGAGACAAGGTCGCCATGTTTGTGGATTTTGTTCCAGCAAGGTATTTCATGAAGCTACTCTCCATGTGAAGGGGACACATTCTTGCTCTGCCTTTAAGACTCTATACTCTTGGCTGTAGTCCCCAGCCTCCAGCCTCAGAGACTCACAGCTCAGACTCCCTCTTCTCTAGTCCTTTGAGAATTGATAGCATTCTCAGACCTGAGACATGTTCTGCCTGGGGTATTGTTGGTTGGCATCCCAAAGCCCTCAGAGATCTTTTGGGCTATAACATTCCTTGGAACTGTAACAGTTCTCTGACCCCTAATGGCTCTCTGTGAGCATCATGATATTACTGAGAGTGTAAAGCTCTTTAGTTTAAATGCGACCTGGCAATCTGGTTTAAGTTGTTTTATCCTTGTAAGGCTGTTAGCCCCAAATTAATAATAAAATACGTCTGCTCTGCAAGCTTCATTGTCCCTCTTTCTACAGTATCAGAGGGAGCAAGACAATAACCTGCCTGGATACAGGAGATGGTCCCTACTGGATTATAGGCATGAGTCACCATGCTATCAGTTCATAGTCTGCCATTGCAGACAGAATGTGTGTCTGCTGGGTGGTGGTGACATACATCTTTAATCCCAGCACTCTGGAGGTGAGGCAGGCAGATGTCTGAGTTCAAGACCAACCTTGTCTACAGAGTGGAGTGAGTTCCAGGACAGCCAGGGCTACACAAAAACATCCTGCCTTGGAAACAAAACAAAAACAAAACAAATTTAGAATGTGCTTCTGTGTCTTGAAAAATAAAGGCTATGACAGATTTGTCTTAGACTCTACTGAGTCCCGTAGAGAAAAGTGAGACAGTAGCATTCCTAGTTTAATGACGTTTGGTTTTGTTTGTTTGGTTTGTTTTATACCTAACATTGTGCTTATGGAGTCGGTTAATTCAACATACATGGGAGGCTTCAAGGTCTTAAATACAGAAACTATTTCAACGTTAATTTCCCCAAAGAGACTGACTAGTAAGTATTGTGGAGTATATATTAAAAATAATACGTAAATTGTCTCACTTTCGTAATTCCCTCATGTAGTTATAAACCTAAAGATCTTTTGTTCCCATTGCTCCAATACTAGGCTCACAAAATAAACCAACCATCTCATAAAAGCCAAATAACATCATAATATAAAGATGACAACCTATTTTTCCTACTACCCTTCCTCCCCCTTTTAAGGTAGTCAGTCATCAGTATAAGGAATCAGCTCTGAACCACCATCTTCATAGTCACCATTTCTCTTAGTCTTGGATGGAGATGGCAGATCCGTTCTTAAAGTTGGTTTGACCTCCTGATTGTTATGGGTTCCAGATTTTGTTTATAAGTTTTTTTTTATAAGAACTTAGTTGTGCATCTGGGTGTTTGGCTGTATGCCACACGCTTCTCATGAACAAGACAACAGCTAAATAAACTCTACAGGGATCTGACTTCTTCGGACATGTATGTATTTATGCACAGACTATGCCACCCATATGCTTATTCTGACATCTA
The DNA here is from genome assembly GCF_008632895.1 of Mastomys coucha. Classification (NCBI taxonomy): domain Eukaryota; kingdom Metazoa; phylum Chordata; class Mammalia; order Rodentia; family Muridae; genus Mastomys; species Mastomys coucha. Next base: position 44,857,991 of record NW_022196913.1, on the reverse strand, counting down.
GACTGTGAGCTCACATGACACAGGCAGACATTTGGAAGAAAGGTGTGGGACACTTTGGGCAAATTCCAGGAAAAGCAGTTAGCTTTCTTACCTCAAGGATTAAGGTTATGGGGCATAACCCGGCTTTCTGGAAGCTTCCTGCTTTACTGAAGTTAACTTCCTTGCTTGTTCCTGCCTCCTAGCCACCCAGGTATCGGCTGCCCAGGGAAGCTGGTCCTTCCCTCCTGACCATCAGTGGACAGAGATGCCTGTGAGTCTCAAGGCTGTAAACAGACTGAGCTCCTCTGTGGCTTTAGGGAAAGACATTCTCTGAGGATTTCACTGCCTTCCTGGCAAGTCAGGTATTTTGCAAGGCAGGTCCAGACCTGTCTGAATGCTTCCCCTTGCCATGGATGAGCACAGCAGCTGCCTTTAAATGCTGTCATTCTCCCCCCTGGGTGTAGAAGTAGTTTCTCCAGCTGCCAGAACATGGAACGTAGGTTTTTTTTTCTGTGGAGGGGCTGTGGCTTTTTCTGCCTGAAAACGCCAGAGCCTGCTCACATCTTCAGGGTCAAGAGGAGGCAGAGCAGGCAAAAGCAAAGAGCACCTGGATCAGTTCTCTGTGGTTATTCATGGTGGGACTTGGTGGAAGTGATGGTGGACCTGTACCTGAGGGTTAAAATGTGTGCAGGGCTGTGGATAGTGCAGGGACACACATTACACATGAAGTGGTGCATGACTGGAAGCCAGAGGGCATCTGTCACGAGTTGGTTGGTTCTTCCTTCAATGCTTTGAGGCCAGGTCTCTCCTATTCCTGTTGCTGTACTCCAGCCTAGCTGGACTCTGAGCTTCCACACAATTCTCCACGCATTTCACTTCAGGAAGGCCAGAGTTACAGAGAAGTGTTACCACATCCAGCTTTTTATGTGTCTTCTGGGGATCAAACTTGGGATGTTGGGCTTAGCAGACTAATGAGTTCAAAAGCTGAGCCATCTCCCTCGTCTCTGAATTCTTACACTAGGGCTAAAAGTGTGTGTGCATGTTTGTAAAATACCTGTGCTTCCACCTTACAGTTAAAAATGTCTATAAATATACAAAATACATATAATATACAAATATGTAATGTATGATGTATAAACATATTGTATATTATTTAGTATATATATATGTATATATATGTATATACATATATATATATATATACATATATATATATATATATATATATACATACACACACACACACACACACACACACACACACACACACACACACACACACATATTGGAAAGACAGCTATGAACTGCTTTCTCCATGGTCAGCAAAGTCTAGGCCTGACTTCTTCAGCCAGCTGCCTGCTCAAATGCAAATGGGGAACAACTTTTCATAATGCTGTATAAAAGGCAAGCTCAGCTAGGCATTGATCACCAAATGGACTTGCAAATGACTGTGCCTGCTGGCATAAATCAGTGCCACCCAGAAAACAGAGGCGCCAGACCAGAGCGTGGCTGTTGCTTTTCTTGAATTCTTTCTTAATATATCTGTTATATATTTTTTTTGAAAAAAATGATTCTAACTGTCAACTGGGATTATTAGACTGCATAATGATATTTTTTATGTCCAAAGATATGAATAAAATTACTTTCTCACCATGTATATTATAGTTATACATGTTTTCTGAGAGTAAATTAACATAGAAATAAATCTATAATGTCAAGAATATGCATTAACCTGTTCGAGCCTTATAAATATGTAAAAATAGCACCTAGCTCTTTGCCTCTCCCTGGTAGGATAATATCTTATACTAATCCAGAACTGGAAGTTTGTATATTAGAATATCCAATTATATATACTCAGTCCAATTTAACAATTATTATTTTAAATGTTGTGTACCTTGTGCTCTAGGGGACGTGACAAATGTCTCTAACGGGATCTTTTCCTTTCTCATCCAGATAATCTTGCCATAGGATTGATGAATCTGCTGTTGTCTTCACTGCAGCTTCACTTCTATCTCTGCAAACTATCTTTGTGGAGTCTCCTTTCAAAAGAAATCCGTTTTCACTTTCTGCACATCTCCCCTCTTTTATTGAATCAGGACATCCTCACCTTCACTGGCCTCCCAGGTCCCAGAGCTCTGGCCACAGGAACCATCATGGTGATTTTCATTTGACACGCTCACACATCTCAGAATGTTCTAGAGAGTCCTTCCTCTGCTCCCGTGTCATTTGTCCCCCTTGTCCTCTCTTTAATGGCCTTTCTAGAGCTATTCACGTACTCCGAGGCCACCATTCCTGCTGACATCCTCCACTAGCTCTAGAGCTCTTATCTGACAGGGTTAGTATCTTAGGGTTTTATCTATCTTTGTACCACGACCACCACCACCACCAAGCACAGTAGGAAAGTCTTCTGATAAAGGCTTCTAAAATGCACAGTATCCTCATCTCTTAAAAATTGTTTCCAAATACAACTGTGACTGAGAGAATTAACTGGGAGTGGGGAGGGGGGAATTTGCTTTGTCTCATGGTTCTAGAGACTACATGCCAAGATGAGTCACCCAACCCTTTGAGTCCATCATGGTGGGAGCTCATGGTGGCCAAACTGCTTACTTCCATCGTTAGCCAGGAAGCAGATCAGAGACGGAAAGCAAATAGACTCCCACTATCCACTCAGACCCTACTTCTAGGAGGTATGTATGTGTGTATTTATTTATTTATTTATTTATTTTCTATTAGATATTTTCTTTATTTACATTTCAAATGATATCTCCTTTCCCAGTTTCCCCTCCAGAAAAAAAAAAGAACCCTGTTCCCTCCCCGATCCCCCTGCTCACCAACCCGCCCTCTCCTGCTTCCTGGCCCTGGATTTCCCCTACACTGGGGCATAGAACCTTCACAGGACCAAGGGTCTCTCCTAGGAGGTCTTTAATATGTGGCCCATAATTGTCAAAATCAGTTTTGTCTCCCTTAGCTAAGACCCATCACCTCTTTCCTTCTTTCTATTTCACTGACTGCTTTACATGAAGGAGAGCATAAGTCACACACCAAAACCCCCTTTACTGGCTTAAGGCTTGAGCATAGCTTTCATCATCCTTTGAGTAAACTCCAGGCTTTCCTTTGGTCTGCTGAGCTGGGCTTTGTCTTGTCCTGTGGTCCTCTCCCATTGCATGTGTTGGTATCTCAACCTCTGCTCACTGTGCTCAAACACACAGACCTCTCTTTTGGTTTCTAGAATGTGCCAGACTCTTCTGTCTAAAGGCCTTTGCAGTTGAGGTCCCATCCTTGTTCCTCAGTTTGGGTTTCTCATCCTTTAGATGTCAGCCAAAATACCACCTTCACAACATCACCCTTCCTAACCTGCACTCTCCCTGTCTTTGTAGACTCTACCATGTTTTATCCTACAAAAGCAGACCCACAAGTGGCAAATTCCTTCTTTCCCTCATTCTTTCCCTGCATACCTCTCTCTCCCTCCCTCCCTTCCTCTCTCCCTCTCTCCCACCCTTCCTCCCTTTCTCCCTGCCTCTCTCCTTGTCTCCTTCCCTCCCTCTCTTCCTCCCTCATTCTTTCCCTGCATGCCTCTCTCCCTGTCTCCCTTTCTTCTTCCCTCCCTCCTACTTTCCCTCCCTTCCATCTTCCTTTCTTAGTTTGTTTATTCTCTCTCTCCTATGGGGACAAGAACTGTATAATTTTCTTTTCCCTTGTTGAGTTCTCCAAGGTCTATGACTGCACACAGCACTGTCAATGATAATATTTCTTGAACATCAAATGAATGATTAACTCAAAGCAAACTTGTAACAGGGATTCCTCATGAAATATTTTCACAACAAACAAATAAAATGCATGTAGATATCACTAAAATTACCTTGCCAGTGAACACCCCAACGAAGGCCATGTGAGGGCATAGTGAGAAGGCTCCTACCTGGAAGATGTAACAAGGGATTGATCCAGTGCCCCTGAGCATGCTAGGCCTCATCTTGGGAGATCAGTGTTTGTTGTTTAAGTACCTGGTCTCAGATTTTCAATTACAGATGCATGAGCTGGCTGTGACTTGACTGAAGCCTGGTTGGCCATAAATGTTTTGTCCAGTTTGTTTCTCTGCTCTCTCTTATCTAATTTCAAAGTAGATGCATTCTCCTGTGTCTTCTGCTTACATTTAGGTATGTTTGTACCCCTGTCTACAGACACAATCGCATACAACCTTCATGGAATGACCTGAACGGCTCTCAATCTAGTTTCTCATGAGTTTTTAAATGAAAACTTTTAGTGATTTTTTTTCCTAAAGATTTTTTTAAAGGGGTGTGTCTGTGTGTCTGTGTGTCTCTGAATGCGTGCATGTGAGTACAGGTGCCCACAGAGTCCAGAAGAGGTGTTGGATCCTCTGTCCCTGGCATTATAGGCAGCTGGTTGGGAAGCATATGACATGGGTGCAGGGAATACAACTCAGGTGCTAGGCAAGAGCAGTGCACACTTTTAAGCACTGAGCCATCATTTCCAGCCCTGTTTTGAACAAGCAGTTCAGAGAGTATTCAGGCTGGTATGTAAGGGTAGAAAGATCTGGCTGTTGGAATGATTCTTCTATTCCTGAGTAGGACTTGCTGAGTATTAGAAATTAGAAGGCACTCCTGCTTTCCAGTTTTGTTCACACACAGCGACATTATGCACAGAACGCTAGGCCCTGTGCAATTGTGTTCCACTGGGCCTAGGCTACCCCTCAGCTTGCTTGAGCCCAATTATGAACTTGAACCCATTATGTCACTGAACTTGGCCTTACACTTCTGATTCTCTTGTTTCATTTCCCACGTACTGGGGGTATTGAGAGTATGCCTTCACTTGCAGTTCCTCTTCCTTCGTTTGTTTTCATCCAACAATGAATTATATTTCCTTTTTCTTTTTTAGAGAATACAGCATGAGGTGAAGTTGATGTGGATCTTGTCATGTAGCCCAAGTTGGCCTTGAACTTGAAATCCTCCTGGGTTTGCCTCTTATAGATGTGATGCTTAATCTTGGATTGGTAAGGGATACCTGCATATGGGTGTCAGAGAGGTAAATCTTTGGGGGTGTCTATGAGAATACTAAGTCTTGAAGACCCTCTCTGAATGGAGTGGTCCCATCATGTGGCCAGGGGTACTGTCAGCTGAGGGTCAACATTTCCACCTTTCTGCTTCCTGGTCCATGGGGCTGCTGTCTCTAAGCTTTTTCTCCTCCAGGATGGACTGCATACTTAAAAACCATGAACCAATGTTAACCTTCTTGTTCCAAGTTACTTCTCCTCAGGTATTTAGTTACAATAACTAAAGGACTGGGGAGATAGCTCTGAGGGTAGAATTTTTGTGGACCTGAGAGCATAATCCTCAGCATCTATTTAAAACTGGATATAGCAGCATGTATCTGTATCTCCCATGCTGGGGTAGAGGTGGCGTCAAAGTCAGATGGATCCCAGGGCTTCCTGACCAAACTAGCAGAAACTTGTAGTTCCAAGCTCAGTGAGAGACCCTGTCACAAGAAGTAAGACAGAGGGAAGTAGATGAAGACACTAGTCATTGACATCAACGGCTGACCTCTGCATGCACACACCCATTCCACAGGTGCGCATGCACTCATGCACCCAATGCATTGGGTGCATGAGTGTACACACACACTTCCCAAAATAACTAATCCAATTACATGTGCTACTGCGATGGTTCATCTCTATTGTCAAGTTGACTGCTTTTAGCTTCTCCGTGGAGAAGCATCTCTGGGTGGATCTATAGAGTGTTTGTTAGGAAGGTGTACCCGGGGAAAAAGATTATCCCTGAATGTGGGCAGCATCCTGCCATGGACTGGGATCCTACTTTGAATAAGGGGGATGTTAAGCTGGGTATCACCATCCATCCATGTCTGTTTCCTGTCAGCAGCCATGAGGTGAGCAGCAGCCTCCTGCCACCATGCCCGCCATGCCTGCCATGCCCACTATGCCCGCCATGCCTTCCCTGACACAGTGGACTGCACCCTCAACGTGTGAGCCCACCTAAACACCTTCTTCCTTTTATATTTTATTTATGTATTTATGTATTTATTTATTTGGTTTTTCGAGACAGAGTTTCTCTGTGTAGCCCTGGCTGTCCTGGAACTCACTTTGTAGACCAGACTGGCCTCGAACTCAGAAATCTGTCTGCCTCTGCCTCCCAAGTGCTGGGATCAAAGGCATGTGCCACCACTGCCCGGCTTCAACACCTCCTTCATTAAGTTGCTTTGTTCTGCCTTTTTTTTTTTTTTTTTTTTTTTTTTTTTTTTTTTTTATAGCAACTAGAGAGGTCAGTGCTACAGCCACAATACAGGCTTTAGTTATATTATTTGCTGGGGGCATATTTAAATAGTGTCACCTCTCTCAAGCCATACAGGATTACTCCAGATTTGAGATTTCAGCAGTGTGATGGAGACCTGTCTTTTGCAGCCTTTCTGCTGAGAATAGGACTTGGCACTGTTGTGACTGCTAACCGTACCTGTGAAAACAGAAACACGGTTGTTAGAAAAGTGTAAGATTCAAACCCTTTGAGAATCAAACCAGAAGAGAATCTCCCAGTTATTTAATGCTCAGCGTTTTGAGGTCTGCTGAGAACAAATGTTGATTTTTGTAACAAATATATTTCCTCCACACAGGACCTTGAGCACTCTAAAGAGACAAGAAAACAAGACAGCTCTTCCCTCCCCTGCTAAATTCTAAAGTAGCCTAGATCATGCAGCATGCACAGTAAACATAGCTTCAGTTTTGTTTCCAAATGCTAGAGAGCAGGTGTTCAGGCAGCGGACTTCTTTATTGCTGTGAACTTCCTTATAGGCAACTGTCTTAGACACAGCTCCCCCTATGGAGGAGTGAATCTGAGAGCCTTCTCCCATGCCTTCCAGCTGGCTCTGAATTAGTACTGTAGCAAGCACTGATGGGCACAGGGTGTTAGCTGGGTCCTCCACAGCTCCACCAACCATGTCTTTGGTGAAAGAGAGACAAGGGTATGCAGAAGATGAGAGTGTGCCTGCATTAGAAGGACTTCCAAGTAGATATTGGATCTATAGGTCATGACAGTCTTTAAGGAAATAGAGGAAAATCCATGTTGTTTTTAGTTTCAAGACATCACAGTTTGGGCCGAGTTTGTCCTTGGAGCTCTTAGTGTTTAAAGAAAGGAACCAAGCAAAGGGCAAGAACAATTCTCCAACTGGAGAAACAAAGCATGCATGATTTATGTTGGAATGTACACACTTGTACAGGCTTACACAGGCCAGTGCTGGCATATGGCTGCGCTGTCTGGTGCTGTTGGTTGCTTTGGAGAGGAAGATTTGATTTTTTAAAAAAATCTTTATTATTATTATTATTGTACTTGACGTCCTAGCCAGAGCAATTAGACAAAAAAAAGGAGATCAAAGGGATACAAATTGGAAAGGAAGAAGTCAAATTATCACTATTTGTTGATGATACGATAATATACTTAAGTTGACTCCAAAATTCCACCAGAGAGCTCCTAAACCTGATAAACAACTTCAGCAAAATAGCTGAATATAAAATTAACTCAAGCAAATCAGCGGCCTTCCTCTACACAAAGGATAAACAGGCTAAGAAAGAAGGTAGGGAAACAACACCCTTCACAATAGTCACAAATAATATAAAATACCTCGGTGTAACTCTAACTAAGCAAGTAAAAGATCTGTTTGACAAGAACTTCAAGTCTCTGAGGAAGGAAATCAAGGAAGATCTCAGAAGATGGAAAGATCTCCCATGTTCACATGGAATGGCAGGATTAATATAGTAAAAATGGCCATCTTGCCAAAAGCAATCTACAGATTCAATGCAATCCCCATCAAAATTCCAACTCAATTCTTCACAGACTTAGAAAGAGCAATTGGCAGATTCATCTGGAATAACAAAAAAACCTAGAAGAGCAAAAACTATTCTCAACAATAAGAGAACCTCTGGCAGAATCTCCATCCCAGACCTTAAGCTGTACTACAGAGCAATTGTGATAAAAACTGCATGGTATTGGTACAGCGACAGGCAGGTAGATCAATGGAATAGAATTGAAGATGCAGAAATGAACCCACACACCTATGATCACTTGATCTTTGACAAAGGAGCTAAACCATCCAGTGGAAAAAAGACAGCATTTTCAACAAATGGTGCTGGCTCAACTGGTGGTTAGCGTATAGAAGAATGCAAATCAATCCATTCCTATCTCCTTGTACAAAGTTCAAGTCCAAGTGGATCAGGGACCTCCACATAAAACCAGATACACTGAAATTAATAGAAAAGAAAGTGGGGAAGAACCTTGAGCACATGGGCACAGGGGAAAATTTCCTGAACAGAACACTAATAGCTTATAATCTAAAATCAAGAATTAACAAATGGGATGTCATAATATTACAAAGCTTCTGTAAAGCAAAGGACACTGTCAATAGGACAAAAATGGCAACCAACGGTTTAGGAAAAGATCTTTACCAATCCTATATCCAGTAAAGGGCTAATATCTAATGTATGCAATGAACTCAAGAAGTTGGACTCCAGAGAACCAAATAACCCTATTAAAAATGGGGTACAGAGCTAAACAAAGAATTCTCAACTGAGGAATACTGAATGGCTGAGAAGCACCTAGAGAAATGTTCAACATCCTTAATCATCAGGGAAATACAAATCAAAACAACTCTGAGATTCCACCTCACACCAGTCAGAATGGCTAAGATTAAAAAACTCAGGTGACAGCAGATGGTGGAGAGGTTGTGGAGAAAAAGGAACATTTTTCATTGCTGGTGGGATTGCAAGCTGGTATAACCACTCTGGAAATCAGTTTGTTGGTTCCTCCAGAAATTGGACATATTTCTACCAGTGGACCCAGCTATACCACTCCTGGGCATATACCTAGAAGATGCTCCAACATGTAATAAGGACACATGCTCCACTATGTTCATAGCAGCCTTATTTATAATAGCCAGAAACTGGAAAGAACCCAGATGTCCCTCAACAGAGGAATGGATACAGAAAATGTGGTACATTTACACAATGGAATACTACTCAGCTATTAAAAACAATGAATTTATGAAATTCTTAGGTAAATGGATGGATCTGGAGAATATCATTCTGAGTGAGGTAACCCAATCACAAAAGAACACACATGGTTTGCACTCACTGATAAGTAGCTATTAACCCAGAAGCTCGAAATACCCAAGATACAATCCATAAAGCAAAAGAAACTCAAGAAGAGGGAAAACCAAAGTGTGGATACTTCAATCCTTCTTAAAAGGGGGAAGAAAATACTCATGGAAGGAGTTGCAGGGACAAAGTACGGAGCAGAGACTGAAGGAAGGACAATCCAGTGCCACCTGGGAATCCTTCCCATATTCAATCACCAAACCTAGACACTATTGTGGATGCCAGCAAGTACTGGCTGACAGGAGCCTGATATAGCTGTCTCCTGAGAGGCTCTGACAGTGCCTGACTAATACAGAAGCAGAGGCTCACAGCCATCCATTGGACTGAGTACAGGGTCCCCAATGAAGGAGCTAGAGAAAGGACCCAAGGAGCTAAAGGGTTTGCAACACCTTAGGAAGCAACAGTATGAACTAACTAGTACCCTCAGAGCTCCCAGCAACTAAACCACCAACCAAAGAGCACACATGGTGGGACTCATGGCTCCAGGTGCATATGTAGCAGAGGATGGCCTAGTCAGTCATCAATGGTAGGAGAGACCCTTGGTCTTATGAAGGTTCTATGTCCCAGTGAAGGGGAATGCCAGGGCCAGGAAGTGGGTGAGTGTGGGTTGGTGAGCAGGGGGTGGGGGAAGGGAACATTGATTTTTTTTTTTTGAAAGAGGAAACTCTTTAAAAAAAAGAAAGGGAAAGGAGAAATCATTTGAAATGTAAATAAAGAAAATATCTAATAAAAAAAGCAAGGAAAAAAACTCTGAAAAAACAAAAAAACCAAACCAAATCAAACCAAAAGAAACAAAACGACTTTATCTATTTATGTTCATTAAAAAAAAACTAGTAGTGATGCATTATATTAAAATATACAGTTAATATGTTTGGAGTTATTTAAAATTTATATTGAGAAAAACATATTCTCAGTATTGCTGTAGACAAGCATCTACATAAGACTGTTCAATTGATTGTTTTATATAAAACAACTTTTATAACACTCATTTTTATTGTTACGATATTTTATACATTTTAAAGAATATGACAAAAAAAACCCCAAAAGGTATTGCAGTTATTGAAGGGGGTCTCTGGGAGGAGTTGGGGTACAAAGGAAAAGAAGAATGTGATGTAATTCTATTTACTTAAAATGTTTTTAAATGTTATTGAAATTATGTATCTTGTCTCATCCTAATCAATAAAACTTAAATCAATATTATTATTATTATCACCATCTTCATCATCATCATCATTACTATTGTGTGTGTGCATGATAGGCATGTGGGCGCCTGTTCTGAAGTGCATATCTGAAAGGGTAAGAGGAAAAGTCTAGGAAATGACTCATGTAGATTCCAAAACAGTACCCCCAGGGAATCAGATTTTCAAAAGAACATACCTGGGTGTTCCCACTGAAACCACAATAGGAGGTAAGTGCTTTACCACCACCTCTACTTCTGGTCCTGGACTCTTTGCTATATAGAATGCAGCCAACACTATCTAAGGCCATGGTCCTTAACTTCTGAAGTATTTTCACCCATTATTTATACTGAGTGGAGGAAGCCAGCTTCTTTTAGGCTCTGTTAAATGCAGGAGTATTGTGATTCCTACTTGAAACCCTATATCAAAAGGCTATAATCTGAACTTATGAGTAGAAATGTCAACAGTCTCAAACAATATCAATTTTTCTTTTATTGAAAATATTTTTTCATGTAATATATTCTGCTTATGGTTTTTCCTTTCTCTATTCCTCCCCACCTCCTCTCTCATCCAGACCCTTTCTGTCTCTCTTTAGAAAGCAAACAGGCTTCTAAGAGATAGTAATAAAATATAACATACCAAGAGAAAGCAAACACATTGGAATAGGACAGAACAAAACAGAAGGAAAGGAACCCAAGAAAAGGCACAAGAAACAGATAAAGAGGTAGAGACTCCCTTGTTTTCAGACTCGGGGGAGCCAACAAAAATCACCAACTGGAACCCATAATGTATATAACATAGAGGACCTGAAAGGCAAAAAGAGAAAGAAAGAGAGAAAAAAAGAATGGAAAAAGAAGAAGAGGAAGAGGAGGAGGAGGAGGAGGAGGAGGAAGAAGAAGAAGAAGATAAAAATGAAATAGAAGGATAAATTTTTAAAAAGAAAAAAAAGGAGGAAAGAAGGAGAAGAGAAGAGGAGAAGAGAAGGAAGAGAAGAGAAGAGAAGAGAAGAGAAGAGAAAGGAAGAGAAGAGAAGGACAGAGGACTGTCATAACATTATGAGATGAGGAACCTTGAAAGATGACTTTTTTTTTTATTTTAGATATTTTCTTTATTTACATGCGAATTTCTCCATTCCCAGTTTCCCCTCCAAAAAAAACAAAAAAACACACAAAACAAACCCCTGTTGCCTCCCCCCTCCCCATGCCTGCCACCCCACCCTCTCCCGCTTTCTGGCCCT
>NW_022196913.1:44836470-44844813 GCF_008632895.1 Mastomys coucha | reverse complement strand
GTATCTAAAAAAAAAAAAGAAAAAGAAAAAGAAAAAAAAGTAGTTTGTATTCCTAATGAGACTCCCTTGGAGAAAACTAAAATTTCCCTTGCTAGTAGTTATCATTTGGAGATAGCCTCTGGTTAGGTACCTTCTAGTACCAAGAACACTAGCCTGTAGAGGTGAAGGCTCTCTGTAGGCACTAGCTTGACTTCTCCATGTCCAGTGAGTTGTAAAAATGTTATCTTCAGCAATGGAGCTTTGGTGTCTGTAGCGAGTAAACTATAGCTTTGGCAACAGCATCAGGTCTTTGGTGGTTACCAAAAGACCCCTTTGGCCAACAGCTCAATTAGATGTAATCCATTCCCAGTACTGGGAACTTCATTTGGATTTGGTGACAAAAGGTGCCTAGTTTGGGCTCTGTCTCCCTCATTCTTTTTTTCAGTTTTATTTAGATTCTCTTCATATATGTATAGCTCTTTCTGAACTATTTCCAGACTGCCCTTCAACAACCTTTAATTTTATCTGTCTCTCCCTATATTCCTTCCCTCACCCCCATCTCCACTTGATTCTTCTACTCAGTCCCTCCTCCCCCATCCATCCATAACTGTCTATTTCCAGTAAGGTTTATTTTTCATTACCAAGTGTCATGCATGGAGTATGCTTGCCGTTGCTTTGCTTTTATAAGCTGGCTGTAGGGTGAGTTCGGAGAGTTCATCTTCACTGTGGAACATGACTGGTGCACTGCACTATGAACTATGACTTGTGGCAGCAATGACAGTGCCATATAGGTGATAGGATCTTTCACTGCCACCTACACAGTCTATTCTTGCCTGACATATGCCTGCATGCCTCTTTGACTGCAGTCACTCTGCACAGGGAGTATCCACTCTTGCTCTATTCATGGTGCTGCTATGCAAACCTACTCACATTATCTCCTTTGTGACTGCTTCCCAGAATGCCCCTCAGGTGTGTAAGAACCAGGGTCTGTTTTATAAACATATAATTACACTTTAGATATATAGCAGTCATGCCCAGGAAATCCTGTCTTCGCAATTACCCATCACTTCTTTTCCAGTTTTGTATAACTTTGGGAAAACAGATGAAAATAATATTCTTTTTTCAAGTCTGTATTTTACAATTTGTAACAAGATGGAGAATGTTGGCTGACTGTGATAAAGCTTTTTTTTTTTTCATGAAATCATGGCTGGGGCATTCTTTTGGCTAGGAGTTTGTCAGCTGCTTACTTCCGCATGGAGGCTCTGGCCCTGGGCAGGAGGTCTAGATGGTAATAGGTCTCATTCAGCATGCCCCAGGATCTCTTTTCCCTTTTAAATCCTGATCCACCACAGACTCACTTTCTTTGAGATGCTAACTGTCCTGGAAAGGGAATGACCCTGCAGCTCTGTAAATCCACTTTGCTTCTCATTCCGGGTAGGAGCTGTCTCCTTGAGTCATGGTTCCCAGGTTTAGAAAGGAAAGGATGGAACTCAAAATCCTCAAGGATTCTCCAAGCAAGGACCAGAGGAGTTTCACCCCCACCCCTTCCCATAGGGTTATGAGACCCCAGATACAGGGAAACAAGCCATGGGACAAGGCATTTGGTAGAGCAAGCTTCAAATTCATGCCAACTTTGGATCATGTGATTTCCTGCAAGTCACTTGGCTTCTGTTAGCTTTACTCGCTGCACGTATAAAACAAAATTAACAAATCTGGAGTAGGGGCAGACGCCTCTAGTTCCAGGACAGGAAGAAGAAGGCGCTTGAGTCTGAGGCCAGCCTGAACTTCACACATAGGTGAGTCCTTATTTCAACAAAAATCGAAATGGACTTGTAAGTTCTGATATGAGGTTTGAAAGACATTGTTAGGGAAATAATTCAATATGTATATGTGAAGGCCACCTCTACAGACAAAAAGAAAAAAAACCAGAAATTTTAGTCTGGAATAAAGAAAAAACTGGCACAGTATCTCACAAGGTATGCTTGAAGGTACTGGGAATGCTTAGATGAAAGAGAAGACTATGTCAGGTGCCAAGAAGGAATGCCCAGGTGGGTACGCAGTGGGCAGGGGTGGGCACACAGTATCCAGGGGCTACATCTGGTCTGGTGCCTGTCCTTTTGTGTGGTCCATGAGGTAAGCATGGCCATCCAAGTTTGAAGTGGTTGAATATACCACTGGAGGCCAACAGCACAACTCCTCATTATTAAGCCATGCATTGCACAACCGTCACGTGTCTCTTCCCTTCTACTGCTTGCTTAGGTCAGTGACCTTGGCAGACACTTTGAGGCCTGAAGACCTAACACTGCTCTCAGACCCTATGGTAGATATTTTCCGACACCTGCCACACTGCACGGCTGGTGCAGAGAAGAGGAAACAGGCTTGCTCTGTCTCCTCTAAGAACTGAATAGGACCACTGGAGACACTAGTTAAGCTGGCAATTAATTCAGCATAAAGAACTTTCTAAGGACTGGAGATATCAAAAGGTGAGCTGGACCGTTTGGTGGATTGAGGCAGGTTCCCACATACAAAACTAGCTAAGCAAAGCCGCATCACTTCTGCAGGAGATATAGAAAGAATTCAGGCCAAGGAAGGAGGTTTGGTCAGAATATAGTTCTGACATTCTGATTTTGCTAATCTGAGTCTCTCTTAACTTCTCAATAGGCATTTCTATGCAGTTACTTGTTATTTAGATGAACAGATCACTATAAAGATTAAAGGCCACTTTGAAAACTGATGGACTCTTTAAAAAAAAGCAAGTTGCACATTCTAGCCCTTAAAGCCTCACAACTCCCTACACTTTTAAAGCTTTCTTATAATTCAAGCTAAGAGTCACAGTCCACACAAAGTCTGAGACTCGTTGCGGTTTATAGACTCGAATTCAGCTGTTTTTCTATCAAGGCATTTGGTTAAGGATAAATTATGCATTTTGCTTCTTCATATAGAAGAGTTGTATGAGAATTATACAACTGAAAACACATTTGTTCTTATGTATGCATGTGTGAGATATACCGCATGCCTTTGTGTGTGAAGACTCCTGTATCTTAGTGTGCACATGGAGGTCAGCAGACAACCTTAACCTCAGACATCGGTCCTCATTTTCCAGCTTGTTTGAAGCAGAATCTCTCTTGTGGCTTGCCTTAACTGCAAGTCTAGGATATTCTCCTACCTGCCATCTCACCACAGGATAAGCAAGCATGTGTGCAAAACTTTGAAAGGATGAGCCCAAAATGAATCTTCCTTTGTGTTAAGTGGATTGACTCAGTTATTTTGTGACACAGAGGCAAAGCTTACCGAAGCAAACATGTAACCATTTTTTTGCAGACAGGGCTCATGAATCCCAGGCTGGCCTTGAACTTGTTATGTAGCCAAGGATGACCTTGGATTGCTGAGTCTGTCTGCCCGCATCTTCTGATTGCTGGAGTACGGGTCTGTTCCACCATGATTAGTTTATGTGGTGCCAAAAATGGAATATTTGTGAATACTAGGCAAGTATTAAACAACTCCAGCTTCATAAACATGTACTCTCTGAGCAGAAATGGAAACGAAACCTGGAGGCTTTCTCTTTGCCCTTGCTGGAACTTGCTGTGCAGACCAGTCTGACCTCAGATTCATCCAGATCCTCCTCCCTTTGCCTCCTGAGTACTCAGACTAAACTCATATGCTACCACTGAAGTACTTAGCTTGCTCATCTTCTTTCTTTTTTGTGGTGTGTGTGTGTGTGTGTGTGTGTGTGTGTGTGTGTGTTGTAAAACTCAATAAATATTGTGGTGGTTCGAATGAGAATGGCCCCTATAGGCACATATATTTGAATGTTGGTTTTAGTTGGTAGACTAGGCAGAAAGAATTAGGTTTTCCCTTGTTGAAGGAGGTGCGTCACTGGGGGTGGGCTTTGAGGTTTCAAAAGTTCATACCAGACCTGGTCTTGCTTTGTTTCTCCCTGCCTACACCTTGTGGATCAGATATGGATTTTTAACTCCAGAGCCCTGTCTGCACCCACACTTCACATCATGATGTGTGTACCCTGAAACTATCACCAAACCCCCAGTTAAATGCTTTTTTTTTTTAATCAGTGCCTTGGTCATGGTGTCTCAGCAACTGAACAGTAACTAAGACAAATACCATTTGCTCTTAAAAATTAATTTACCATTTTTAGATGCCAAAATGTCAATTTTTGGGGAATATTTTGAGTTTGTCCCCAGATTACCTATTTCTGAGACACAGAACTATCGGACAGATAAACAGACAATCTGAAACAGTGAAGAAAATCAATAGCCCATATGCTTCTCAGTTATTAGTGATTTAGACCAAATAACATGATCAATAAACAATGGGCTTCTCACCTCTCTTTCGTTAAATTATGTTTCAGGACTAAAGCACATCTGCAATCCTAGTATTCAGAGAGTGGAGGCAGGAGGATTGATGTTCAAGGCCAGCTTCTGTTACATTGGAACTTTCAGATTTCCAGGCTAGCTTGGGCTCCATGAGACCCTGCCTAAAAAGAGCCAAATAAAATAAGATCAACAAATGAATAAAATGAAATAAATAGATGAGAAAGAACAAAATAAAGTAAATTTGGAGCATATGTGTGATCTGAAGGTATTTTTCACACACTGGCTCATATTGAGTGAGTGAAAAGACTTAAGACCAGGTACATAATAGGAAGTGACCTACATATTTTTCTCAAACCACATTTTTCTTCAATTGACCTAAGAACTGAAATATTCTAGGGATTTAGCCCTTTGCAACACATTAGCCCAAGTCCTTCATTTCCTTCATCAGTAGACTAGCAGGGTGACTTTTATTTTCTTCAAATAAGCATCATTCTATTACCTACTGTGATTAATGTACAATGCAAAAAATCCTGAGTGCTGCAATTTATATATTTATAGTCACGCATACAGATCTCTTTCTTTCGGAGAGTCACTGTTCTGAAATTGAGGCTGGGATGTGGAGGGCCCACCACGCTGGTATGGCAGAGCCTGTGGGCAGAAGGCCAGCCAGCCTTCCACTAGAGAGATAATTAAGAGACAGTAGCACAGAATGCATGCTGAAGCACATAGCAACACTCCTGAGTATTGACCTCGCAGCTCCAAGCAACATAAAGAAGGGCTTGCTTTTCAAAAAATACAGTGCCTCCCTGGTTCTGGAGAAAGGCACCGATAAGACTCTTCAGATTTTATACTGGCTGGGTGAGATAAAAATACCTAGTTTTGAGACTTCTGGCCTCCTCTTGGGAGACCTGGCTGGGATGCTGGAATCTCAGACGCATCGCAGATGCAGGGCGCAAAGACAATCTGAAAAGTTGCCGGAAGGAAGCAATTTATATTTTTTTTTTGTGCAAAGCTTTGCGATGTCTGGAAGGCAGAGGGAGAGAGCACGAGAAGGGAAAAGGAACAGGTAATCAAGCCAGGTGACAGCCTGGGCTCCCCCTTTCAGTTCAGAGTGTCCTGGAAAGGTTCCCAATGCTTCACACCCTTTTAATAAAAGGAAGAAGAGAACAACGGGACTCACTTAAGGGATGTATTGCAGCTTGAGCAAATGTTATCCATAAAGACTGAGAGAACCAGAATCCCCCCACCCCCAGGATCTTGGGAATAATGTCCATTCTCAATGTCCACCCAGCAACAGTGATAGGAGCCAGGGGCAACCCAGGCAGCTGGATCTCCTGGTTGTTACTATGGTCTCTTGACTGGCTTGGCCTGAAATCAATATAGAAGCAGAAATGGAGTTGTGGAGAGGTTGGGAAAAGATAAAGAAATATTTAAAGAGACCCATAACTCCTCAAACCCAATAATAACAACTAGTATAGTATATGCATGAATGAACAATTTAGAGAATAGAAAGCCCCCTAACCAATTATTAACATATTAGCAATAACATTGACAGTAACTCCTTTGCCCCAGAATATTGCCAGCCTTCTGAAGCCTTGAGTTGAGCACAGTCTGAAGCTACATAGACACAAATCTATGCAGAAACTAAATCAGTATCTTTTTCATTGTACAGATTATTTGGGGAGTCATTAAGTGGAAAAAAAATAAGGTTTCACGTGTAGAACCTCCCTATGTATGCTTCCTTTTCAAAATATTGATTTCTTTCTATTCTATCCAAAAGGGAGACCCATGAGGAGGAGAAAGGGGAGATGCTACCTCTGTATGAATGCTAATAAGGAAATCAAGGGAGACGGTGGCACTTCAAGTTTCATCTTTCCTTTTCCTAGGGGCACGAACCCTGCAAGTTGTCACCTTGGTGTATTCAGTGCCTTTTGAAGCACTAGACTCCTCCAGAGAGAATGTCAGCCTCAGCCCTGGGCAGTTTTGACAAACAGAGTATATATTGATACATGATAAAGTATGCTAGGAATCACCCCGGCGCTAACGGCTACTATAGTTTTAATATCGTCATTTGAATTAACAAGCATTCTGTGGAGAAATAATGAGCCTTCATTATTCCAAGCATCATCCTTTCCCCAGGAACTCAGAAACCATTAGCTCTTGAGAACTTAATGAAAAGATGATAAAGAATGTTTTAGATAAAAGTTTGAACGGGCACACTTGATAACTGAGGTGAAATATTAATGTTTGTTTGGATGATGGATTAGGGCTATGCAGCAAGGCTCGCCAAAGCGATGGATGTCAAATGTGTGGTCACCTCACCCCTGCAGGATCTGGACCTCCCTGAAGACAGTGAGAGATGTCAGGCTTAGTGAGCCTGTGCTAAGTTTACAGCATGGAAATCTCTTCTTGTTTCACAGATAGCAGTGGGTAGGCTTAGATAGGGTAAGGGGCATGGGGCATGGGGCATGGGTAAGGGTGCAGGTAGGTGGCAAGTCAAGATAACACAGGCATACACGACTGTGTTCAGTAGGTCACTGTTTACAGCCTAGAGATTACACTAGATTGCACAACATTTAAACATACTGCAATTTTTAGGGCGACTACTTTACCTTTTTCCAGGTCAAAGTTTAGGAAATTCTGAATTACCTTTCCAGTTTTTAACATGATAAAATTGCCCTGGGAGAGTATAATAGTTTGCTCAATGTCCCCAGATAGGTTCATGTGCTTGAATCCTTGTTCCCCAAGGTGGTGCTGTTTTGGGAGGTTGCAGCTCCTCTGTAGTATGCACTTATGTGTACTTTCAGCTCCTTTGGAATATGTACTTAATTATTTGAGAGCTCTCATGTCACAGGTCAAATAATATGGCATATTTTAAAATTTCTTTTCTGATTATGAAACTTATACACGAGAGTGGCTTAAAAGTGAGAAGATTCTGGATAAAATCTTTGGTACTCATGACAATTGCCCTGGGGAACTCAGTGAGAGCACTGTTTCTGTTCACTTGAAATGTCTAGAACTGTCTTAAACTGTCTGCTTCTTTGGGTACAACTGCAGGGATTTAAAATCTTGGGTCTGTCAATTAATAGTGTGTATCCATGAATACATTACTTCACCTCCTTATACTGAAGTTGTTCTACATGTAAATTAAGAATATATATAGAACATAGATCAGGGCTATTTTAAGAATTATTTGACCACAAATATTTACACAATCTGTTGGCATATAATATGAGCTCAAATTGTAGTGATTAGTATTGTTATGGTTCATTTTATAGTAATCTTTATCTGAAGTTATGACAAGCTCCCAGCATGCTTACAATAGACCACTGGAATCACCACACACTCCTAGCCTTCCTTCTTATGTAGTTAAGGATATCTTTAGGATAGTACTGAGGTGAATATGGTGGGTTGGTATTCAATATCCTTTTCAGGCTTTTCCTGCTATGATTTCTTGTATATTTTTCTAGAGTTTTTTTTTTTTTTTTAACTAAAGATTCCAAATATGGTTTAAATTCCCCAAAGTAGAAAATTTTGGTACCCAGATGTAAGATTTGGGGAGTGAGAGTCAGACAGAGGCTGCCTTGTGTTTGGTTGTTCCAACAAGCAGAGATGAGAACTTGGTTTTTCTGTTCTAGACTCAGGAGGAGATGGACATACACTGCATCTTGAGTGGCTGGGTTGTGTGGGTCCATTTATGAATACAGATCCTACAGCCTTCTGGCTAGGAGTTAGCAGTTTTGCCATTTGGCAGAAAGCTTCCAAACTGCAGGAGGGACTCACATGGTGAGCTGTCAGGGTTTTGTGCCTCTGAGTCATTCTTCTCTTCTCTTCTCTTCTCTTCTCTTCTCTTCTCTTCTCTTCTCTTCTCTTCTCTTCTCTTCTCTTCTCTTCTCTTCTCTTCTCTTCTCTTCCCTTCCCTTCCCTTCCCTTCTCTTCACTTCCTTTCCCTTCCCCTCTCTTCCCTCCCCTCTCTTCCCCTTCTCCTTTCCCTTTTCTTCTCTTCCTTTCTCTCCTCCTCCTCCTCCTCCTC